>NW_028263385.1:14641048-14967714 GCF_051168715.1 Poecilia mexicana
TCAGGTTGGACCTCCTGGCGGGGTGAGCGCAATGGGACACAACATTTTAAAAAAACCAGGTGATTGATGATGGGAAGATGGCGGCAGGAGGGGATTTATAGTGCAGAAGCAACGTTAAAGCATGTTGAAACTGTGAGATGATGTCATGAGATGTTTTTGTGTTCCCTGCTCAGCCATAAGACAAGAGCACAATGTTTTAATGAGACAACAAGAAAAAATTAACTAATGAAAACAATTTGTGTCATTTTTCATCATGGCTTAGTAATTATCCTGGGTGTTAATTGGACAAGGCGTAAAGACTCTGAAATAAGCAGATCTGTAGGAGGGGCGATTGTTGGTACTGTCACTTTAAATTTAGCTCCTCTGGGACACAACCAGCCTCTAAAACTGACTGACTTGAAGGTGACCCATTAAGCTTCCTTCAACAGGTTACAATAGATCTATATAAAACATGTTCATTACATATTGTGCACAAAATAATTCTTAGATAATAAGATTTTAGTCTGATCAGTTCTGCTTATTTTGAGTTCCTTTCAGAATGAGATGGTTTAGGGCGTCTTGTCACTTTAAATCCAAGTAAACTGCTGCTGGCCACGCCCCCAACTCAACGTTTACACTCACAGCTGCAAACAGATGAGCAATTATACAGCTGTACATCTTTGAAAAGCAGAAAGCAGAAGTGGAGCCTCCTGCACAACTAGCAAGAATGCAGCAAGTGGTTTCTGGATGGTAAGTCGACAACAAACCACTTGTCTTTTCCAGCAGCCATTGTACAGCACACACAGAGGTAAAACCGGCTGATCAGACGTTCTGGAGCTCAGCTTGGGTTTCTAGGTGACGTTCAGTGATTGCAGATTTGTGACATTACATTCAGAGCACAAAAAACTTATTCCCCCCCGAAAAATTCTGTGTTTTATTTTAAGAACTTGGGCTGTTTTTAGAAACGGCTGAAACCAAAACGGAAGCATGACTTTTGCATAGTGGATAATCTGTATTAAAACATATAAAGATATATTTAATCATGCAATTATGATTGAGTAAAAACTACAGTTGTTTAGAAGAACAACAAAAAGAGAGAACGCGCCTCTAACTCGGGGCTCCTGCGTCGTCGCCGCGCTGCAGACGGCGGTGAGGGGACGCCGGCCGCCGGCACCCGGGCGACCGGGTCTCTGGGCGTTAAGGGGGTTTCCCCAGAGGGGCCCGGCTCCTCCAGAGGCAGCAGCTCAGGGCCCTCGCTGGAGACGGTGGGCGGCTGCAGGCTGAAGGATAAAACAGTCGGTCGGATTTTGTTTCTTCTCATTTGTGTTTGTACGCGAGGAGGGAGGCGTTACTCTGCGATGGATGGAGTCATTTCCTTCATCTTCTCGCTCTCCTCCTCCTCCTCTCTCATCTCTTCTTGTATTGGCTCCAAACCTCCTGTTGACAACGCAGCAGCTCCTCCATTAATTAAGCAGCAGGTAACTTACACTACAGCTGAGAAACAAAATCTTCCTCAAACCTTCTTGAAAGTGACCCAGCTGGTCCAGGAGTAAATCGACAGTTTGTGGAAGATCATCAGTGAAGTCTTCCTCATCAAACTAAATGAGAGAGAAAAAAATGGCCGTGAGGAAAAAATAGACTGAAAGCGTTTTTATAGTTTTTCAGCCAGCAGGCGAACCTCGGCGGCGGGGGCAGCGGCAGCGAGTATCGGCTCGCTCAGAGTGATGGATTCTGGGGAAGCGGAGATGCCTGAGGGGGAAAAAAAAAAAAAAAAACACAACTCATCGTTTGGCTGTCACACAATCCGGTGAAGACAGGAGGGAAAAATGAGGCGATGGAAGGTGAGGAACGTTTCCTTCCTGACACTAGAACCAAACCATGACACTCCCACCACCACGTAATGTAGCTGCAGCACATAAAGGACAGTCTTGCCATTTTCCAGATGTGGAGAAGCAGAAATAGCTGATCTGCTCCGTTCATGAAGCTCGGGAGACGATTCTCGCAGAGCTTCCCAATTCATCTGACACAGAAGGCAGGAAAAAAAAACCCTCAGTTATCCCGAGCGACGTGCATCGGGCTCGCCGCTCGTTTCCTGTCGGTCGGCACCTGCATCAGCTGCGTCGGGCTGGGCATCGTGTCCTGGAGGAGCATCGCTCCAAATAAAGGATCCGGAGCGCCTTCCGTCTCCTCCATGAGAAACAGGGCATCAGGCAGGACTGCAGCTGACCTTGAATGAATAAAACAGGACTTAAAGCAGAAGAAGAAGAGGAAGAAGACAAAGACGAAGAAGAAGAAGAAACGTGTGTTTACTTTACTATATTAAAGCAAATGTTCATACTTGCTTGGGCCGGAAAGATCCGTTTTTCCTGAGCTTCTTTGTTTCAACAGCTGGCCCAGAATGGATTGGACTTCCTCTGGAAGGGAAAAAGTTTGTCTTGAACTCCATCACTGCTTTTTTCCCCCCCAAAACCTTTCAGCGTTTTGTAGTTTTTCTCACCCAGAAAGATGGTGCACTGCCGGTGGTAGACCAGGATGATGCCGTACTGCAGCTGTGAGGAGAGGTAGAGGGAGAAGCGGGGTCGCGGCAGGCCGGGTTGAGGCGGGGCGACCCGCTCCAGCAGGTAGTTCATGATGTCATCGCTGCCAAGGCAACAGCTTCGTTAACGTCATCAGTCCTCCGGTTGGTTTGTTTGAGAAACCCAGATGACTTTGTGTCGCCTTAATTATAAACGTGACTGACAATCGATTGTGGGATTCCTCAAGGCTCCGTTCTCCAAACGCTGCTTTTTGTTAATGCAACTTTAGATTTACTTGTCGCCACATGACAACAGAGTGCAGTCGTGGAGTGTGTCTTTAATTATGTTTTTTGCAATGTGGGTAAAAAGCACAGTTAAATGCTTATTTTCCACTTGGTTAGAAACTTGCTATCTGTGCAGGGCTCTGTAAAACCCAAATCAGGAAGTTACAGCTCATTCAAAGTGATGCTGTCAGAGTCCTGACCAAAAACACATCAATCTCCTAAACTCTGAAATAAACGCCACGAAAAACCTCCTTTGACTCAAAACTTCTCATAACATGCTGCATGAAAGCTGTTGTAAAAAAATGCATCTTCCCTACAAAATCAAAAAATTTGATTGGTTTATTATATTTCAACAATTTGCATTTTTCAGTTGTAGTATTTTTCTGTTTCTTACCTTAATAAAACTTTAACTGTTTTCCACTTTATCACCTTTTGCATAAACGGTGGAACAAATAAAACTGTCATACACTGAATAAAGCAACTACAGTTTTAAAAAAAAATACTCACCAACTCCTTTTCACGTTGACTTTCAGGAAATCCCTCCGAGGAACTTTGATGCCTTTTGTGGCAACCAGCCTGAAATGTAAATAATTCATTTACTGCTGAATTAAAAACAGAAGGCAGAGCTAATTGTCAAATTCACAAACGGATCAGCATTTGAAGCTGATCAAAATGACAAGGAACAACATATAAGGTCTTTATTATAATTAATTAACAAACATTATATGTTGAAGTGATCTTCTATTTACTAAAAAAAAAATATGTGATTACAGATTAATGTAATGTTAATTACATTTTGCCTGGAAATGATCAGAAATATATTTTTCTATTGATACATTAAAACACTTAGTTTGAAAGAATTTGGAAGGGGGAAACATAAAAAAGGTCTATTTTGGTTTTAGATTTTAATCATCATTTCTGATTGATCGCATAAAATTATTTTGGGATTTCAACAGCATCCCAAAATAATTTAAATATGTAAAAAATCTTTACATATTTAAATAACTACATTTTTTTGTCTCTTTATATTCTAATATCTTGATTTCCACTAATAATTCAAGGAGCTATATCGTCTTTAAGTTAAAAGTTATAATCAAAGCTGGTCAAAAACCTTAAAAAATATATAAAATGTTCACATTTGAGGAGCACCCGTGGGAATCAAGCTGAGTTTTTTTTTTTTTTTTTTTTAATCTCTTTAATCTTTAGAAATCTTACATTTGGTGAAGGACACATCAAACCCTGCAGCGCTTTTGTTTTGACTTCAGAGGCCCTGTTTGTGTTTGTCAGCTTTTAAAGATGCACCTGGACTCTGCCATCTCTTTATTAAGGACAAAACCCCCCCCAAAAACTAGTAAACTCTGTGCAGCCATTTTGTGTTTAAATCGAACAGGGTACAGATTTAAATGTAAAAAGCGTAGACATATTTTAAATTTATTTTAAAAAAGAAAAGGACAATTTTGCAAAAAGTGACAAAATCATGAACTACTCAATACATTTTCTTTAATAATAATAATAATAATAATGTATTGAGTAGTTCATGATTTTGTCACTTTTTGCAAAATTGTCCTTTTCTTTTTTTAAATAACGATTATTCTTTTGTAATGACAGATTAACGTAGTTTAAATAACTAAAAGAGTTCACCAGTATGAAGTTTTTTATTTATTTTTTGTAAGTAGCAATGCAACACATCAACCTCGATAATTTGGAAAAACCTCTCCAAGAATCAGATTTAGTGGAAACGTCACTGGACTGCTGAAGGATTTAAAAGATTTTCACTCACCAGATCGTAGAGAAACATCCTGATCGACGGTTTAAAACAGCCGGGTAGTAAAACATGCTAAAAAATGTTCGAGTAAACCAAAAAACATCCAAAACTGATGAAGGTTAGCAGCTTCTGCTCCGAGTTTTACGTTCAAGACAAATGTTTATCTTTTTTTTTTTTTTTTTTTGATTGAGTTGAGCTGATTGGACGAACTCTCTGCCCGGGTGGATAAATTGAAAGAAACGGATCGTTTTGAGAGAACCTGGACTTCCGCAAGTTTGAGTCACATCGAGCAGAAATAAAACCTATTTAGCTGTTTTGGTCAGTAAGAGATTTTTCAGAAAACACAAAAAAACGTATAATCCAAGCAGTAATAAATGAGTAACAAGGCAGGAGCTCCGGTCACTGATGAAACCTTTATTCGGAGGTAAAGAAAACATTTAATGGACAACATCAGACACTTAAGTCACATGCTGGTAAAAAAAAATACACACACGAAAAGAACGAGATGCTACAAAATTCCTAGAACTTAATAAAACATAATCTAAACGGGGTTCGGCGTTGAAGGGGATGAAGTCCGGGTGGATCACAGCAGCCGCCCACGGCACTCTGTGGATCCGCAGCAGCACAGCAGCTCTTTGCCTTCAACGCTTCCCACCTCGTAGTTATAATCCCAGGTCAGTTCTGTGCCGGCCCGAATCCGCCTGAACGCAACACAGTCAGGGAAAAAAACACATCAGCGGAAGAGACGGAAGGAAACTTTATCAGATGATGTAACGATAAGAAGAAGAGCGAAGGTGCAAATGAGTTAAAAGACAAACTATTAGGCATTTCTGATCTATAATAGTCAGACTTGTAACTGAAACCATTACCAAATGTTTTGGCTCCCGACTAACCAGAGCTCGAGTAACAAATGTTTCTGTCTTCAATTGCGTTAGAAGTTTAATAACATGAGGCTATAATGTTGAAAGGTTGAAGCGGTGTGAATACTTTTGCAGTTTTACAACACTTGGATGCTTCCAGATTATTTTCTAGAGGAAATGTTTAAAGCTTAAAACTATCTTACCTGCAGTTGTTTTTAAAATTCTATGTCAAAAATAAATTAAAATTACCGTATTTAGCAGCAACTAAAAATTTTTTGAGAAAAACTGGAAACATATCTCGCCGCTCTCGGTTTTCCATAAGGACCCAGCAGAGGGCAGCTGCGTCCTAATAAACTTGCTGGATTTATTAAGGACGCAGTTCTCCGTCTCCAACGCTGAACCGTGGTTTCATTCACGCTGAGTTTACCTGCAGCGGCTCTATTTCCCTCCTGTACTGCCAGATCAACTCAACTTAAAAGCTGCATCATATGAGTTTGAAGGAATTTCTCCGTCGTCCCTGATGCTAGCATGTATTTGTTCTAAATGAAAAGTAGCACTTTCTTCTTTGATTTCCAATTTTGACTCCCAATGATTCACTTCCTGCTAAAGCGCCCCCTGGTGGTTGAAGACAATTCCACAGAAAAGCCGCACCAAGCTATAAGCAGCATGGTTCAAAGCGCAGGGGAAAAAGTAGCGGCTTATAGTCCAAAAGCCGCTACTTTTGGACTCTAGTTTTGCTTCATAGCCGTATCCATGAAATTGGCCTCTGTCTCTTTAAGGACCTCCGACACTCCCTCATTAGCGCTTACAGACCCTGTTTAAACTGTAAATCCCCAGTATGATCAAATGAACCCATTTCTAACTCACTTGCTGGCGAAGAACGCCACCCAGGGGAATCTCAAGTCGTGTGTGTCGACAAACACGTTCTGGACGAACAGGTTAGGACTGCAGCTGTGCTGCAATGCAGGTAATAGAAGAGCATGTCAATTTGGATCACAGAAAGCTGCTTTTAAATGACGCAGAGAAAAATTTCTTACATTGAGATAACGTCCCAGATTTCCCTCCAACTTGGCGTCGATGATGTAGCAGGACTCTTCGCCGTCGAAGAACAGCCGGGTGTTTTTGGGAGCGTTTTCTGCCCCTCCTCCAGGCTGCCCCTGGTGGCCGGGTTTGCTCCCCTGAACGCTGGGCCCGACTCCTCCCCCAGACGGTTTCACCATCATACTGTGGCTGTTCTTCAGGGCGATGCCTCGAGTGGATTTCACCGCTACCTGCTTCTTGGTCACGCCGGATACAGAAGCTCCAGCGAAGAAGAGCGTGGGAAAGTCATGAAACATGTAGAGGAAAGATCTGGTGTTTGGTTTTTAACTGCGTTTACCCGGAGCGGCTTTCTCTCTGTCTTTGTTGTCTTCAGATCCGGAGCTAATCGTCTGAACATCATCGCTGTCCGATAGAGTCATGACGTCCTGTTTCTTTGATTGCTCCGTCTTTATTTGACTGCAGAATAAGAATATTCCATGAGCAATTAAATTAATTAAAGCTTAAAATGGGGGGAAAAAAACAACTATTAAATTTTAGGGAGAGTTTGGGAATTACAGCACACCTCTTGTTGTCTCCAGTTTCCTGTTGGGGAGAGAGAACAGAGTATAGAAGCAAATATCACCCAAAATAAAATATATAATCAGAGATTGTTTCATGTGGCTACTGGACACATCAGGATGTAAAATAGTCTTATCGTTTAATATTATTTGTTTTATTTTACTGACCTTCTTCAGGCCTTGGCTTGTTAACCAGGAAGCCACTTTGCTTTTCCCCGTCTCCTCTGGCATGGAGGGCGGTTTCTCATCATCCTGACCTTTGGCTGAGACACTCAGTCCATCTTTACTGTCCTGACTCCCTGCAGCAGGAGAGCAAGAATTAACTTTATTTAGCAAAACAATCAGGCAGTAATAAGGCAAAGCATGGCTACCCGCATTCATCTTGCTGTTTTAAGATTAGCTAGCATGTTGTTGGTGTCCTACAACTGTTTATCACAGTGTGATAAAATAGGTTGTTCTACCAAATTGATATTATTAACGACCCTTAAGCATTAGATGAAGGCGAGTCGATAAAAGACGAGAGAAAACATTAAACATTACCTACTAGCGATATTAAAGCAATTTGTTCAGGTTTTAGTAATATGTGTTGATTTCCTCTAAATAAGACTAACACAGTGAGAATAGGGGTTTTTCTAAAATGAAAGTTTTTATTAAAAAAGCAAACAAAAAAAAACAAACAGAATTTATATTTAGCGTGCAAAAGACAAATGTGTGGGGGGCACATGGTGTTACCATAAAGAAAATAAAGATACTGCAATCATTTACATATACATCTCTGGAAAAAAATTAAGAAACCACTTAAAATGGTCAGTTTCTCTGATTTTACTTTTTATAGGTATGTATCTGAGTAAAACGAACATTGTTATTGTATTATATGAACTACTGACAACATGTTTCTGAAGTTACAAGAAAACTTTAGTATTTGCAGAAAATGAGAAATGGTCAAAATAATGAAAGACGCAGAGCTTCCAGATCTCAAATAATGCAAAGAAAACAAGTTGATATTCATTTAGAAACAACAATATTACTGTTTTAACTCAGGAAGAGTTTAGAAATCAGTATTTGGTGGAAAAACCAGGAGGTTTTCAATGCTGTGGTCTCTTCATTTTTTCCAGATCTGTGTTTTTCAAGGCTCTACTGCTGAGTTTGATCATCAGCGATGGATCTGCAGTACCTTCTTTGTTGCCCTTGGCCTGACCGCGAGTCGTGTAACTCCTCCACACAGAGCTGGGGGTGTAGTAGTTGTCCTTCACAAAGGTGTCGTCTGAGCTGTCGCTTTCATCTTCACTCTTTGAATCTTTCTCCTCTTCGTCGTTGCTGTCATCCGAAGAGCTGGAGCTCTGAGCTGTGGGACGAGGAAACATGTATGATAAAATGGCTGCCTGCTGCAAATAAAAACAGCAGACACATCATATGTTTGGGCTGGGACTCGCCTTTTTTCCTCGCAGCGCCGCTGGAGACCAAAGCGGACGGCTGGATTTTCATCCTGGACACGTCCACGCCGCTGCCCTCGCTGTCGGAGCAGTGCGCCTCGCTCTCGTAGCCTTCCTTGAAGTTCTCCACGCTCTCAATGTGGTCCAGGTTAGCGAAATACTCGTCACCCATTTCTAGACCTTCTTTGTCAGCGAAATCATCAGTCAGGATTTTACCTGGGAAAACGGAAGGAAAGACAGACAATGCATGGATTCTGCATGGCAGCCTGATTGTGTCCGTCTTCCCATCAGTCCTAATCGTGTTTCTCACCAGCATAAATGCAAACAAATGATCCCTTAGCTATATCGTCCAGACAGCGAATGCCCCAGCCTTTGTTCTGGGTCTTAAAGAGCTGCAGACGGACCTGCAGGCCGTGCTGCACCAGCCGGTTGGTGCACATCTGAGCACAACATTTACACCTTTTGTTGCACTCATAGATGCTAAGAGAAGAGCAGGAAGAAAGACGACAATTTCACATTAAACACGAGGACAAAAGTCGTTTTTAGTTATTATTTGCCTGTGTGGGAATGAAAGACATGAGTGAGTTATGCAGGTGAAAATGTCTGACCCTGTAGGTAAGCACTCCTCTAATCGTTTGTATGAATATCCGGCGCTCTGGTTGATCTGCCCCCCAGGTGTGCAGCCTGAAGCCTGCAGGGTCAGCTGGTGGCAGGAACATTTGGATCTGTAATTAAAAAGAAGAAGAAATACCAAGATCCCATGACAAATCTCCAGGGTCTTATCTGCAGCAGACAAATTGAAATAAAGGCGATTATCTCCACTTACTTGTCTTTGCAGCCGTCGGTACATTCACAGCCGACCAGGAAGTCTGAACTGGTGTTAATAAATACTCCGTCTTCAGGGATTCGCTCCTTGCCTTGTGGAGAGAGGAGAGAATGAGTCAGGCACAGCTGTCAGGTATCACATTATCACAAAACAAACTGTATTCAGCAGCAAAGTACAGCTGAACGCACAAGCAAGCAATCGTTTTTAATTTGCTGCATTTTAATTTTGACACAGATTGAGAATGACTTGCTACAATTTGCTGTTATGTAAAAAAAAAAGAGAGAAACTGGACTGCTTTTCTTTATTTATCTTAAAACATTTATGACGCATGTCTTAAACTCAAGGCCCGGGGGCCAAATCTGGCCCACCACGGAGTTTTATGTGGCCCTTCAGCCTCCAAATTACATCAATAAGTCCATCCAGTTTTTCACAAATCTGAAAAATTCACACAAAGTTAACAGATCCGCACATTTTTTTTCTGATTTTACTGAATTTTTTTCTCAAAATTGGCCAAAAACTTTGGGTTTGAATGACTGCTGCCTCAGCCTCACTTGATGTCAAGTCTTAATCTGTGATCAATATGGCGATTAATAAAAAAAAAAAAAAAAAGTCACATTTAACAACATACTTTAGTGCAAATATCATAAAAATTCCTTACAAATATTTCTAAATTAACATCAGAAAATCTCTGATTTTGATTGCAAAAAAACAAAAACAATCCTGGCTGGACTGACCAGTTAGAAAAGATGTTCAATATTATTTAATTTTAAGAAACACTTACTGCAGGGGTGGCCAAGTCCAGTCCTCGAGAGCCACCATCCTGCAAGTTTTAGAAGTATCCTTACTCCAACAGACCGGGATCAGCTCTACAGAGGCCTGATAATGAGCCAGTCATTTGATTCAGGTGTGTTGAAGCAGGGATGCATCTGAAACTTGCAGGATGGCGGCTCTCGAGGACTGGACTTGGCCACCCCTGACTTACTGAATGCTGAAACAGCGATTTATTGATATTTTAGCAATTTAATGGGTTTAATATATTCTGGCCCTGTAAGAACATTCAGATTTTTGATGTGGCCCAAAATGAAAATGAGTTATGGGATATCATTGCATCTAATGATAGATCCTAGATGCACAAAAACAAATTTGATTATTTTCCCATTTTGAGGAGCCGACATGTTTCTCCTTAGTACTTAGACAAACTTATTTTTCTTTTACTAATATTTCATTTAAAGATTTCCATTACACACATGGAAAGACGAGAGCAATGCCTGAAAATAAATCAGCCGTTATTGAAGTTAAATATTTTCATACTGAAGATTTTGGAGAAAGTTTGTGCTCGTTAAATAAATTGCACAGGGAAAGAAAGGCTTAGGCATGTGAACGACTGACCAAAGGAAGAAAAAGACTGAAAAAAAAAAAATGAAATAATCCCACATTTGGGGGAAAATGGTTTTGATCCTTACTGTATTTTACGTTAGGTGGTGGAGTGGTGTCAATCTCATTGACGCAGGACAGAGGGATGTCCTCCTTCCCACTAGTGATGTCTGGAATGTAATAGAAGGGCCTTTGCGGCTGGAAAGGCCGGTCCACCAGGACGTACGGGTCGAGGCAGAACATCTCTAAGAATATAAAGTCACAGCGGGTCTGGAAGAGGTAGTTCTGGATCTCCCCCATGTTACGCAGACAAAGTCCACACGGAGCCTTGTAGATAACGTGGAAGGACATCTGGAGGTTGAGCATAAAGAACCGTCATTTTAAAATAAATGAATTCGGATATTCAGCATTTTTTAAAGGATTGTGCGTACTTTACGGTTGACTTTGCGTCGTCCCGTCATGCGTCTGAAGTCGTAGAGCAGCGGCGTGAGGAGGGGGTTCTTTCCTCTGTGCAGGTCTGACTTTGCTGGTCGGACGCGGTTCAGACATGCAGGCTGGCAGGTGTGAGCCAGGTAGAAGATGCGGTCCGTCGGGGCTCTGTAGGACGGCTGCTGAGGGATGGTGGCCATCGCGTGCGTGACGATGGAAGTGGGAGGCGCCAGGGCGGTCGTCTGTCTCTGATACGGAGGCGTGAAGGAGGACGTGGGCGTGTTCGGGGTGCTCTGCACCTTTCCACTGTGGATTTAAAACTTTAAAAACTGAATTCGATTCGGATAACTTTGAAAGTGACAACTGTTTCTTCATAAATAAAACAGTTGTAAGCAAAACAGCTACGCAAAGTTATCTAAAACACTTAAATCGATGAAAATACAGAACCAAGTAGTTTTTCGTCCTTTCCTGAGAACATTGAGTCTTACAGAACATCAGCTGCTTTCATCTTAAAATTAAAGAGTTTTTATGTTCTTCCTGGAAACTTTTGTATGGAAGCGTTAAACTGTCAGAGACAGGAAAGGAGCAACATCTCTTCAAAACCTAAATGTCCATAAGACTGTATTCTTGGATTATCACCATTATATTACTTGAAAATTGTCTCATAAGAACAATTTTATCATTTATTGTGTTAACACTTCTGGGACAAATTATCATCCACCAAATTCTGTTAGTACAACAGGCTTAAGCACAAGATGGCAGCAGTACAAAAATGGGGCTTTACCAAACATTGTTTCTGCATTAAAAATAAAAAAATAAACTATCTGGTGCTAATTTTTGTTCAAAGAACAGAATCTGAGTAGCTTTATTAGCTACTTTCTTGTTTGTGTTTGCTGAATTTAATCATGTAAAACTGTGAACTTACACTGAGAGGTTGCTGGCGTTAGCGGACGCAGCCTGCAGGATCTTGGAGGCGTGCGTCCCGCCGACACCAGGGATGAAATTAGACGTGCTCTTCTTTGCCATCTGATGTTTATTTCTTGAGATGATAAAACAAAAGGGGAAAAAAAATAATTATTATTTATCTTGACACATTAAAAAGCAAGTTGGCTTCCCATGAAGCTAACTTTGTAATCGTTAAACCCTGACGGGAAGTGAAACCATCATCTGGATGATGATCATTATTTACCTGTTCTTATTACAGACTGTTTGGTGTAAAAATCCAATCATTCTGCTGCAGTCTAACAAAACCTGTTTAAAATACAAATTTACCCCGGATGATACTCTCCCCTCTGAAGCGGTAACATTCCAATTCATTAGGCTTTCATGCAACCATTAAAAGATGCAAAATAACAAATAATTCCTTTTTTAAATTCGAAAATAAATATCATATTACCTGAAATGCATTAGAAAAGCATTTCTATAGTGTATGCTGCATCACTTGCAGCAAAGTTGTTGCTTCAGTGAAAACAATAATTTTGACATCAACATGTGAAAAGCTCAGCTCTTCCTCTTTGACCTAATGTCAATGTAGTGTAGGACTGACATATTGATTATTTTTTGTCTAACTGATTAAAAATTTTATTTCTTTTAACATGATTTGAATTAGGTAAAGCCTAATGCCACTTTAGGAGTTCTGGGTGAAACATATTTACAGCCAAAATATATATATTTTTATTTTAAATGCAAAATGTTTGGGTATAGTTTTAGGTCAATTACTGCTCTCAGTTGTTCTTTCAGCGAATTGACTTTTTAAAAAAAATCTGTATAATCCACACAATATTTAAAAAATGCAGTTAACCGTTTCAGCTCTCATACTTACTCAATACGTTGAAACTGGGCAGCCGGTGAGGGCTGAGGGGTTTGCTGGGTTTGTTGAGCTTGTGGCTGCAGGGTTTGCTGGGTTTGCTGGGACAGCTGGACCTGCTGGAGGAGCTGGGGCTGCGGCCGCTGCTGAAGCTGCTGGATCAGAGTCATCGCTGGCGGCTGACTCTGTGTCGTTTGAGGAGGTTTGGCAGGAGAAACTCCGACGTGTTCGACGCCAGTGTACTGAACGACTGGGCCTTTACTCCTTAGTGCTCCTAGAGATTGGAGGAAGTAGCGACAGACAGTGTAGAAGTCGTGACAGACGGAGGGAAATTCTCCAACTTTCTTCCCCCCAAAAAGAGCATGTGGTAATTATTGATCAAAACACTATTTAAAGTATTATTAATTCAAGTTTTAGAATAATATTTGTAAAAAAAAAACAAAAAACAAAGTTACAGTCATTAAATAGATCATATAATGTACATCTTTTGTGTTTTGTGAAGGCAACCTGAAGTGACATCCAGGTGTTGGGCAGGTCTCTGTTTGGTCCAACATTAATGTCGAAGCTCAGCAACATGTGAGTGAGCCTATCACAATATGCATTTAATCAACTAATCAATTAATCTGATGATTAGTATTTTCTAAAAGGTAATTTTGACATCTTCATTTAAATTCTGAATTCAACTGAGTGTAGTTCTATATTTATTGTTTATGGTTGTGTTTTATTTTGAAACAAAATCTAAGTTTATTAGTCAACGAGGGGGCAAACTTGCATTATGATGTCATTACCATTATATCACTTCAAAATAGTCTCAAAACAATATTATTGTTTATCGCATTATTATCGGGACAATTTATCGTCCAGCAAAATTCATCATGACAGGTGAAGCTTGTTCAATCACAGCTGTTTTATTGTCTCAAACTAAGTTGATTCTCAGTTTTCCAGATTTTTATATTCAGGAAGGTTTAAAAGAAATAATTTAGTTTGAAAGATAATTTAAAAATGTTAACTATGAACTAGTTGTGCTGTAATTAAAGGGTAATTCACTGCTGCGATATGTGGGCAACATACCACTTTGATTTTATATAAAAGTTTTTTAAAGTGAAATTTGTGGTCGAGGATTCCACTTTGACTTTCCTCTGTCATCTTTTCACTTTTGTGACTCTGTATTGTTGACCGTAAAATGGTAAAAACAGGTCATGTAATTAATTTGCATTATGTAATATTACTGCTTTAAACTGTATGACAGTAACAATAAAAAAGGCTCAAACCCAACCAGTCCTGGCTTACAGATCCAGGGGGATTTTCTGATTAAGTCAGGCTTTGACAATGTTCAACACAAGCTTTTAATGTTGCAAATCTGTGTCCAGTTACCCATGTTTGGCCTTGTCCTCTGGTGGCCAGCTAGCTTCTTTTCTTGAGTGTTTGCTGAAGCCAGTTTCAGATTGAACATGGGCTCCAACCTGGTGGATCCTCTGTAAATCCATTCGCTCCTCTTATCGTCCTGCTCAACACCAAGAAAACACAGGAAGCGGTGTAAAAACACTCTACACGATAAAAGTGCCACGTCTTTCTAAGTTATATTAATGACACTGTTGATCTGGAAGCTCTGAAAAATGGCATTTGGATTCGGATGAGTGGCTGGTACGAACCAGAAAGAGGATCTTGACCAAGCTGCTGTCCACCTCCTCCACTTTGCTCTTCCACCAGGTCCCCTCCCACTCCGTCTTGATTATCTGGCCGACCTTTAGGAGCACCATCGGCCTGCTGGGATAGGCGGAGATGTACTCCTCGATGAAGTCCCGACAAGATGCATCCTCTATGTCTTCCCAAGTTCGCTTTACTACACAAAGAAACAGAAACACTTCTTCATTTATCTCTTTTCCTACATGTTATTTTCATTTATTTATTTTTATCAAAGACAGAAGTTAAATCCTACATGGTCTGCAAACTGGATAGAGTTCAGGAAGGATCACATATGAAGCGTAGCCGTCGTCAAAGAAGATCAGAAACCTAAAACACAAAAGTTGTATATCATTGAACTTTTGGAAATGTTATTTTTTATTTGATTTATTTATTTCAAGCAAGAAAACAAGCAATCAGTAGGACAGAGAACACATGTCATGCATAATTTGTTTAATGCCACTTTTCTGCTTATCAAGGACAAATTGTAAAAAACTTTGTAATTAAAACCATGTTATAATATTAATGTGCCTGTTCAATATACTGTGCTAAGGAGTCAACAAATAAATTATATGACATTGACAAAATGGTTACAAATTAACTCATAAGAAGACAAACAAATCTAGGGATAATAAGAATAGCAACAGTAACAATTGTAAATAACAACCGGACAAACAGAATCAGAGTAATTACCAACTTCTTGCCGACGTAAACCTATAAATTCTTCTTTATCTGCGTTATACGACTACAAATAAAATTTATACCTCATCCGGTTCTTGTTGTTTGGCATCTCTGCCACGATTCCAGCGTACAGCCACACCAGGTTTCCGTCTTTGTACTTGGCGACAACACGAGCCCCGACGTACAGGCTCTCCAGGGTGGGGTTGTAGTCAAACGCCACATGGTTCCCAGACAGCAGACTCTTGCCTTTATCAAACCTCACCTTGTACTTAAACACACCGTTTCCTGGAAACAAAGAGAGCTTCTGGATCATCAAAACAATCCCACAGAGCAAGAAGCAAAAGCTGTGTAAAACATCGTGATGCTCATAATGAGTTTAAAAGAAACACACCAACAGGGTTAATTGCCACCAGGTTGCCTTTATGCCACGTCTTGGTGCGTTTCTTTCCCAGGATGTTCATCCCCACTTTGAGCTCGTCTTCTTTTATGTTGGGGTTTGGCTGCGTCTGCGTCATCGTCTGATGAGACGGAGCTTGTGATACAAATATAGCTGGTGTCGTGCTCTGAACTCCTGCAGGATACAATTTTTTTTAAATCCAAACATTAGCACCAATAACGGCTCCACAAAGCTAGAAGCTTTGCGTGTGCTCACCTGGCTGAACTACAGACTGCACTGCTGTTCGTATCAAAGGCGAGCCAGAGGAGGGCTTGGTGACTATTTGGACCAACTTCTGGACCTGCTGGGTGGTTTTCTGCAGAACTGCAGAGGCTTCGTTTAACTGGTGATGAAAGAGCAGAAGTCAGAACAGCTGGAAACAATGTGGACTTCAAGTTTTAGTGGAACATTATAAGAGAATTCATGCAGTGGAAGACGGGTTGAGGATGGTCACAGTGCGCTCCTTTCTTCTTCATTTGTTTTTGAGCCTTGGTTAATGTTTACTTGTTATATTTAATGGTGCAGGAGATTATTTTTGCTTACGTCATAGTGCATTTTTTTCTTCTATTATTTGTTACATTTTCCGTTTATTAATTTTTCCAAATTATGTTACCAATTCACGCAACACTTGTAGTAAAGATGTATTTGAGAATTATATTTTAAAATGTTATGCTCTATAAAAATATACCCATAAAGCCTTTTTTATAAATATTTATTTTAATTAATGTAAATTATTCAACTTTTTTTGTTTATTTCATTCATAAAAACAAGTTTTGCTAAATTTATATAAAACTATATTTGAGGTAAAATGGATAAATATCCTGTTGACAAAATGGCTTGTTCTTAGAAATATGTATATTTTCAAAAACTGATAGTTTTTCAGCCCACACAAATGAACCTTCTGGCACCATGTTTAATTCCTAACAGGAAGTCTTGGTTGTTTTGAAGAAATCTGATTGGTTGACAGGTTTTAGCTTAACGCTACACTGCCCCCTACAGGTTTGGCATGTTTAATACAACACTCAGGACCAGACTGTGAGAGTTGATGTGGATGAAAACCTTTCAGAAAACGATGCCATGTGTACAATTACTTTTGGAGGTGGAAATATTAATTTCAGGCCCTGAGACTGTGTTTTACAGATAATTTAATTAATCATTCATCATGGACACTTGGTCCATGATGACACTTGGTCATCAGAAGAGGAAAAACCGCGGCTGGCTGCTCTCACTGTTGGGTCCTTAGATGGCGCTTGTGTCTTTGGAGGAACCACTGATGGTGGAGAACAGAAGCGAGAGATAAAATAAGCGTGTTAGCATTTCCAGCTACTGCAGCACTGACAGTAACTCTGTAGAAAACTGTGACTTACAACATCCCACAGCTATGACGTCATCGTCATCATCGTCATCAATCTCGATGACTTCAGAGGGGAGCCCTCCTCCTCCGCCGCCTTCATCGTCTGAGCTGCTCTCTCGGTAGACGAGGCCGTTGTTTTCATACGCTGCCCTCACCAGCTTCTCACACTCCAAAACGGACCTGAAGAATCAGAGGGGCAAAATGAGCAAATGGCAGAAAACACCAGTTAAACCCAAAAAAAGTAACATCTTCCATACTGGTTGGCATCGTTGAGAAGTTTCTCTGTCTTCGCCTCTTCTTTCTCTTTCTGTTCCACCCATTCCTCGAGCTCTATCAGCTGGGCTTTTTTCTTCTTCACAGCCTCGCTCTGCTCCACGGCCTCCTCAATCCATTTCTTCAGGTCATCCAGTGAAACTCCCAACTCGTCCTCCAGACTGGGGTCCCAGCCGTCGACCTCCATTCTGAGGAGGGGACACAACCAGCAGAAAAGCATCACACTTTATGTCCATCAGCAGACAGACTCAACACTTACTTGGGCTTACATGATTCTTGAATGACCGAGCGAGGCGATATTAACACAAATTATGGTTCTGGAAAGTGATGGTGACAATTCTGTTCCCAGAAAAGTCTGGCGCAAAATTGAGCTGTCAGCCAGGAGAAATTCATCACCATGGGATTTAAGAGGCACAATCAATAAAAAAAATAGGGCAAAAAATGAACTTATAAAATGCTTGAACTATATCTTGAAATGCACATTTTTTTAAAACTCTAAAATTAAACAATTAAACAAATAAAATGCTTGTTAAATGGTTAAATTCATGCATATAACACAGCTTGAATGACTTCAAAAATGTAATCAGTGTAAGAAATAGAGGTCAGATTGGTGACTATATAAAGCACAAACACGTTACTATCAAAATATTGCTTAATAATATAATTTTATTAGGAAATCTACCATTTTAAATGACTGAACCTGCTTATTCACTCAAATCTGATTGAGACAACAAACACCGAATGCAATATCAGAAAACACAACATACATGTTTTAAGGGAGGCACAGTTCAATTGTTGTATTTTAGGAAGGTCTTAGAATGCTGTTGAAGTTTTTGATTTATATATTTTTACTTTAAAACACTATTACTAAAAGCAATACAAGAATAACAGTATCACAGAGTTTATACACCCTACATATTTATAGAGACTTCAATAGGTGGATAGATGGGATAAAAATAAATTATATGTTGCTATGTAAGCATGACATGGAATATTTTGGCATTATTTGTTGGAGCATAAATGCACCCGTCTGTAAAAAAGATGAAATAATTTTGCCTCAGTCAATCTTTGCCACAAAATCAACTTTAAAAAGTATAACAGCCGAGTATAAAACCATAAAATACAAACATTTTTATTATGATCTAGATTGCGTTTTTATAAGTACCCAGAAAAACCACTCGATTTACTCTCCATACTTTTCCAGAGGCCTCTTAACTGCGGGAAGATCTTACACTTACAGGAAGTTCCTCTTTCTGAATTTTCCCTTAGATGTCCTCCAGATCAAATCAAGTTAAAAAATAACAAGCGAATGCAAAATAATACGACGATCAGCAGTAAAGAATCCAGCATGTCCCATGCTCAGTTTGGCCAAGCAGATAAGCAAACGGTTTTCTTTCTGCTGATCGGCAGCCCGCCTGTGAAGGTAGGTGTTTGTAACTCGCTCATTCATAGAAACTGCAGAAGGTTTAGTCAGAAAGTAAAGAAACGAGCGCAAAACAGCTCTAACTGATAAGGCAATATGATTATCTTCTTAGTAAACATCTGAGAAGCATAGTAGAAACAAATGCACTGGCCATATTTTTACGACTATTTTGTTTATAAAGCACAAAATGTGCAGACTTGCAAAATAAATTTATTTAAGTCAGCGTATTAATTCAAGAAGTCACAATTTCAAAGTGTTTTATTTAGCAGCAAAAAAGATTCAAGAGCATGCTAGCTGGTTAGCCTAGCACGAGCAATGAAATGTGTTTATATTTCGGACAGGATGCGGCGGCTGCCTGCAAAATAAACATTATTCTATAGTTTGCAACTGTCCTCAAAAACGTGACACACACTGAACTGAAACAACTAATGAAAGGCCAATTAAAAACACTCACCCATCACCGCTTTCCATTCTGTGGATTGCAAAATTTTAAACTAGCTTGTTGCTAACGCTAAGGGTTGGCTACAAAGAGTAGCGCATGCTGTGGTTGCCGGGGCACCCGAGGTGGGCGGTGCTGCTTGTCAAAAAAGCGCTCCAAATGATATCACTTCCAGTCAGAAAAGACAGGCTGTTAAAATTAAAAGAATACTTTTACCCTTAATCTTTGCTGTCTTGATAGCTATTATCATCTAATGAGACTTGCTTTGTTAAATATCAGCATCTATTCCTTTTTTTTTTTTTTTGCATTTTCTAAATATTTTTGCATATTTACTAACTTGTTTTGCTTAGAAAATCCAGATTATTTTAGGAAACACGATGCTTTCAAAGAATCCTTTTATGCACATATTTGCCACTTTCCAATAATACCACTTAAAAGTTCTTCGTAGCACACTTACTTCATTTGAAGATTCAGAATAACCATTACTTGCATCCAAAATAAAACCTCACAGGCACACAGAGAAAGTCACCAAACCACGATTCCAGGTGAGGAGTCTGAACCATTCTTTGGTCTCCATCATTCCTCTGTGTCGTCCTCCTGCTCCTCCATGTAGGTGGACACAGAAACAGCACTGTAAGGGTCCAGCACCAGGTGAGCACAGCGAACAATGGTCACGAGCAAAAAGAAGCAAAGAAGGAAGAAAAAGAAGAGGGCAAAACCAAGATCCACATCTACTTCAAATCCTCTCAGAGGACCAACTGAAGGGTCCATGTTAAAAAAAAAATGCACAAAATCCAAAAATGTGTTTTTACATCTCATCTGATACCAGAAACAAAGGATCCAGAAAAGTTTGATATCATTTCACCTCCGCTTTGTTTATCACCATTGTTAACCTAAGCTGATTTCTTTTTATTGTCCAGTTCTTTTCTACTGTTTCGCCTTTTTTTCCCTCCAATGAGCCAAACACAGGCACCCTTGTTTGGCACCTGTGGCCTCCTTGAATAGTTAATAGGGAGTTTGGTAACAAACAGGTCATACCGGTGACTAGAACTCTCACGTATCTGTGTAGAACAGAAAAATTCAGAAAACTTGTTACATCTGCCTTTGAATTGCCTGAAAATGTAAGCTTTTACTGTGTTGTGCACGCTCTGAAGTCATGCCAGTTTGCTTAAAATAAATATGAAACAGTTCACACACAGTTCTGCTCCGATGAACAACACTTACAATTATTCCATGACAAAAATGTTCTAAAAAAGTAGGAAGTGAAATGACAAAGAAGAAAAAAGGTTAGAGAAGAAAGAGGATATGATGCTTTTGCTGTAATCTAGTTAAGAGGGCTTGGAAACTGATCCTGAGTTTAAAAAAACCCAAACAGTGCAGGTTACCTAATTAATGCACAGGCTAAAAGTGTGGTGAGTATATTCAAATAAAACTAAATACAGTAAAATAGGACAAACGGATGGGAAGCATTTGTGTTAAACATGATTCAAGTATATATGCTACATATTGAATGAGATTTAAGTGTCCATGAGTGTCTTAAAATATCACATTTGTCTGTTGTTATCCCTAAGTGGTGAACAATTAAGATGGAAACTGACCAGTACTACCGTTACATCTCCAGAACTTCACAAATAAGCAGATAATTATGTAGTTTAGTTTGTGTTCCTTCACTTTTTTCACTACATTTTTACCACTTAATTACTACTGCAGAAGTCAAATGCTATTTCCTTTCAGGCCTCAAACAACCCTTCTTCCATCTCAACCTAACTTACAGGATAAAAGTATTTTTTTTAAAAGTGTATTTGTAAGGAATATTCCATTTTTGTCAGTTCAATACTAGTTTTTATGATTAAATAACTTGGAAAGGCACCTGAGCTCAAAAGCTTTCAATAAATGACAGATTTCCCTCATTTAATCATTAGCATTGTCCTTTCAGCACATGACCTACTGCGCACTAGAAGAGCTAATAATTATTTCCCTACTGTCTGTATTCTTCAACATATAAGCAGAAAGTTTTGCAGACTGTTTTACTTTTTTAATGTTATTTTTTTTTCTCTCCACACTGCTTAGTTAGCATGTTACTGTAGATCAAGATGCTAATCCTAACCTAGCGGCTATCGTTAGTATTTCAGCTAGCTTTAGCACAAGCTAAACCATCACCTTACAACTTAGCTTTGCTAACTATTTTCTGCATGAATTTCTAATACTTTTTGTGTGGGATTTTTGCAATGACTGAAATATCTGAAATACTTCCCCACTGGTGGCATGGCCTTTCCTGTTTTTATCCAGTTTTCATTTTGTGTCATTATTTTTTTGTTATTTTTAAGTCATGAGGCTGAGGCAGCAAGTGATTTAACATGTTGCTAGGCAACTAAAGACCAAGTTAGATGATACCACACACCTTGCTTAAGTCGCTGCAAGAGTTGAGCCACTAAAGCTTTTCCTCTGCCTTCATCTCCCAGAATGCTGTGCGGTTCTGGACCAGAGTTCAGTGAATATTGGACCAGATCCATCACATCTATCACAATATAGATTACTGATTTATTGATCAACCCTATGTCTTAGCTACTTGCTTGGTTTGAATTTGATTATGCAAAGCTTACATATTCTTAATTAAGTTTTTAAGAGCAGTTTTCCTTTTATTTTTATGTGAATTGTGCTACGCTACATCTCCATCTCTCTAAATATGTATAAACTTGCTTTTACAAAACATTTTGTGAAAATGTGGTGCTCAAAAAGAACAAAAACCACCAAGCCCTTCGGTCTTGACAATATAACAATTTAATACAAAAAAACAAATATTTCTCTTAAAATTTCATAAACATATACAGTATATTTATATATTTGTGTTTCTAAGAGTGAAAAATAAACCTGGATACAGAGTAATCAGTTGCTTTGAACACACACACAAAAAAAACATCAAAGAACAAACACAAATCACCAACATGCCATCCTTTGGAAGATCAGAAAACACTCAATTATCTACACTGCACTTACATAGTCTGCTATTACAAGTGTGTGAATGTTACACACAGACATGGAAAAATAAAACACTTAACCTCAAAGTCAACATTTTAAAAAATGAAAGATCTTTATCTCACGTTGCTCCACTGCGAAAGCTGTCCAGAACACATCCTGTTGGCAAAAGTTGAGTCCTCACCCCAACATCGTGAAAAAAAGAGAAAAAACACTGAGGCAGAAAAAAATAACCTGTTTGTACATTCTCACATGTAGGTCCACTTGCTTGAATACCCTGATCTAACCGTAAAACATCAACGCGAGAGAAGCGACGAAGAGCTCAATAAAATACTCAAGAAGCATAATTAAAATCAGAAGATTACAATCACATCTCTGCATCTTAAAACATTAAAAAGAAAGGTAAAAATGGCTTTAAAAATACATAGATCCTGTCTGTCAATTATTGCTGCTGATTATTTTTTTTACATATACATTTCTTTTACAAAAGGAGTACAAAAAGCCCACAAGTGTAGGGTAAATGACGCAAGGCAGATACCCAGCAACCTTTTGTTAATTATGCATAAATCTTACAAACTCGCACACATGGGGGCTGTAGTTGTGTATCTGTGAGGAAAGATGGGAAACAAGCGTGCTGCCAGCAGAAAGACTGAATAAAAGATATGCTGCTGTGCACATGTGTTGTCATAGTAACTCGATGGGTAAAGAAACTTTTATAGGTGAAGTCAGCCACGTATACGTTACATTACATATAAATCTGCAGAGAATTTAACGCTGTAAATCATGCAAATACATGCTGTGGATTCATAATGAATTTAAAAAAATCTAATTAAATGAACACATATATATATATGTATATATATGTATATATCCCTGCTATTTTCCAAGGTTTTAAATCATTCTCTGAAATACTTAGTATACCTGCTAAGGAGTAAAATAGGAAAATATTCTAGTAATCCTGAGAAAACCCACTGACATGTTGCAAAAAAAGGCCATTTTATCTGTGTGTGTGTTTTCAACAAGTGGCAGTGTGTGTGCTTTTTTTTTTTTTTTTTTTTCCATTTTTTTGTGCAGTCCATCCAAGTGTGGTGGTGCGATTGTGCGTTTTATCATATCTTTCTATTCATACACACTGATATCACACATCTACAACACCGGTATGGAGCTTTGGGTAGTGCTAGCTGCAGCAATCTCTTACAATGACTGGAATATTGTGAAAATAATATCTCTGTTTTGTTATGATGTTATTCTTTCACTTTCTACTTGATTTAGGTGCAGTAAAATATCCCTTCATCTTTACCTGACTTACAGCGAGGCCACAGAAAGTGAGGGAAGACTGCCATTATGACAAGGAGGAGGAGGAAGAGGAAGAGTTCAGGAGCAGAAGATGTGAAGGAAAGATTCACCCGGCGGAGGAAGAAGAGAGGCGCAGCGCTGGTCACTCGTTGTACGGCGGGTAGATGGCGATCTCAAAGTCGTCACTGTTAAAGGAGGCAGGCTGGTCTAGCATAGACAACACATCCTAAAACCAAACAAGTAAAACAAACAAACAGAAGAGTGACATTATTTCAAGAGACAACAGAAAAGAGGGAGGTTTGTAACATAAAGTAAGTTCTCATTGCTCACAGGAAACATGTCCTGCTGGTTTCCCTGAGCGTGAGGATGCTGCTCTCTGTTGTTCTGAGGATGCTGCTGCTGCTGCTGGCCCGGCCACTGAGGCCACACCGTCTCCGTCGCTCGAGGTGGAAACTGGCCTCCAGACTGGGAAGTGTCTAAGAGCAGAGCACAGACTGGTGAGGCTGGAGAGCGTCGCACACAAAAACGGCTCCGTTCATGCACCACAATAAAGATGGTGGTAAAACTCTAACTGAGGAGGATGGAAGAGTAAAGAAATGAACCTGATGCAATTAGAAATAAATCAATTGATCACATGATAAATTAAAACAAGCTCAATACTTCCTAAAGCCCTAATTGGTAGAAAATTTGTTTACAGATTTCATAATCCATTAGATTATGGTAAAATTTCCATTTTATTTGTGTTTTTTTTTTTTTGTTTGGATATTTAGAACATCTTCCAATTAACACTCACTTCCAGTGACTGTTAATTGGTTTTTCTCTTCTTAAAGACGGTGAACTTGCATAATTATGCCGTTGTGATATTACTTGAAAATGTTCACAAAATGACAATATTGTCATTAGTAAAAGTAATTTCTAAGAATGTATCGCCCCACAAAATTTGTAATTGTGACAGGCCTATAAGGTTTTATAATCGGAATAGTCATAAGTAGTAAAAAAAAAAAAAAAAAAAGTCTATTTGTCTAATTTCGATGCTCTCATGAGTTGCCACTAGTTTCTGTGACCTACCGTAGCCGTTGGTGTTGAGGCTGGTGCGAGGGTTCATCTGAGGGTAGTTTGTGCCGTTGGTGGGGGTGGGAGCGGCACCGGTGGGCATCTGGCTGAAGGTGTTAGAGGAGCCGCCTCCGAATCCTCCGATTGGAGGAAACTGCTGAGACATCGTCTTTGCTGCCTGCGGAGCAACCTGCTGGTTAGAGCAGAAACGGGCCGGCTTTGGTCAACGGGATTCCCACAAACAAACACTTCAGGTGAGATTTCAAATTTTTCCAGAACCACATACTGGAGATAAAAACAACACAAATGACCTAACGAAGACATTTCAATTCACTACAATGTGATATGATTTATTACTGTTAATAATGTATTGTGACAACATCCTACATTCTATATTAGGGACAAGGAAAACTAAATAAAAAAAAAAATAAAAAAAAAAGACATGTTTTGAAATGTCTCATACACTCCATACACCTGACTGCTATGAAAACTAAACACAAATTTAACAAAAAAAAGTTCCCCCAATTCCAATAATGTTCAACGCTTTTCTATAAGCAAATACACAAATTAATATTCAAAATAAAACATGTTATTGCTGCGTTTTCGAGCATTTATCAAATAGATTTAACCTGAAATGAGAAAAGTTTAATCTGATTTACCTTCAGACAGTGAGAAAAAAAATGTATTTTTATTAGATGTATGAAAATAAATGGTTTATTTTGGTGAGAAACGCTTTCCAATTTTAGCTTTTTAATCAAACGTTAGTCTGGACTTTATTGCAAAACTGCGTAGTTCGAATATGAAGCACTTTAAGGACTTAAGTACAGAAATCAAGAACTTCCCAAGCCTTGAAAACAACCAATTGAAATGCAAGAATTTTCAGGAATTTCAAGCCCTCGTATGAATGAATAAATACAAGAAACCAATTAAAGTCTAAAGTTATGAAACAAAACGAGGAAGAAGAGAAAGCTGCTGGGTTACCTGGTTACTGAACTGCGGCCTGGCTGCAGCAGGTCCGGGGCCGGGCCATCCTCCTGGCGGTCCGTGGAGGGGGCCGTTAGTGCTTGATGGGGTAACAGGCTGCGGGGCGCCATTTTGGCGAGACATGTGAGGCAGCATCTGCGGTGCCGAGTGCGCCGGCTGTGTCATCTGCATAGCAACTGGTCTGCAAAAACAATAAGCAGGATTGAGAACCCTGGAACAGTGGCTTCCTTAAAACATAAAAATAATCATCTATAATAATGTGCTTACTTATGTTTTACAAGGTATGGCGACACAGTGGCAGTTCTTACAATATCGGTGCAGCTATCGCTGGAGAGGATAAACACGTAAAATTGTCTTTAATCTCAGAGAGCAGAAGCCGCCAACTCTCCATTGACTTCACATGTATGAAGAAGATGTTCGTCGTTACTGATGCTAACAGAGATAAAACAGATGGTGCGTCCTATCTGCAGGGTTGCATCACAGAAACAGCTCTCTCACACAGTGTGACGTTGCCTCTGCATCTCATATAAAAAGCTAATTACCACAGAAAGGTTTAGCTACAATGATTTAACAATTAAATAGGAAATCTGAGTTTTTCTTGCTGAATTACAAAGTTGGACAGAGCTGAGACGTTTGTTAGCTTGAAAGAATCTTACGAGAAACATTTTGGGAAATAGTGTTTGCATTTTTAGGGGTGCAAAAAGAAATAATGGCGTGTACAAAACTTCCTAAGAAATTCATGTTTGGAAAGCGGCCTCATAAACTAGTCGGTGAAGCTGAAATTGTCATCATCCGTATTAGTTTGAGCTGTTTTTGTTGCTTTTACGACTCATTTCATCCTTAAAACCAAACACTTCTAACACAATAGCCACCTCTCATTTGTAAATAATCTGTCTCAATGCTCAAATACACATGAACATTTTGTACATTTTTAAATTAAGCTCACTTGCACATTCCTCTGAACTGGAGTACACCTTTTTTTTATATAACTATACAGTTTTAATGTTGAGATTTTGCCCTTACTTTACAGTATTTTTATTCTTTATTCTGTTTCCTTGTGTCACTATATTTGCTCTGTTTGTCACTTTGCTGTTGTTGTACAGAAATATTTCTACTTTATTGTTTTTAACCTGTTCTGCTGTCTGCTACATATTATTTCTCATTTCTAAGCTGCTTTGGGTAAAAACCTCCATTAGATCAACAAGCATGAGCAAAGGCACACTAGCAGAACTAACAGCTTTCCTTGCAAATGAGCCAATTTCAAACAAAGAGCCAAGCCCAGTTCACTCTTATGTGTGCAGATGTCCAGACATGAAAACTGTCTGGCAGGTTAAAACCCAATCAGTCTAATAAATCTTTGCACAGCACATTCACAGGAAACAATGCGTTTTCAGACACCAGGTCGTTTGCAAAGCTCCCATTAGGCAAAAGGCAAGCAGTTAATTTTCTGGAGGTTGAGAACAAAATGTGCACGCAAACACGCTTGTTTATACAAAAGACACCCCACCTGTATGAGTCATTGGTGCGGCCAGCAGAAAAGTTGTTTGTGTAAATCTGAGTGGAAGGCGTCGAGTTGGTCGGCATGCCCTTGGTCTGATCTGGCCCTGGGAAGATGGGCGGGTAGATCTCCTGCTTCTCTATGGTTTTGCCGTGGTCCGGCCCCACCGCTGCCACCGGCTGCACCGGCATCTGAAACAACAAGATAACCACAAAAAGTTCAAAAATGGGCTTAAAAATGGGGATGAAAATGTTAGATTGAATCAAAATGTGACTATTTATGGTGACAAATATTTAAATGAAACATTAAATTGCAATTTTTCTATTAAGGTTATTAATGTTTCTTTAATTTATTTTGAATAAACAATCAAAAATGATTTGGTAATAAATCTTAAATCTCTGGTCTAAATCTAGCAGACTAGGAAACCTTTGAACCAATCATCCTGCTGCATCGACCAAAGCTAATTTTACACTTGTTAAATGATAGCAGGAATTCAGACTGACAAATATAGTTAGCTCTGAATTTTTGTCTAAAATTTGCATGCATTGTTCATAGTTTTGAAAGGTGACACTCCACAAGAAGAACACTGCACATGTCAACTTGTAGTTAAAAAAATACAAAAATAAAAGTTGCACTCTTCAAGGTAAATGTGTCTGTTTTAAATATTCAAGGATTTTTTGCAAAATGAGTGTTATATTTTTGTTTAATAGTCCGTGGCTGCGGAAATCTGCTTGCTCAGAGTGACTACAGGAGGCGGCCGTATCAGAGTCCAGAACCAGTTATCAGTTTGCCGAATCATCCGAGTTGTGACAGGGTTCCTTTATAGAGCACGGTGTTTTTCCATGACTCTTACTCAAACACGGTGACAACCCTCACTAGATGCTCAGGTCTAAACAGCCTTTTCAAACATTGTTTATTATAAACAGACTGATCAGTTCTGCCTGTTTTCAGCTCCTTTCAGCTGTTTTAGGGCGTCTTGTCACTTTAAATCCAAATAAGGTGTTGACAACTTAACGTTTACACTCTCACAGTGAAAATGGCTGCAAACAGATGCGCAGTTATACATCTGTACATCTCTGAAAAGCAGAAGCGGACAAGGTTGAAGCAAGTGGGTTTTGGATGGTGAGTCAACAGCAAAACATTTGTCTTTTCCAGCAGCTATCGAACATCGCAAGGAGCAGAAAACCAAGCTGACCAAACATGCTGGAATTCTAATTGGGTTGCTAGGTAACGGCGCAGTGATCTGATTGGGACTCTACGTTCAGGAGGCTTTTGAAACGGATCACTTTCCAGACTCCAAAAAAACAACTTATTACCAAAAAACGGCTTTTTTTTTCTTTTCTTTTTAAGCAAAAGAACGTAACATATAAAAACACATGCAAAAAGTGAATTTAGTGTAATTGGTCTCCTTTTAGAAACAGCCCAGTAGAGGTGACGTTTCATCAGGCAATTGGAGACATTAATAATCAAACCAACCCTGTGTTGGAGGGGGATACTGGTGACATGTTGCGGAAACTGATTGAGAATTACAGCCGTCAGCGCTCCGTACCTGTTGCTGGATATTGATTGGTCCCGCCTCATACATCCCGTCTCTTGTTGCCCCTCCCTCCAGGTCGGCCTGCTGCTGCTGCTGTTGTAGCTGTCTGAAAAACCAAACACAAAACAAGGACTTCTGATTGCTGTCCACCGAGAATTAACTCATTTGTTTTTTTTCCTTCCCTTCACTGATGAGCGAGAAATCCCCAAACACCGCAACCCACCACCGGTAACCATAAACAATCACAGGAGAGGTGAAGAGAAAGTCTGTTAAACACATTTATAACTGAGGTTAGGGCTGGGCGATACGGCTTAAAAATAAAATCTGATTTCAATCATCCCTTCTGTGACTTATGCAAAGGAATATAGTCATAATATTAGCAGAATAAAGATGCTATGAGATAGCATCTTTATTCTGCTAATATAAAATTACAAGAAAATAATTGTTTTAATAAGAAAAAGCTTGGATAATTAATTTTAAGTTACTTTTTGTGTTAAAATTACAACTTCATTCTCGTAATATTTCAACTTTCTTGTCATTCGACTGTTCTTGTAACATTATGACTTTATTCTCATTTAAAAAATAGCCTGAGCTTTATATTTTGTCAAAGAGTAGACTTGAATATAAACTTAGCTGTAAAAAAAAAAAACGCTTGTCAAACGAGATGGCCAACCTTGGGTGTGCTGACATCACTCTGAATTATGGACACCCAATAAGTGGATTGGTGAAAAAAAATAAATAAAAAAATCCAGATTTTTCAAAACTTGAATCTTCAAAATAGCAAAAAATTTGATTAATCAATGAAATCGATTTATTGCCCAGCCCTAACTGAGATGCTACACCACTTCTATAAAAGGTTTGTCTGAGAACTACATATAAAGCTTGATAAGACATGCTGCTGCTTCTTTTTTTTTTTTTTTTCCAAATACAGCTATTAAAGCTCGACACAAATGAAGGAAGGGAGGAAGAGTCACCCGGAACGGAAAATGAGAAACCAAAAATTAGAAGAAGAACTTTAGCCTGCTAGAAACAGCTACAGACTCCCAGAAAGCAGCCGCCCCTCGTGCTCCCGTAAGGCGGGAGGAAAGGCTCTTCAGGCCCGATCTCACCTGGCGGCCATCGGGCCTGGGCTGAGCACAGCAGGATGGCCGTTTGGGCTGCTCTGACCCAGGGGCATTGGAGCCCCGGGGGAGGAGATGGGAGTGAGAGGGTCCTGGGTTGAGTTTCTGCTGCCCAACAATCGTTGTTGGGTGAAGAGCAGAAGTGTTGGGAGAGAATGGTCAGAGTTTGGTTTTTATCAAGACGTTTGAGTTTGAGGCTTAGGAGGAACTGGGGGACGGAGGGACATCGATACGCATCCAAACAAAGCCAACATTTCACAACAGCCGACATTTCATAACTTCCACTGTTTCACTATCTGTTCAGTCGAGTCATCTGGCAGCGCGCGTTACTCACTTGACGTTGACATTGGTACAGATGATGTACTCGATCTCCTCTGAAAAGGGGTTCTGGAAGGTGAAGGAGCTCGTTCTCATCAGCATCCATTCTCTGGTTTTGGCCCGGAACCGAAACATGACCGACAGAACCTGGCCTTTCAGCTTAACCACCTGAGGACGCAAACCCACAGAACCCAACCGTCACTCCATCCAACAGCAGAATCGTTTAAAAAAACAAACAAAAAAACGCTCATTCGTAAGAAATGAATTTTGTTTTATTGTCATTTTTAAACGCAAATTAGAAATCTGCTGAAAAGTAAATGTCATTAACTCGATCCAAAAAGAGAACTTCCTGAAGATGCAATACTTACACTGTGACATATGTTAAACATTCATTTCAGTTTCATGAATACAGCCAATTAAAATCCAACATTTTGTTTCTTGAAAAAAGAAAGTAAAAAACAAAACCAATAGAAAAGGATGTTTAAGAAAGAAGTGTGCATCTTTTATATTTTAGTCCACATCATGATCATGAATGCCCTCAAAAGTCCAGTTTTGGCAGAATATATTGATAAAACTATTAATAAATAACTGTCTCTGTAGTCAATGAAATTATATAGTATTGAAAATCTTATCAAATTGATGTAATTTGACTGTAAACAGACAAAAAATAGATTTGATTTGCGTGATAAAATAATCTTTAATCACACAACTTATCATGAAGGTTCTGTTTATGTGGCTCCTTCAGAGTCTAGAGGACCTCATAAAAACTTATGGTGGACCGGATTTGGCCCCCGGGCCTCGAGTTTGACTCGTGTTTTAGACGCAGCGGTCCTTATAAAAGAAAAACACTTTTTTTCTTCCACTCAACTTTCCATTTGCATGTACTTAAAGACTCTTCTGTGACAGCCTCTGCAGCTTTTCCTCCTTTTGGGAGGGGGTCAGTGACGGTAGCCGAATCAGCATTCTTCCCCATGACTTCATTATGTCTGTATGAAAGAAAATCCCCTTTTCTTTTTTTTATTGGTCTTATGGATTATTCAAATGTTCTGGGAAGCTGGAGATTTGTAATAAATATAATCCATATTTAAAAACTAACTGAAAAATGCTTGAAATATAATCACTGTGTGTACGAGAGTCACTTCTTGGGCTGAATTACTTAAACTTTTCACAGGTATTCTAATTAACTGAATTGCATCAGTACATTTACGCAATCTGTAATTTTTTCCAGCTTCCTCGATGAACACAGAGACATGCTGACCGCGATTAAAGGGAAACGTCTCATAAGACGAGCATCTGATATGCTCGTCTGTAACAAAAACCAAAATAGGAAGTTCACGTTTATATAAAAAGGAGAAAAATTAGTCGTCCAATTTGCACAAGTTCACCAAATTGCAACAATATACATTTAAAATGTATTACAGTAGGTATTATTACAATAAGTTACTCTTAAAATGCACAAATGTAGTAACAGGAACAAGAATTTAAAAAAAAAAAATGAAGTGAGATCAAAATGCAAGATATTTTTAGTACCTGGTCAAAGCTGTCTCTCAGCAAGCCCTGGTCTTCAGGGTGAGAAAAATCTAGAATATTCTTCCCCAGTAATTCCTGCGATACAGAAACAAAACTTTAATTGGTTTAAAAACAGTTGAAGAACTAAGGGATATTTTAGTGGAGCTGATGGTTCACCTGTGGCTGGTAGCCGATCAAGGCCAAGCAGCGATGGTCTACGAAGGTGAACATGCCCTGGCAGTTGTGGCGGGAGATGAACTCCACAGGAACGCTGATGCTGTTCAGGTCTGTGTCACCAGGGCAACAGGTGACCTGCAGAAAACGGGGCGAGGCGATGAAAAGCAGAACACAGCAACCCAGGATAACAAGGCAGGAATTTCCTGATCACGGCACGTTAAATGATCCACATCAGAGTCTCTAAGCCCAACTTTCTCTACCTGTCGTAATAACTTTGCTCATTTTCTTGGAAAAACAGCTTTGTTGATTTAGTAAATTAGGATTTTCCTCACACTGACTCAATCCCAGTGTAGGAGTTTCCAAAGAAGAACCAGCTATATAGTTCTAAATAAAATGCCCAAACCATGTTCGTCATGGCATTGTGTTTATTTACTGTTTCTACTGTTTTATGCAACCAAAAGCTCATCTAGCAACAGAAATCACAAATTAGCTTATCCTGTAAATGTTAGTGCATGACATTTGTTATCCCGACTAAAGAAAACAGAAAGAATTGTGATTTCAAAAGCTTGTAAAAGTCTTAAACAGACATAAATCTGCCACTCTTTGCAAGCCAAATATAAAATCAGAATAGCAGCCTGAGTCAAACGGCCGGGTTTACGACTTGTTGCTGCAGATCTTTCTGATCGGCAACATATCTGCTGCTGAGAAGCGCAACAAATAATGATCCAGAAGGAGATTTCTTCATTATTTTATAGCATTTTAAAGCTGTTTAAAACATTTTCTGCTTAGGACGTTCCTCCATTGAAGTTTCACACTATGTTATTGCTTCAAGAAAAAACAAAACAAAGCAAAAAAAAACAATGTCTATAAGCAAGATACATTTTCAGTTCTGCTTGTTTAGTTTCATGAGGTTATTTCATTACAAATCTTTGTTAAAAAACACCAACTAAATGCTCTCAGACGTTAGAAACTTTTAGGAACATTCATTTTAATTTTATTTTATGAAAGGTTCTATAATGTAAAATTAATATATTTCAAAACAATTGCATTAACTTTATTCTTAATCTGTCTGAAATAATTTTAATTTAATCTGTCATGCAAAACATTACCTTTAAGAGAGAAGTTTATAGTCATCTATGTTGTTCCATACCTGTAATCTCCCAATGGCAACTAGACAGTAGCGACTCCCCTGATTGTTGTCTGCTTCATCATCTGTTAATGATACACCTGAAATACAAATCATAACCAAAACAGAACAAATTAAATCCACTGTTAAATATTGTGACATTTATTCACAACGACCCAATGTTTGCTTAATTTACCCGCGGGGGGCCAGGACTTAATGTATCCTGTACAGTGAACCACAACGTACTGGGGTTCCCCTTCCTTGGGTGTTCCTAAGCCATTCCTGGTGTGAAGCAAGAAAACACAAAAAGCCCATTTACAACGGAAGTTCAGTTTTCTGTTAACATGGATCCAATCTGCACTAATTCGAACAGAAATGTGCGAGTCTGCTCACCTGTTCCTACTCCTGAGAAAGCTGAGCCTGTTCATAGACATTGGTTCCACTGGGCACGTTCCACACCTGCACAAAGACCATTGCAGAACATATATCCGAGCATCAAGCTTTGCACAAAAAGTCATTCGATTTATTTATAATGTGCAAGCCCAACCTCATTCTGCAGATGAATGATCGGCGCGCCCCCATTGTCATTCTAGCTGATGACTGCTGACTCTCCTTTTTCACAGATCCTGTCTTCAGGTCCAACATCCTCCCTTTGAAAGCACAGGAGACCGAAAGGTTAACGTTTTTATTTTTGTCCACCTTGAAAAGGCTTTTTACGTCTTGCTATACCTGTGTTGTTGTTCTCCGAAGTGGAGAGCTGCTCCCTGAGCTTTTCTGTGTCGTCTGGGTGGAGCTGATCATAAAGAGAAGAGCCCAGCCATTCAGACTGCGACTGGTTAAGTACAGGTGTGACCGAGTCCGAGACGTAAACAACTCGGCCCGTCTCGCATGACACCACGAACAGGAAGCCGTCCGCTGCTTCCAAAATGAGGTGCTTTAGTTCCTGTGGAAGGCAAAAAAAAATAAAAAAATAAAAATTAATAGCGCGTTGAAGTTGAGGAAGCTGAAAATATTCCTGCTTCCACAGGATCAACATGTGCTTGTTTTCACCTGAGCACGAATCGGTTCTAAGTCGAAGAAAACCGTTTACTCATTATGGTTTAACTCTTTTCAGTGTGGTACCAGAAAAACAGCAGGAGCAACCAAAGTTTTCTCTGCCTGTAAAGAGCTTAAAGCAGCACAGCTAGTGCCCCACCCACACCTGCTGCTGCACACCATCAGTCAACTACCTGAGCCAAGGCTGTCATACTGATACCATTGCTCACACGGAAATACATTTGGATGTTTGGGAATATTTTGAGTTGTGAAAAACAATGTTATTCTTATTAAGGTGACCCCATTGTGAACGTACAGCTGGGAAACTATGAGGAGGAGAATACTCTGCACAATAAAAATGTTTAAATACAGCTAACATTGATATAACATTATTATAACTTTGAGGACAATTTGTTTTTGCAGCAGTTTTGTTTTGTTTTTCTTTTATAGGTAGAAAATGCAGTTAAATCATGTTAAGTAACTACTAATATCATGATACTGTAAAACCGTACTATAATTATTTAAGATTATTTCTTGATAATCTAATACTAGCTTATGCAGAGAGAGCTATAATGTTTAAAAAAAAGGTTTGCAAAAAGTCCACAAGGCAGCAGAAACCTTTTCTCTGTTTACCTTAAATGTTTTCTGGACGCCCAACACAATTTTAAAAAATAACTTCTGTTTTGTTTAATCAACAGAAAAAAAAGCCGGAGTTCAAACCTCTATGGATGTATAGCAACTGACCACTAAGTGAAAATATTAACAAGCAGCTTTTTCAGTATCACTTTCAGTCTTCCTTTATTCTGTATCGACTGATCTGAGTGAGTGAACCGCAGCCAAACTGTGATATCTGCGTCTTGAGTGGCTCAGGCTGTTAGGAGAGTGTAATCAAGCATAGAACTAAAATGTTTTTTGTGAAAAACTGAGTGGAGATGAAATTACAAGAGCCACAGGTATCAAGTTGAGCAGCTGGCACTGAAAGTGTAATGAAAGATGAGCAACTTGGGAGATTTCTACTGTAACCTAAGCTTACTTAGACGCTTCTCCGTGTCCGGCTGGCCTTTCCTCTGACTGGAATGATAGAGGTCGGACAGGCTGCTCTGCAGGTGCATGCATCAGTGAATGTTCTGCAGGAAACCTCACTGGATTAAAAGCGACCCTGTTTAAACCCTAAATGAACAGTTTCCATGCTATTTATACAGCTTCATAGAACGGCTAAAGATCTGCTATTAAAATCTGCAAGAAAAGAGAAAATTTGAGGAAAGCATGCACATTAGAAGAAACACAACCTTTAACAACAAACAAGTGGAAATACTGAAAATATTTTGTGAAGTCACGAGAAAAAATTATGTTCTGACGATTTACAACTAAACGGTAAAAAAAACGTTAGCATGTGACAACCGATGTATATATACTGTGTGTGGTTGGTTAGTGGCTTGAACACAAGTCGACCAAGCATGCAATGCTTCCATTTTCATACCTGATCGCTGAGAAAAGAAGGTTTGTATGACCCGTCAGCATTAGTATTGGCGTTTCCTCTGAGAGACTTCATGTGAGAGACCGCCATTCGCAGGATGGTCAGCTTGTCTGGTTTCCGTGCCAACGCGCTGCACGAGGGAACCATGTCCGACAGCTCTCCGATGTAGGCAGACATCTTGTTCCGCCTCCGCCTCTCAATCTCACTGTGGTTCTCCCTGGAGCGAGGAAATGGGTTGGTAGGAATGGAGAGAAAAGCAGTGATTGAAATGGGGAAAACAGACGAGGAAATGGGCAACGTGGAGCAGAGCTTGGAGTTGCAACACAACCGTGGAAACTAAGAAGAGCTGGGAATGAAAGAATGTAAGAGGATTCATGGACGCGTAAAAATATAATAAAGTAAATGAGTGTGGTGGAAGATTTGTAAGTGAGAGAGAGAGAGAGAGAGAGAGAGACAGAGAGAGAGAGGGAGAGAATGTCTGGCCTTTGGAAGCCAGATTGTGTGACAAAAGAGAGCAAATGCAGAAAGAGAAAGACCCTTCAGTCGTCCTGAGAGGGAGGGAGACAAAAGGGACAAAGAACAGTTGCTCAAGCCGAAGGGATTACCAGAGTGAAAGAAGACCCAGACTGAGCAGTGTGGTTAGTGACACATAACACAAGGACAGGCTGCGAGAGACGGCCGGCTGCCTTTCTGACAAGCACCCAAACAGACGCAGAGAGACAAAAAAAGTAAAAAATGTACTGGTAATTTTGTGCTGTCAAAATGACAACGTGCTGGGATCCCCGCAGGACAGGATAGTATCTGATCATTGCATTCCATATAAATATGGATACAAGCGGGAGAGGGAATCTTCCTCGGCGCTACATGCCATACCTGGCTAGTTTTTCCTTATCTGCAAAACTCTGATCTTCTTCCAATGACCTGGAAATAAAACCAGCCTACTAAAACACCGGCCCAAAAGTTACTGCCGAAATAAACGAAAAAGAGAGGTGCAAAACACATAACAGAACAAGAAAAAAAAAAAAAACTTAAAGTAGGAAAGAGAGTGGGGGTAATGGCTGTTTTCATTGAATCCCATAAACGGCCTGCAATCATATCCTGCTCTACCGATTTAACCCCGTACCTGGCAAAGCGCTCTTTTTCATTGTTGGAGCCTCCTGTTTCATCATCAAATCTGACAAAGCAGAAAGAAAACACTGTTAACACAGCACCTCAGGCAGTTCAAACATCCACATTTTCATTTCACCGAGCCGAATCTGACATTTTCTAGGTTAGCTGGAAAAAACCCCATCTGTATAAATGTCAACAGAGGACAAACAACCACTTTAAGAGGTGCAACCAAGCTCATGAACTAATTCTCATCAGTCTGAGTAGCTGCCATGTTTATATTAAAATTGCAAAGCTCTTATTTTGTGCCACAGAAACGTGTAAAGCAACAGAAATATACGGCACCTAAATATGTGAACAGTTAGTTGCTCATATTGTCAAAATCATCTATTAAAGGAGGCATTCATGCAGCATTGGAGGTTAGATCATTTACATTTGCTGCCTGGGAGGGAACACTTCCTGATAAATTTGTTCTTTCAAAGCTCAATTTCATCCCAACTTAACTCTATTTACAACCAGTTCAAAAATGTTTTGCACATAGGTATTTAACTACTGTGCTCCAATGTATTCATATAGAATATAAAAATCAGCAAATCATATCGACCATCCAGAGGGTAGCGTGAGTCGATAGTCATAGATTCATAATCTATCATATTTTCACAAAGAAGAATTGAAAGAGTGTTTTCATACAATATTAAATTAAACGTGAAGCTTTTTTTTTTTTTATCTCCTTGATTAATAAAGTTACTGAACCACAACCAAAAACAAATAGATTTGCCATAGTTTAACTACATCAGGACAAATGATTTATTTACAGGTATGAAACTGGAGTAGGAATGGATGAAATTGTAATTCATAGATATAATATAGAGGTACTAGTTGGTGAAGAGGCAAACTGTCTAGAAACCAATGGGTTAACATTCTCATCAAAACTGCTATTCACGGTTAATGTTAAGCAGGCTAATCACTAAATTAAGATGCTAACTACATTTTACAATGCCAATTTTATCATTTTCTCTTTGTTATACATTTTAGTAAAAAAATTTTCACTGACATGTAGTTACATGAACATCCCTGCTGCTGTTTGCACAGTATTTTCACTCCTTGGAAATAGTCTGTTGTTTTTATGCATAATTACACATGCATAATCTTTGTAATTATTCAATTTTTTTTATTATCCTCCTCAGCTGCACATTCTTTGCATTAAAAGAATGTGCAGCTTATAAAAAAAACTGCACAGTATTTTTATAAGCTGTAAATGTGTCCCTTACTGTAACTGCATGTTAGTCTTAGTGTTTACATGTCTCATCTTGCTTGACACTTTGCTGCTGGTACATGTTAATTTCTCCACTACAGAACAATAAAGCAAGTTCTTTTCTTCTATCTGATCTACAAAAAACAAAAAAAGACTACTCATTAATCCAGAAAAAAAACAAACACTATTTGAAGGTCTTAGGACAAATTAGAACAGCTAGAGTCGGTACTGGCAGTGGCACACCAAAGCTTTACAAAACCAGCAACTAGAAATTTGGCACAAAACTCTAATTAGAGCATTGAGGTAGCCGCATGTATTTGGAGCACAGTTTCGAAAGCAAATCTCTACACTAATTATACGAAATCAATCACAATCTCATCTGTCTTCCTAGAATGCATCTGATAGTCTCCAGTTGTCTAGTTTGTGATCAAGCAGAGCTGAACCGGTTCAGGCCTGATTCTGGTCCGCAGTAAATGACTGAAAACGACTTGACAAAAAAGAAACTGACAGACAAATACCTTAACATCTTGCTTCCATCATCGTCGTCGTCAAAGTCCGGCCTGTAATGTAAAGTATAAGATGGGATATTTCTGGTTTGTCCTTATTAGAATGAGGAGAGCAGCTACAGGAGGTTTCTAGTGAAGGACTTACGCTGCCCGTCTTTTGTTGGTCCCCTTCGGTCCACCAGCGCCGCCGTTCTGGGTCCCACTTGCTCCCATTCCCAGACTATGGTCTGCTAGGTCTATTAATAACACAGCGACGGACAGACTCAAAGTAGTGGAGATGACAGGTGATTTCCTTTTATGCTTGCATCGCTGAAAAGGAAACTGAACCTCCAATAGGACCATACGCTTAAAAGACTGAAATGAACCTCCAAATCAACGAGAATGTACTCTTGATTAAGACCGTTTGATGGTAGAGATATCACGACATATGGCTAGCTCCACAGCTACAAATAACATTAGAAATACATAACATCTGGAGCGAGTTAACTGAGAGCAGCAAAGTCAAATTAGATTTATTTTGTTATCTCCAATATGCTAACCGTGCAAATATATTTACTTTAAATCTAATTCAACTACGCGACAGGCATTTTAATTAAAGGCACTAGAAGTCAGTAAATGCCAACTTCTTGTGCAACGGTCAACTAGGCTTACCTTAGCATTAGCCTCTATGCTAAGCTAACTTAGCATTTGCTGTCACGCTATCTTTAGATAAGTGTTTACATAAGCAGTACTGATGGAAATACCTCAAAATGGATTAACAACTGTAGAGTGCTGTAGCTAAGCTGTCAACTTGACTTTGACTTCTCCTTACCTGGATTTGAAGAGGACATATCCGCGTTGAACAACATAAACAAATAACTTCTTTCACAGCGGAAAAAAATCTTCTAACTCTCCGCCCTCTCTCCCCAACTGGCTAAGCTAACTTCGGGCCGACCAGTGCGGATTTCTCTCACTTTTCCTTAAAAAGACCCAGAGCCATGACTGATGCTACTTCAAAGCTACGGGAAAATTTCACACACGATTCCAAAGTGATAATTAATCCCTGTCACTACCCCCGTTTTCCTGTTTTCAACCCGTTTAAACCCCCCTTTCTATGTAAGATGGCGTTTCCGAGGAAAAAGTCTCAAACTGCATTTCTTTCTCCGATTCCTATTGGACGCCAGTCAGATGGCTACTAATGACGCATTTGTTTTCCACGCTTCTCATTGGACACCACCTAGTAAGACACTAGTGACGTAAATATCGGGAAGCCCAAATTTTCTTCTCCAGTCCCTCTGTCCGCGGCAGTGGGATATGAAGGGTTTGCGTGAAGCTCTGCACGAAACAGTGACTCAGGTTGATGTGTCAAGGTGTTAGGTGGTCTGATTTCTATAAAAGTTGGCAAAAATGACTTACCTACTGTGTTTTCAGTGATATGACTCAAGGGTTACTCAGAAAATGTTGTAATTTAGATTATGTAGATTTTACATATCTAAAAGAGCACGTAGAACTGCATACTTAGCACGAAATTATTATTTACATTTTATTTATAGAGTAATGTAATCCAGTATTTTTTTTACCTGCAGATGAAAATATACATGAAATTGTTGTTTTGAACTTTTTTTTTTGTAGCATCTCCAAACTTCAGTTTATTTATGTGGATTTTATGTGGCAAACCAAAACAAAATATAATTGGAGAGGAAGAAAAACGATCAATATGTTCTACAAAAAAAAAAAAAAAAAAACCTGAATACAATCCGGTGCAACATTTCCATTCAGGAATTAAAACAAGGAAAATCTTTGTTGCAACATGAGGAACGTTTTAAAAAGTGAAAGCGGCTTAAAGATTGAACCTTTCTGCAACACCCACTTTAAGTTGGTCTTTCTTATAAATGTTATTTAGATTTTGTGACAGTGTGTTGTGTGTAGATTCTTTAGAGACACGATTTAGACACAGATGACTCCAGAGCAATTTCTTTGTGATTCATAATTTTTTTTATCATTATTAACAATATTTAGCCGTCATTAAACAAAAGAAAAGTACAAAATAAAAAATATAACACTGTAATCAGGCCACAGATATTTTTTCTGCATCATGTTTGGTGGTTGGTCGGGGTTAGTAGTAGTGGAATGAGAGTCGTGTTTAATGAAGGGAAGTGGTGGATGCAGTAGTGGGAGGAGGATGTGTTTGGGGCTTAGATATGAAGGAGAGAACATGAAGACAGGAGAATTCCTCGCTCATTACAAATAAGGCACTTGATGTACAAGTATATGAATGCGTGACGACACAGATGAGATACTTCTTTCTAGAACTTTTACTTTAAAAAAAAAAAATTATTTCTAAAAACATAAGAAAAAAACACAATTGTAAACCTTTTCAAACAGAATCATAATCATTAATTTAGGTGAACACTTTTCATTTCCCGCAGGTTAATGAATGTAACCTCCAAAGGTCAGGCAGTGAGCTGAAGAAATCTGTCCTATTAAAGTCAACTCTGGAAAAACCCCACCGCTTCCACTTAGAAACCTCTCCTCGGGAAGAATATGCTGAGTCATCGGTTTTCGGTGGGTGGCATCGTCAGGGTCTGGTCTGAGTCTGAAACACACTCGGCTGTGATTGCTCAATCACTGATGAGATGAACCAAGAGCTCATTTCGGTCTATTGCTTTAAGTTTTCTTAAAAAAGCAAACGGTGAGACGTCACTTAGCTGTACTCACTGAGCTTTGTTGGACAAAGACTGAACAGAAACCAGAGAACTTCATAAATGGCACAAGGCTGCACTGACTGCAAAATATTCCTTCATATGTTTGTGCAAAGACATCATAATACCTAACAGAAATGTTGTTGCATAGACAAAGAAATGCCCCGGTATCTAATAGTAGTTCTCACTTTGTTTTGATCTCTTTGTGATCGCAAAACAAAGCACAAAAAAAGACATACATAATAAAGCAGCACAGTTTTAAAGCACAAAGCCATAAAATGGCTTTTTGGCAGCTACCAGCTGACTCTAAGGCACACCGTTAAAACATGAAAGTTAAGTAGAAGCAGCAGCAGCAGCAGCACCTTCCTGTTTCTCCTCCACACCTGGAACCTCTTCATGTTCTCTCCTGTCTCACTGACAGGTTTGTTGGACAAATATCTAACAAAGATGATGATACGTGATTTCCGTTTTCCTTGGGCGACAAAGCAAAAGCAGTGCCACTTAGTGTAGTGTCAATCTTGATACTTGTGTTCTCTAAAAGTTTGACTGAGCATGTGTATGTCTGTGTTAAAGTAACAGTGTTGAATCTCCTAGTTTTATGGAATGCCATATCCCGTCTTCTTTGTCGTCCTTTTTTCACAAGTCCTTTCTTTCCTGCTCTCACAAGTTTCACTCTGTCTTGCTGTGATTGTTGTTGTGGACTGTGTGGTCGTTCTGCATGGGCCCATTTTTCTTTGTGTGCTTTTTATCCCCTCCTTCTTCTTCGTCCTCTTCCTCTGATTCGTCTGTTTCGTCTTTGTCGCTTCGATCATCGTCCACTTTTTCCTGGGAATAAAAAACAAACAAACAAACATTAGAGACTGTTTAGGACAGTTATAAGTTGAGAAGATGCTGAACTTAGTCTGAAAAAACAAAACAGTTCAGTCGCTTCAACGTGAGTCTGTATTTAAAGAATATATTTGCTAATTACATCAGTCCAAATCTTGACATTAAAAACCCAGTCAGTTAGGATGTTTTATCTGGATTTCACAGTTTTGTTGGCAGTTTTTGCAGGCTTCCTAGTCAGTTTCAAACAGCATCTAGAGTAAACATTTAGTAGTATTTAGGAAAACATCTTTAGACTTTAACAATACTAAATATGTCACAGGATCTGATTTCATTATTCCTCTCTACATATTTGGATATAAACTGGATTTGTTTGCATTGTAAAGTGCATTGAGATGGCATTTATAGTAAAGCTGATTCTTGTCACGCAGTAAATGGACAGCTGGTGCATGACACATATCTCAGCCTTCTTTTCTATCCTGCAAAGACATTAAATATGACTTTCAGATACTATTTGTCAGCTCTAGATGTTTCTTTAGTTTTACATTTCTTCTATTTTCATTTACTTGTCCACATTCCTTTTTTATATTAGAAACAAACTCCATAATAAATTCAAAAGGACTAGACAAATTTGTCCAAAATAAACTTTTAAAGACCATCAGAAAGCTTGAAGAACAACTGATCAAGACAACTTACAAAAAAATACAAAAAATAGCTCCTTAAAAGCAAAGTATAAAGAAATTGTGGTGGATTAAGACTTTTGCAGAGAGATGTATATATATGGAACAACAGAAGTTAATAAGAAACCCAGCTTTGCAGTGAACCAGAACTGGTGATCCATCTGGACTTGTCTGCTGTATCCAAGTACAAACAGCTGCTCCTCTAACAGTGACAGGCCTACTGCTATGTCACTGTGCACTTTTACTCAGTCAAGCCGTGCTGCAATAATAGAGAAGTGACAGCAGCACTCTGTGTTCAGCCTCTTCCTCTATGGTGGCTCTATCTTGTGATCCTAATCTGACCACCTCCATCTTAGAAGTGCATCAGTCTTGAAAACAGCATTTGAACAGAACTGCAAGGCAAAACAGAGAAGCTCCTCTCCTAACCTGACTAAGTGAGCTCTGCATATACAGCAGTTTCACATAGTGCACAGTAAAGCAAGCAGTGGTTTAATGAAAACTTTTCTTAGACTGATAGTGTGCACTCCAAATTTCAGAAATTATTTCACAATAATGAATTGACATCTTTCTTTTTCTCCCTGCATTTACTGTTTCTTCCATTTCCATAAACAGGAAGTACAATAAATCTGAACATTTTTCCAAAATAAAAGCTGCGTATCTACACATATGTTTTGCTTACGTTGTTGGTGAGGAAGCGGATTGCTATGCGGATGATGAGAACGGCCCAGAAGATATGGAGACACTGCAGAACCATAAGCAGGCCGTTGAAAAAGTAGTAGCCGAAGAAAGGCGGGTAGATGGTCACTGGGTAAACCCAGGTCCAGTAAATGATCCTGAAACACACAGAGAGGATTAGGGAGGAGGAAAACAACATTCAGCTGGTTAAAATGTGTGAGAACAGTTTTAATCTTATAGTCTTTTACTTTTCAGTTTTAATGCTACTGTTGTCTCGTTTTTATCTATCAAATACTGTTTTTGAATATAGCTAAAGTCTACATTAATCTAAGAGACGTGCTCTGTACTTATACTGAAGATCAAAAATGTGTGTAAGCGTGTGTGTGTTTGTACCAGAAGGGGAAAAAAATGAGGCGTGTGACGATAAAGACTGCAGCAAAAACGATGAAGATGTAGTTACAGGCGTTTCTCCACCCAGCATAGTTGAACATCTTAGCAGACTGTCAAAGGAAAAAGAAAGAGAATGATTCACAAATAAATGTAAACACATGAGCCGAATGATTATTGCTAATCTCTTGAAAAGCAAATAAAACTTAAATGCATGTTTTCAAACACCAGGTGGCAGTGTCAGCTTCTTTGCGTCAAATAATCCTCTGGATGGAAGTGGCTCATAAATAAAATTAGCACATATGAGATGTGGTTCCTGTCTATTATCAGGGTTCCTACAAATTTTCACATTAACATTTCTACATTTTTCTGTGTGTTTGTACAACATCATGGGCAGTTAAGTAGAAAACATTTACTAAAGTCAGGTTTTACCACTTCTTTGCTCACAAAGCAACAACACAATGCTGTGATTCACTTCTAATCTGATATTATGGGCTATCCTCAATCTTTAAAAAGAAAATCTCATAAACTTCTAGACTGTAGTATCCATCACTATGAAATGATGCTTTAAAGCAGACAGGTAATTTTTTATTTTTATTGTTAAAATTCAAGACTTTGTTTAACCTGGAAAATGATCAAATAAATCAACGTGTTTCCAGTCAGTGCAAACCTTTTATCATGTATTGAGTAGCGATGAAACACTGGAGGTAAAATGTTGTCTGACATTCAAAAATAATCCAGTGAGGGACATTTACCTCGAGGAAGTAATCGGAGGAGTCGTGCACCAGCATGATTAGAGTTCCAGCACGGATGTAGTTCACACACCAGGAGAAGCTGATGAGGAGGATGGTCGCTACGTGATGAACTATCTGCTCTTTAAAGTCCTAAAGGGAAAGCAGGGAAATGATTCGCTCGGGTCAAGAGAGGAGGAAACGTTTAAATGTGTGTTGCATGTTAAAAAGTTGTTGGGTTTAGAGCTAAATCCTGCTTAAGATTATTTCAGATTAGACCAGGGATCTGCAGCCTTTACAATACAAAGCGCTATTGAATAAAAGTCGCTCAGAGTCGCAAATGTTACATGACCTTATAAAATAGGACAAATTACTATAATAATAATAATGGCGTTTGAAAACGTTATAAATCTAATTGATTCAATTTGCTGCCATTTTTAATCCACCATTTTATATCTATTTTTTTAATCTAAAATACATAAAAGTATTAAAGTTTAGCAAAAGCCTTAATGCTATGGGATATTAGTAGTTGTGAAACAAATTATGTAAACAAAATTATGTTAAAATTAATTATGTTAAAATTAATTGTGTAAACAAAAAAGCACATAGTTTCTGACCTAAAGTCAATAATAATAGATCTAAACATATATTGGTGGTGCTATTGCTGTCAGACTGTTGTGGATATCCAATGAAAAAAACAAAAACATAAACTGCTAAAACCTGAATTTGTGTTATATCCACATTTAACAACATGAGTTGGTTCTTTGTCGTTTTTAGCCAGACTTATTAAGAGTCAACATGGAGGGTTTAAATGGCCACTGTAACGTCGGAGCCGCAGGTTTCAGAGCCCCGGTTAGACGTGTGGTGTTAGAGGAACACGCTGTGCCTCTTTTGCAAGACTTTTTTTTTCTCTGCTCTGCACAGCTGAGCAGGCAGAGCATAGTCCAGCAAAAACACAGAAAACCACACGTGTAACAACAGTCTAATGTCCACCCACAGTCCGCAGATGTGTCACAGCTCAGATCATTCAAAGGTTGTAGAGGTTTTCTCTGAACAGAATGTAATAGCAGCACACAAAAAGAAAGCAAATATTACAAGTTATACTTCAAGAACCTACGACATTAATTCTAACTTTAAGTATTTGTTGGTGTCTGGACGCCACAGAAGCAGGATCTTGAGATCATCTCCAGATTTCAAATTGACAAATAGTTTGGGTCACATGTTTGTGCCACTCTTACTTTGTGGATCCGGTGTTGAAATGTTTGGGAAACCCTGTGCAAGTAGACGGTTTCTTGCAATGTATTTCATTTGTTCTCAGAAGAGAAAACTGCTGCTGAAATATATTCACTTACTTTACGTTTGACGTCAGAAGCCACGCTGAAGAGCAGAGAGCCGTAGAACCCCAGCTCGATCATGTAGTACCAATACTGAGATGGCAGCAGAGTCTGAACAAGAGAGATGTCTTTAATACACAAAATCCATGGGCTAATGTCATAAATTCAGACTGTAAGAATTAGATTATAGATAAGAAATGCATTAGCCATTTTTTCCCCTGACTGATAAATACTTTAACAGATTTTAAAAGACGTAAGGGAAGAAGTGTGCTTTCAGGTCCCTTAAGAGAGGCAGAAATTTCATCTGAAATTAAATGTAATAATAGAAAATTATCCCAATGATGAATCAAAAAATGTGCTCTACAGTTATGTGTATTTTTAAATGCATTAATAGTGAATGAAAGTACATGAAAGTAGGACAAAATATCTTCAGGACGATCTAACAAACGTTTCCTCATTATTGCAAGCAGCTCCTGGAAAGTTATTAGATTAAAGACGCATTTACTGTTTAACATGGTAACAGGTTGGTTTGGATTGTTTTATTCCCTTAATAAATCAAATCATCAACTGAAAAGAGTTTCTGTATTTTTTCAGGTTATTTTGGTGTGACACTGACATTTGTTTAATGATCCAAAACATATAAGTGTCACAAAAAAAAACAACAGCAAAAAACTGTAGAAGAAATCTGTAAGGAGCAAATTATTTCCAACATAATCTCAATATTTATCTTTATTCCCAATTTCTGACTATAATCCATCGCTACACAACCATTTAATGCCTATTTTGTATTTATGCTGGATAATTTGAGTCAGTAATCTGATGCATCTCATCCCTCCCAGAGACGTACCAGCACAGGAAAGCCTTGCCACATCTCCTTCGTGTCATACAGCCAAGGTTTCTGGAAGGAGAAACGGGACGGGATAATGAGACAGCAGGAATCAGCAGGTGTATTTATATCCACTGACTCAGCACCGGGATGAGTCAGGGCTTCATCTCTGCAAAGAGGCAAAGTTATCAGAGCAAAAAGAGCAGGCAGCTGCAGAAATATACAAGTTACAGCAACGGGAGCACATGATGGATGAGACTTTGTGTGGGTTTACATGAAGAGAAGAGGCAGTACTCACATCGATGAGGGCGGCCAGGCCAGCAATGAAAGCAAGAAGGTAAAAGGTAAATCTCCAACTGCAAGAGAACAAACACACACACACACACTTTCTCTTCAGTCAGTCGGGGAAAAGATGTTTAATAACTCATCTACCAGGAAACGCATAATTAAGGTGTTTTCACACCAAAACTGCAACTTTTGTCACATTCTCAGCTGGTGCGGTTGGTTTTTTCCCAAACCAAACCGTTTGAAAAGCCTGTTCACCCACACGCCTGTGGGGGGCGCTGCACAAAGAACCACTGAAGAAGACAACACAAAAACCTCAAACCAAGACATGAGGGCAACATCCTTCTTTGCAAAAATGTAAAACAAAAATAAATTGGCTTCAGATTTTAGTCATTGTAGGATTTAACTTTTGTTTAGTAAAAAAAAACAAAAACAAAAACACGAGTCATTTCTCCTGCTGGAGCAAGCTAGCGTTTGTTTTGACTGTATTTACCCAGAATGCCCTGCGCTGTAGTTTGAGTCCTGCTTTTGAAGCGGCCTCCAGTCTGGTTGCATCCACATATGCTTTCAAAACCTCGACAGAGTTCACTTTCTCCGAGCCAAAACCTGTTTGCATCAGAGTTTGATTGCGCACTCACCCCTTCCCAAACAAATCAGACTAAGTAGACAAACGAACTGGGGTTTGATTAAAACAGACTAAACAGGGCTGTGTGAATTCATCCTTAGATTCCGCACATGGGAAAAATCTGATGAAATACATCATTAATGTTCAACAACGACATGCAAACAAACAAAGCTGGACAAATGTTGATCAAACGGCAGAAATACCAGACAAAAGAGGGAGCTGTTAATATCCTGCTTCAGAGATGGAGCGAGGTCACAGCTCCCTTTGCTCAATCACACAGGTGTGGCGAGAAGGCTTCAGACAGAAAGCTGGAGCAGCGAGAGAGCAGCAGAAGCACAGTGAGAAAAGGACAGTGAGAGCGAGGGGACACATCAGCCAAGGGGAAGCAGGAAAGACAGAAACCCTGTTGTCTGCACGCACACAATGGGTTGATTGAAAAGAAATAATGTCCTTATGTTGCAACCAACACAGTGAAAGACTCACCATAACCAGGCAGGGACAAACATCCAGTCACGTGCACCCGCCTGCACAAAACCAGACGAATCGTCCGCAGCTCGGATGTAACTCACATGCAAACACAAATACAGCTAAAGCGATGACAGAGGCCCTGACACAGCTGAGGCCGTGTAGTAAATATGTTTATAGCTGGAAATGCTTGTGGGGAACCGGGCCAGAAGGGCAGACTGGCACGGTTCTGAGTGTAAGTTAAAAATAGAGGATTCACTTCGAAACCCAGAAATTTGTTTGTACATGCAGCAGGTCAGGTTAAGGTCAACGGTTGTTTTAACCTGCTTCGTGTCACACAGCTGGGCTTTACCCACTGTTATTAAAATGTCAGGTCACAGAAACTCTGATCAATCACCTCTGAGTTTCCTCCACCTTTAAGAGTACATATAGTAAGAGCAATTAGAATATGGAACAAATAAAAAGCTCAATAACCTGGCAAATACTTTGTTCTAGCACTTTGTGATTTAAAAACAGGATTCAGTTTTCTCTGCCAGGAGATTATCCAAGCCAATTACGTCATGATTTAGTTATATTTGACAACTCTGGCTTATAAAAGGACATTTATATTTAGTTCTGTTATTTGTTTTTGTGCCACATAAAAATGTGGCATCATTAAATAAAAAAAAAGTGAATTCTTACAACTCTTATTTTGACAGATTTTTGCTCCTGCTCCTGCTAACTACAGCTTAGCTAGAGAATAAAAATAAGCACTTTATTTCCTCAACAATTGACCGCACTAGTGAATTTAATACGCTGAATGCTGGATATGAATCAAAAGTTGCTTCAATAAAGTGTTAGTTTGAGGTTGAACACACCTCCGCAGCCAGGTTACGCACCTGAATCGCATAGGAGATCTGTCACATTAGATGTGAAAAAAGGTTTTGGAAGTTTTTATCAAATGCTTACTTTTTATCAGCCCTACATGCGAACAGACTCTTAAGAACAACGATGTATCTAGAAAAGAGCACGCTCGTGTTTTTACCTGGCTTCTCGGAACTTCTTGAGCAAACTCGGTCGGTCCTGGTTCCTCCTCCGTCTGAACCACCGCTGCACTTGTCTTTCTGAATAACCCGTCTGTTTGCAAAGGCTTGCTACTGAAGACTGAACCAACAAAAGGAGGTTTGATTTTTGGTATTTTCCGGTACTTCACATCCTACAGCGCGCTCAGTGTCACGAGAGTTACCTGTGTTGGGTTTTTGGTCACTCTACAGTAGTAGGACTCGAGGGAGGGGATGTGAGGCGCTTTGAGCCGAACCGTCTCTTTCACGCCGAGTAGAGAGGCCAGAGGTGTCGCCACTGTCCTGGGATTAAACAAGGGATTAAAAAGGAAGGACATTTTTTAGAAGAAATAGGTGAAATGAATGGAAATCAATGTAAAATCTAACCCTAACCCACAGATGATAAATGAAAGTATTACACAGGATGTGTACTGGAGGTACAGGATGTTAACACAATATTTCTGGAAGCTAATTAATTACATTCAATAAATATCTGGCAACATAACAAAAGACGGAAGCAGAAAAGATTATTTTCCACACCTCACCGACAAAAGTTAATGCTTTATATAACAGACAATGAGGATTTTTACCCTTTTCTAAGTAACCGGATGAACATTTCAGCAATAAAATGCTCAAGCTAGAGGAGCCTAAAAATCAAAAATATTCAGAATGGCATTGCCAAAGAAGAATTATAAAAGAAAACTGTTTCCTTTGAAACACGTTTTTATTTTAATGTTAAATGTCCTCAGAGGTCAATGACGATGTGTTTTCCCTCAAATGTGTACATACTTCTCAAAACAGCTAATTTTGAATATGTAAATAGAAAAGTTATAAATAGAACCTGAAACCACATGAAAAAGGTTATGAAGGACTAAGAAAAGTCTGACTGGATCCAACTTTTAAACAATAAAATCCTATTTTTCAGACTGTGCAGGAATCTAGAACGGCATAAAAAGAATAACTAGCTAATGAAAGTAAATGTTGTTTTTGCATTTTATTCTAAATAGGTTTTAATTAATGTTATTTCTGAAACACTGGGATCTATGTAGATGCATCTGGAGAAAATAATCTAGTAGTTGGGAACTAGGGGATGTCTGACAAAAAAGTATGTTTTATAATTAAATTTAAAACATTGCAAATTTATGAGCAACTGTGAGCAGCAGCTTTATAGGTTCATGCAAATGTCATAACTGTCTCCTTTTCTGTTTCTCTTATCACGTTTCCCAACGTTAGAGAGGGTGAGAGGGAAGGTAACAAAAGATAAATATAATGAAAATAATAATTAATAGTGACTTGACAAACGTAAGCAAGTGAAATATATGACTGCAAAGGGATATAAATACTGTTTTAAGTTGGAGATAGCCAACCAAGAAAGTCACAGACAAAGCAAGGAGAAGGTAGAAAAGGTAAAAGAACAACAAAAGAGGAAGACAGGGATAAATGTGTGAACACGGAGAAAATAAATGTTTAAATTAAACACAGCTGAGGGTCACAGGTAGGCCAGAGGACAGAGTGAAAGATGGACCGACCTTTCAAAGATTTGCCGGATAATGAGGAATACCAGCGCAATGGGAAGCGCCACCCATAAATCACGGCCCTTCGCGTAAACTCGTCCATCCCGATCCTCCAGGTCAGCCCAGCCCAGACCCTCCGGAAACCACAGCCGCTCCTGCCAGAACCACTCGCTCAGCTCCACCAGCATCCTGAAGCACCAGGACTCTGCACCACCCTTATGGCTTTATCAGCCTGCAAATACAAGTCAATTAAGCTTAGAGACATGCGGTAAAGGACAAGTGAAATCTTCATTCTGAGACAAATGGTGAAAATACAGTGGTTTAACTTTGGTTTTATTTGATGCTCACTGGGAGCATGTCCATATTTCCTAATGCATATAACAGAGCACAGAGACATATGAAGATCCACCTAAGGAATGAGCGAATGCTTTTCCTTCACACCTCCACGATGAACTCGTAAATAGAGTCATCCGTGATCGCTGCTTCTTTCTCTGACGTAATGATGAATATTTCGGCTGCTATGTTCAGGGAGTGGCAAGAGAGTAAAGGGCTGGCTGCAAAGTGAGACGGTACATCTGTGGGATGTGAGTCATAACTCATCTATAAGAGCAGAGCGAGTGGGGCCACCGTTACGCACGCTATCAGCGGAGTCCCCTTACAGAGCTACAGCAACTCCCACTCCTGCAGCTGCAAATGCCAAAGCCGTGTAACCGCCTGGCTTCCACTCCCATCCCCACCCTGCTGCTGCTGCCGCTGCTGCCAGTAATTGAGGAGGATTCCCCCTTTGGCTCAGAGAAAGGCAGAAACATTTCTACTGCTCTTATTTTCATAACACGCCCAATAACACACATAATGTTATTGATAGGGCAGGAGCGTCAAACTAGTTTTCTTTTAGGCGCCATGTCAAGATCATGAATGTTCTCAAAGGGCCGGTTGTGCCAGGACGTGTTGATAAAACCCATCAACAAACTGTTAAAATATTAATAAAGAGCTGTCTCTGCCTTCGATAAGTACCTCTTAAAATGAAGTAATGTTTTCACAATCATCGGTCCCTCCAGGATTTCAATATTGTTTTTATTTTTTGCAGTGGAAATAGCTGATTTTGTGGATCTAATTTAGTAATTTAAAAAGAAATTTTGCGCATTTACCGTCTTTTTTTGGAAGATGGTAAATGTGGCTTTTTGTTGCTCTCCACTTTAAACACAGACTATAAGTTGATATCAAGTAAGGCTGAGGCAGCAGAGTAGCTGAAGTAAGAAAGTTAGCAGCCGCATAACTCCAATATTTCCAACCCTTTTTGCAGGAAAATTTGCAATAAACTCACAATTATGCAAAATATATAAACCGCTTTGATGTAATTGATAAAATAATATTTAAGCACACAACTGTTATCTGCATGGTTCTATTTATGCGTCAGCTTGGAGTCCGGAGGGCCATATAAAAACTATAGTGGGCCAGATATGGCCCCCGGGCCTTCAGTTTGAAGCATTTAAAATAGGGAATAAAAATGCATTAATGGATAGCAGGAAAGAAACTTTGACTATGTAAAGACACAAAAGACACAAAACACAGGAATGCAATATCAACATATATGAATGTTTTTGCATTTTAGCTAAATTAAATCGTTTCTCAATATATATGTAATGATAATAATAAAGCTGATTCTTCTGATCTGGCTTCTGCTGTAAAAGGTGCTATGGATGAGTGAGTGTGTTATTTTCCACATAGAGTCATGTCAGTCATCACAATCCCTCTATCCTGTTGCAAAACCCCTGGGCTGCCCTTTTTTCCCTTTTGGAGAAAGGGGAGGATGACATATTTTTCCCTATAATTTTGCCAGTTCTTCCACTTCAGAGATTCAACATCTGACTTTTGGTGGTCATGCATAATGCATTTGAGTGCAAAGATAGCCGCAGAAAAAGGTTCCCCGCAGTCAAACCTCAATGAGACAAGTAAAAATCAGCTGTCCAAAGGGTGTTTGATGTGCGGAAATGATTGCGACAAAATACTCCAAACTCCTGCAAAGTGTGTTGGATACAATTAAATGTAACAAGCTGGACAAACACGCCACAAAGTGAGCATGAAAAATTGACAAATACACAATGAAGCCAAGAAAAATGTTTAAAAAGTCACACTGTCCGGAAGCATTGCAACATTTTAGCATTTTGCAAACTCCAGGAGAATATTTTTAGGGTCGCTTGTTTAGGTCATCCAGTGAATTCAGCATGTTTAAGCAGTTCTTCCCCCACAGCTTCCCAAAATCCTCCTGCCATTGGTCTAACAGATCACATGACCAGACTCTGACCATTTCAAAGGTCCAATAAAAGTAAAGAATGCCTCCAGCGGGTGGGAGGGAGCAAGGCGGTTCTCCCTCTCTCTCTCTCTCTGTCAGACAGACTTTCTCTTCCACACTATACACTGCAAGCGTCCGATGACTGGAAACAGTGATTTCGCATCAAGCTGGCTGAATGTCATTCCAGATATTCCTGAATCCTGGGGTTTATACGCCTATAATGCTTACTCTGATAAAAAGCATCAAACAGAAGTTAGGAGAACCTAAACAAATCCAAGAAGAACGTGGCTCAAAGTCCAGGAATATTTAGAGAATGTAAACACGCTGGCACCAAACAGAGGAATCACTCCACTCTGTCCCCATTCACTCCCCTGGTTCATAAAATCATCCGGTGCTTTACAGTCCAATGAGTATTGGAAGGCAGGAAGCTGAGCAAGTCAGGGGAACCATAAGTCATAAGACTAACAATGTGCTCCGACTGTGACTCACTACTACCAGACCATCTGTGTTGTACAACCACATTTAGGATGCTCACTTTGGAGGCTGAATCATTCAAACCGCAGCATTTAGCAACCATCAGAGGAATACATATTCATGAGAGAGACCAACACCATCTGGGTTACGAGTCCAAGAACAGAACAACACAGGAACTAGGAGACTGATGCAAGAAAAGCTTCAAGAGAGCACAACAAAAACATAAACCTACAAATTGCCAATAACTAAACAGATTACAGCAGAGATGTCCAGTGTCATTCAGATGAATGCCATGTCCTGGGTTTATGCCCAGTATTAGCCCTCTTCCTCCCCCTCCCATCCCTGGTACTGGATTCAGGAAGTGGTTCAAATACTCTACAGAGAAACGGGACACTCCTTCAAGAAGCACGATCAGTTCTCACTATTACATAACCACATGTGACTTAATATACCAATATGTGTTGTGAAATCACTTATCAAGCAGGCACAACACGCTATTGTTACGCCTGTAATGGAAGAACAAAAATTTACAGCCAGATGTAAGACTTACTGTATTTCCGTTTCCAGTAATGTATTGACAATATGCTGACAAAAAAAAAAATACTATGTGTTTCGAAGATGTTCTAAAATAGCAGACTTTTAATAATCTCCAAATATACATACATAAGTATAATCAGTCTGAATGAGAGTTGTTATAAATGTGAATGAAATGATACTTTGTAGACAGGTTCAGTCTTTAATTTTGACATTTTAAGCCAATATTATGTTATTCCAGTGTTTCATGATAAATAACTATTTGTTAAAGAACAGTGTGAGGACGGGGACGTTTGTGAATCCGGGTAGAGGGTTGCAGACCTTACACCTGCAGCTGAAGAGAGAAGAGCTGGGAAAATTCGAGAGGAAGGGCTATTGTGTGATTTGGTGGGGGCAGTCGCTTTATAAAAGCTGTTGTTGAGGCAACACCTCTGATCACTTCGGGCTTTTTGCTGTCAGAAAATATCCCAAAGATATATGTTTGTATTCAATAAATGTGATTGATTTTTATTTTGACTCTTTTTGTGCTGGTTTGATCCTTCACATCAAGGATCTTTATTGGGTCATCGGTATGTCAAAACTTTAAATATTTAGCGCACTGACGTTTCACTGAGATAACATGTCAGAATACATCTATAAATTACAATGCATGTCCTGTTTTTGTTCTTGAGATAATATATTTTAAAAAGATGAATACTACGTCTTTTGCTTGTAAAGACAAACAAAAAAACATTGGCATACATTAAACTAAGCATTCTAATACTTTCTAAGTAAAACCAACCCAGAGCTTTATGTCTCAAATCAATTAAGTAAATTTACAGCTGTACTAGTAACAATATGCTGTATGATAGACCATTGCAGTCTATGTTTCTAATCAGATGTTAAGAAGCTGCCAGCGAGAGCTAACCGATGTTTAATAAAGGTGTTGAAATATTAAAGACTCAAAGTCCGCTCAGTCTCAGACCGCTCAGCCTGACCAGCCAGAACCACTCAGATAAGTCTGTAACACAAAAGCTATTTTGCAAACTGATGCACTTGTACAAAAACATCAAACAGCAACGGAGAGAACAGCTTCTCTGCTATATAGGCGATATTAAATCCTTAATGATCTACTATCACCATGTTGCTCACACGCAGGTCGACATAAATCCGGTTTGATTTCCTGTCAGATTTTCCCTGGCATTGAACTGAACCCTGTATTGGCTCCTGCTGCTCTCCTGTGTTTAAAGCTGATTTAAAACGCCACTACATATACACAGTGTACATAATGAGAGTGGTTAATGAAAAATGCAATGATTTTAAATAAATTAGATTGAACAGGAGGAATACAGTTTGAACTGTTCAGGTGCAAACAGTTGCTACTGCAATAAACTGAACTTAATGAAACGAGATGTAAAAAAAACACCAAATAAATAAAAGCTGCATAGAAACTTATCAGTTGCTTCATAAATGGGAACCATAAATAACAGCACAGGTCGTTAACTTGCAATGACTATAAGTATTAGGATCATTTTTATAGCCCATGAGATTGTGATTGGTTTGTTTCTAAAGCATGTAGTGATACAGTAATTAGTGTCGGTGCAGTCTGAAATTGAGATTTTAGTTTAACGATTGCAGTATCAAGGTACAAACTGTCATTTCAAAGCTTTTAAAATGTGAATATTTAGTATTTCTGTGCAGCAAAATGCATTTGTGTAACAGGGGGAGGGAGAAGAGGAGAGGGCAGCCGGCCATGCTCTCTGCTGCACATGGTCCGTCAGCCCTAACTCAGGTCATGCTTTCAGCATTTTCCAGCAAGGATAAACGATCAACACGCATCCCGCCCACATTTTAGGAATTCTTTGGGAAAGTAACTCAAAAGACATGGAGATTATTTCTCTTACAAAAAAAATAAAAAATACATTCAACAGATAATCTCAGTGTGTAAGTGGCAGTCTGTGTTTCAGCATCCCAAAGCAGTCGGTTTATTGAATTGTTTCATGACCGTTATCCTCTCTGCTGTGCTGTGGGTAAACATCACAAAAAAAGTCAGGTTTTAGTGACACTGATCTGTGGCTCTCATGAATTATTGATGCTGCAGGTCAATCAGTCAGCATGCGGCTGTGAGTGGGTCTGTTTAGGAGGCACTGTCATGCTGAAATGATTCACCTCAGTGGATGCAAGGCCATGGTTACATTTACCTTTTGGTGACCAGTTTTACTCATTCAGCGGAGACCGAATTCCACTATGTTCTACTGAAGCTCCGATTACTCACTGAAAACAGTCAAAAAGGAAGACGTAATCGCAGACAGATCAACGTTCAAGTTGCTTTTTTCGATCTCAGGTTAGAGTAGTTAACTGAGGTGTGGCAAACTCATTTTCATTTTGGGCCATGTCAAAAATCTGAATTCTCCTAAAGGACCAGATTTCGTTAAGTTTTTGTGTGTTTTTTTTCTTTTTGCAATCAACATCACAGATTTTCTGGCGCTAATTTAGAAATATTTGTAAGGCATTTTTATGATATTTGCGCTAATGTATGGTGTTAAAAGTCACTTTTTATCAATCGCCGCAGCAATCACGGACTATAACTGTACTTCAGGTAAGGCTGAGGCCAATTTGACCAATTTTAAGAAAAGAATTGCAGTAAAAGTCTGAAAAAAATTTGGAGATCTGTTGATTTTGTGTGAATTTTGCAAACTAACTGATGTAAATTGGAGTCTAAAAGGCCACATAAAAAGCTAAGGCGGGCCAGATTTGGCTCCCTGGCCTTGAGTTTGACACACATGATTTAACTCGACTGACTGATCTTGACTTCAATGCAGAATTTCAGTCAGAATGAATGATTTACAAACACACTGTCACATATTAGGACTAAGCAAATTAGGTTCCATGGATGAATCACCAACTGCTGAAGCTCATTTAAGGAAACTTAAACTTTTTTTAGACTACTGCTGTTTTCCATGTATGCCATTCCCATTCTGGTATAACAAATGAACGAGTTATACAATTATTCTTATTCATGCATCAAAGCACTTGTCCCTCACCTTTATATGATTTATACGTGACTCAAAACAAAGTGGGTCAGAGAAAAATGCCTTTTCAAACCAAAAAGGTAATATGTTGGTCCATCACCTATTTATGTAAAACATAAACAGGCGTTTTAGGAGTGGTAAAATGCAACACAAGTTTCTATTATAAGATTTGAAGTAGCTGCTTAAAGGTATTCTCAGAGAATTATTCACAATAATAATAATGCCTTTGTCTGCGTTGTAGAACAGAAATGCAGGTGAGCCTTCATTCCTGCTGCAACAAGGCAGCAGCACAACACCTCCTGCTGACCATGTGCATTTATACATACCACAACTACCATTGTGTTTTATGGTACTATAGTCTTGGTGTGCTGTTGTGATTTTAGGTGCTACCTGCACACACAAGTTTCTCTTGTAGGGATTAAGAAAGTATTTATGAATCTATTTTATTAGTGTTGAAAAATGTCCGATTGAAAAATTATTGTTGAGTGTTGGGTTGCTTTCAACCCACATTTTCTTCAGTCATACCTTAACTTTCTCATTGCAATGCTCCAGCAACTTTTGCTTTGGCTTTGATTCCCATTTGGGCTTCTTGGCTCTATTGAAAAGCGATGGATTAGTAGTCCTAATCAAACAAGTAAGGGTTGGGCTACTTCCTGCTTCCACTGCGAGATAAGAACTGAGATAGCGTTGCTATATGAAAGGGCGAATGGGAGAACTGACCGTCACCTCCAGAAAATAAAACACAGGTGGGTAATAAAGCAAGAATGTTCACAGCAGGATTTAACAAAATGGAATGTTTCCTAGCAGACCAAAAACCACCTCCTGCTAATGTGTATTTGGGTCAGTTACATCACAGGAGGCACAAGAATTGAGCAGGTCAGCCAGCATTGTTGGACAACATAGCTGACAAGCTACATTTACAGATTTCCACTGATTATGAAGCGCTGGACAAACATTTTATTAGCAAGCCCTTTAGACTCCAAAGTCTTGACTGATACTGCTGTGGATGGAGAAGCTAACCCAGATAAAGAGAACGATCGCTTTAGGAACTTTAACTGACGCATATCTACTTATATTCCAACTTGAATTTTTCCATCTCGTTGGATGACATGCATATTGTAAAAATGCTGTATCCTGCGTACATCTATGTTGTTTATAACTGTGGAAAAATGTTCATATTTTACAATAACAATAAACTTTGATGCCTGCAAACACCCAAAACTGACAATATTAGTTGAGATTGTTGTTTTTGATTATTTAAATATTATTTCTACTCTTCAAATGTACTTATAATAACTGTGAAAATATGCTTAGGTTATATTAATATTTGCCATTTAGCACTACAATTACACTGCAATAATTGGTGTATTGACTATATGTTAATGGGGAAAGTTTTACTTTTACAGCAGAATAATCTATACTAAGAATTGCAAGTACAAACTACTAATTAAACCAGTGGCACACAATGCTGTAAAGTATCTATTTATTAATATGTTTATTTTGTGTTTATATGCATAAAATGAAGTCAAATACATAATCTGCTTATATTGCAAACAGTAGTTAGCCAAACTACAAGCTATTCGGCTAGAGGTGGTGATGTCATTCTCACATTAGAGCTCTGACTTAAGACACCAACTAATTAGCATTAGTTAAGGTCATACAGTGATAATCTCACATCAGGCCAACCCTACTGAAGGATGGAAATGGTTTAAAAAACAATGCAAGTACAAAAAAGATCTGATTAGTGATTAGCCGCCTTATGTGATGTCATCAAAGCCATGCAAGCTTGTTTTTTCCAAAGGGAATCAAGATCTTATTTTATTTCAATGCAAAGCACTAAAAGAAAAAACAAAAACAAAAAACAGCTGGAACGAAACATTTTGTTACATGTGACAAACTTTATATCAACAGTGGACTTTGTTGCTTTTTCAGAAAAGTGTGGGCAGCAGCTTCACGGTGGCTACTTTGTTGGGGGGGGGGGGGAGTTCACAATTGTGGCACTGGAAAACATGTCCCAGTCAAAGTCCATTTAACCATTACATGTGATATAAAAACTAATACATGTAAAAGTCAACAACAGTATAAGCTCTTTTACTAAATTCCACCTATGTGTGTGTTAGCTGAGATAATCTCGTCTGGTTGGCAAACTTTGTTAGCATAGATCAAACACTGAGCCACGCGCCATCATTTCCTTACATTAAACGGCGACGCTTAGAAACTTTACGGCGGCTCCTTTCCAAACACATTCACACATTAATTCCCATGTCTTTTCTCATTATAGTAAGCGAAACAAAACTGCTCTGCTATGTCGCATTAACGGATTCCTTCATGAATGCGTAATGACGTCTAAGCAGAAACAGGATGCAGAACGTAGTCTGCCGCAGCGCACGCATTAACGAACAGCTAACTGCTTTGCCGACGTGAAAATGAAACAGTACTTACTTTGGCGTTTTGTTTATTTGAGAACAGAGAAATTCGGTATTTTCGGGGAAACAAATGTAGTTTCTTTCCTCTCCTCCACCGTAGTCCGGGTTCTGGTGATCCGGCTGTAAACCTAACGGTTCCTAACGGTGTGTGTCCAGCCGGCTGGTTGAGCTCAGAAAGGTGCAACCGCTCAAGATCCGGGCAGGTCTTTTCATGTTTTCATGGAGTATAAAAGTCAGGGTTGTTTTTTTTTTTTTCTCTCTTTCTCTCTCTCTCTCTGCGGACTGGGGAAAAACTAGAAACCTGCTTTCATAGTGGGAGATACGCGAGGAGCTCCGATGAGAATGGTCGGATTTTCTTCCAGCAAACGTCCAGGCTGTTCTGTCTCTCGTCGTGTCCCTGCTAATTTCATCCCCCTCCCCCCCTCTCTCTCGTGTGCGGTGTCTGCGTGGGCGTATTATCCCGACAGATGTGCGGGTCGGGCCTGCTGGAGAGAGAAGTGGCTGGGATCCGGGCAAACAGAAGGAGGAGTGAGAAGGGGATAACGGGGAGGGAGGGACGCAAATGACGTCCGAGCACGAGGGAACACTTGGCTGACATGTTCGCGTTTTGATTCCACACCGAGGAAAGTTTTACCTCACCTCTCTGCACCAGTTACTCACTGGTTCCAAGCCATGGCCATTTTACTGTATTTCGGGGTTTTTATCACTACTTTATAAATTATTTCCTAACAAAACAATGTACTATTAAACCGTATAACTTTTATAAATGAACTGAAGAGATGTCTTTTTACTTTAATAGCTTGTTTCCAGAGATTTTTAAATAAGATTCATTCTTGAGTCAACTTTTAAATTAGCTTTCATTAGGAGTTAAATATAGATCCTAAATCAGCTCATTTGATTATAAAATAATTAAAAACATGCCATTCTTTTTTGCTTTTCATAAGTAGCATAACGTGAAATGTTTTTGCAATTTCTAGGTGAAGAACTTTACTTATTGCCATGGTTTGAACAAATCAATAGTGAAATTTGTTGGCAGAAGTGTGTCAGACAACACTCTTCCTTGAGGAAAATTGCTCAAAGAATGAACATTTACAGTTAAATAAGCAGACGTAGTTAAAAACCTAAATTATTATATATTAAAGGTCAATGAATTTGTATTAATTCATTATAGTTTCCTTTAATAATTCCGTAGGACCTTTGGTTTTGTTTATGCCGCACCCATCTGCATATAGGAAACAGTTTCCTGTTTTGGGGGTTTTGTTTTCCAAACTACTTGAAACATGTTTCATGACCTACAGTGGGTGAAATATGTTAGAAATTGATCTGATTGTGTCATAAATAAAATTAATTTTCAATAACCTTTTCTAATTCTCCATTTCATTCAAGTCCACTTTTATTTCAGTGATGGTACATAATTATGCTGTGACACCCATTTAAATGTTTGCCATTACAGATCAAGAACGTTTCAGCTTTAGCTGCTCCTTTTACCAGCTAAAGCTCTTTTCCCTGTGACCTAAAATTGAAGCACATGAAGGGTTGTTCAAAGTGCACAGTGACATAAGGTCTACATACCGTGCAGCTTGTAAAATAGCTTTCCCAGATACACATTTGGTTCAGTAGGACAAGCTACGTTAAGCTGCTGTTGCATCATATCTGAGCAGAGACTCGATGTTCCTTAGACTGTTTTATTATGCTGTTATTTATTTCCTTTTCCTCCAAGTAAACAGATAAAACAGTCATTGTTTGATTTCTACTTTGGACTTGGCACAGAGCTGTAAATATGAACTGGTCATTGAAAGTATGAATTCAGAAAATGCTTTCCTTGCGGACAACAACTTATTCCAGTGTCCCATTGATTCAGAGATATTTTATACTTAACAAAAAGCAGCTGCACAGCAGTTTATATTTATTCCTAAACACATGCATCACAAATAGATAAAAAAGTGTGTGCACTGGGATGATGCAACTTAATTCATCTGCAGCTCTCAGTTACAACAACATCATTTGGCTTGCACCCAGTTATTCAGGTCTTTGTTTTTTAAACTGAGGCAAACTGAGATAAGCTTATCCAGGGAAATAAACAGCAGTTTCTATCTTGGTAAGAAGGTAATCAACTCCAATAGTGTTCTCGGAGATAAAGCAAGTGCAGTGTGTAATTTTGCTGATAAACAGTTTGCTATAAATGAGTTCAGAAGATTAGATGCAAACCTCTTAATTAGTGCACTCCAGGTACGCCCCCTTCTGGTCACAAACGTCACGTACAGTTGAAAAAAAAAAAAAAAATCCCCCCTCCATGATTTTTGCCAAAAACACAAACAGACACGAATGACAGCAGGCCATTTAGTATGATACCTTTTATTTAAACTTAAAAAGAGTGGATCAAAAAACAGGATTCAATAAATAAGAAATAAATATAATTGCTGTAATAGTTAATAGATACATTATAATTACTCGATTGTAAGAGTCTGACAGAAACAGGCTCTCAAAAGTTTTTCTCTAGAAAATCCTAAAACCAAAATATTGCATTGCCACTCAAACATTTTCTCCCGATAAACAAAATAATTGTTAAATTAGTAAATAAATAAATAAAAAATAGCTCAATTATTAAAACCTCCCGAATAAAAGTGCAACCCCGCCCCCTCCCCTGTGTTTCACCTAAAATCTAAGTAGAAATTTAAAATAGGTTTGAGATTTCCCCATTTTACAATTTGGAATGTAATAGCTTTCTCATGAAGAATGATGATGTCACTAGTTGTATTAATAATAAGAATAATAATGATAATAATAGTTATGTTGCAGTGTTCTGTTCAGTGTTTTATCTAAAGTAGTATTCTTTTTTGCATGTTTTATTGTTTTTTTTTAAATGCTGCTCTTTGTAAACTAAACTATATACAGCTCATTAGGATCCTTTCCAAAGTCTTGCTAGCCTACTCATTTAGCCATCTTTTTTTTTGTATTTTCTTTCTTTTTTATTATGAAACAACGATCCCTCTATATTTGTCACGTAATAGACATGGAATAGACATGTTAAAGTCTATTGAAGTGATACATCATTGTTTTTTTTTTATCAGTGCCTTTCCTACACATGTGGTCTGAGTTCTCTTAGTTGTACTAAATACCCTTTTCCATACAGACTGTGGTCAAACCAAGCATTTGGCTGTACGGATACGTAATTTGTGTTAACTGTGTGTGTGTGTGTGTTTTGAGTGAGTGTTAGCAGGCATGTGTTTGTTTGTTTTTTGTGCATTTTATATACATTTCAGCTTTGAGGGTATCTCTGCGTATGTCAGTGTGTGTTTGTGTGGCAGCTCTCCGCAGACGCTCACAGGTAGAAGACAGTCTGAAAGCACAATGAACCCTGGGACTTCACCTTCAGTTGGACTCTGAGAGGTCGCCTGCGAGAGGAGTTGGAGGGTAGAGGGAGTGGCAAACGAACGAGAGGAGAGGAAAAGAGAGAAAAAAAATAAAAGATTTTGTTAAAATTTGTAGGGAAACTGGAGCTCTGCGTGGGTTTCTGAGCTTCACATTTTTGTCAAACATGCCCCATCCATCCAACAAAGACTCCTGTCTGGGAATCACTGGAGCTACTGACAAACTTGCTGCTCCCCTTTATACCTTTGGACGCTCCTAGCTTTTTTTTAAATTTCAGTCTCAGAGCATCATTGGCAGATGTCAACAGAATTAAATCACGGTGCTTTTACATATATACATACAGTGTCTGGTCAGATCATGCAGTTAATTACAGTAAGTCACTGGTATGCATCCTAGTTTGACTGCAACTGTGTGTCTCAAAGGAAAGCATGTGTGTGTCTGTGTGTCTCTGTGTGCGCTCATGAAACTCTGGGAACTCGCATTTATGTGTTTTCAGCATGTGCTGCACTTAGGTGCCCCGGATCATGGCAAGCAAACACTACCAACAACATGCATCACTCTCTGGCATTAGCAGTATAGAAATTCTGGGTGACAATTTAATTAGAAAAAAAAAATGCTCTAACTCCAGGTTTCATTGCCTTAATTATTTTCATTGTCTATTTCATTTTCATTATTATTTTCATTTTCATATTTTCATTTTCATTTATAGAAGCCTTTGAATCATTTAAATATGTAATGCCTTGCAAAAATACTCACACCCGTGGAACACTGTGAAACAGTCGAGACACTGAGTTCCTTCATAAATGAAATACTAACCGATGTTTTGATGACGGCACTTGGTAAAATGTAATGTTTCAATTGTTGATTTTTGAGTTTTCATGATGTAAAACACTTTGAACTACCTTATTTAATTGTGCTACACAAAAGAAATTTGGTTTGATTAATTTGATTGTCACATTTTCTGACGTTACAACCACAAACCTTATTTCTTTACTGGGATGTCATGTGGCAGATCAGCACCAAATAGTGAACATTTGTGTTATTTTTCATTAAAAAAAAACCCCATCTGAACAAGTGTGGTGAGCATCGCTATATTTATACCTATATACATTAGACATATACTATAATCTGCATTAATGTAGAAGTATGTCTCCACCAGATTTGCACTAGATCTGGACTTTGTTCAGTCATCCAAACACATGAATATGCACTGATTTAAACCACCATAACTTGGACTGCATTTGCCCCGGCCTCAAATCTTTTTGATGCCTTTATCTGTTTTCGCCCCCCCCAGGATTGACCTTTAATTAGCTTCATTCATCTTCCAATGAACACTGACCAGCTTCCCTGCCCCTGCTGAGACATGACGCTGTCCTAGTGAAGGGATGAAGTACAGTGATAGTTTCTTTTTACCAACCATACCAGTGTTAGTTTTAACCATGGCAGCTGTGCAATTTTTAGATCACGGATTAAAACATTCTCTCCAAGTTGTTCAAAGTGGTTTTAAAACAACCCACAACTTTACCCCTAACCTCTCTGTTGTGTTTCTCAGACTTCATGATGCCTTTTGTTCACTAATCTTTTCTAAGAAAACTTTGAGGCCTCCACAGAACATCTGGATTTACAGGAAAATTAAATTACAAACAGGGGGACTCAAATAACTAATTGGAGCAAAAGCATCAGGTTGCACTCTAGGGGTATGAGAGTTAAAAGCAGTTCGATATAAAAGTCCCACTTTTCACATTTTTATTTGTAAAGATTTTTGTTAGAAACTATGTATTGTTGCCCTTCCTCTTCATAATTAAGCACCACATTGTGTTTTGGGCTGCAATGTGGTAAATTGTGCAAGACTTCTGAGTGTGTGGTTACTTTTGCAAGGCACTGCATGTTACACAAAGTTTTAAAAAAAGTAAAAGTGAAAATCCTTTTGATGCCTCCACACTCTGATCTGACAGCAGCCATGTTGAAGTTTTTAACTCTCTTAAATAAATTTAAAAAAAAACTCTCCCAGAATTCCTATATTTGAAGGCTGTTCTCCAATGAGCAAGAGGCACTTGTTCTTCCACCACGACAACATCATACCCTTCACCCCAAAACACAAGTCAGAAGGAATAGTATAATGAGGCTGAGATGAAAGAAGCAGATCAACACTTGAAGGAGAGAAAAATGTGGAGAAGGAGAAGATAAGAGAGACAGAAAAAGAGCAGGAGCAGTGATAAAAGATGTAAAGAAGTCTCAGAGAAAAATGGAGGAGCAGGAAAACTAAAGTGCAGCATCACAGTGTAAAAAAGTCACAATCCAAGATTATGAACTCAGCCTATCAGAGTACAGCTCAACAAAATGCATGCTCGCCCATGAATACAGAGCGCTGCAGCCATCAAAAAGGTAACTTGATCTAATTCTTCTTGTTTATATAAATATATATATATCCCATGCGTTGGATCAGTTTGCAGCCACATTCTGGAGTTATGCATACCATAAACATGTCATGTCCTCTTGTCCATCACGGCCTGCCATTTTATGCAGCAACATCCTAAAACATGTATTTTTCCCCCCATCAAAGCATCATTCTTGTTCCCTGTGTTGTTGCTGTGCTTTTTCTCCACCAGTTTGTTATGGAAAACTATGGACACCTCAATGCAGAAGGCAATGCAACAAAGATTATTCAGTCCTGCATTACACGCTAACAGTGTAACACAGAAACATATGCACACATAGATGTCCACGCTCGCTATTTTACCCAAACCATTTGTTCAAATAATAATAATAATAATAATAATAATAATAATAATGACACCAAACAGAACACTACAGAAACTGATCAAAAACAAAGCTGCAAAAAAATAACAAGCTTTACTACAGAATTTATCAGATAGATTACTATAAAGTGATTAAGTGTATCAAATATCCAATCAGATCAGTTGAATCAGTTGAGTGCAGTCCTGGCTATAGATAGTTATTGATCAGTATGTGCACAGGTCAATACAAAATAAAGTCACAATGCACCAAACACAGTCTGTGATCACTACAGCAACAGGACATGCAGGTCAACGCATGGCTGGTTGCTCGAGGTGACAGAACCAACACAGGCAATAAAATCGCCACAGCAACCCAAACACAGGCCAACCAATCAACTTACAACAATGCGAGAGGAAGGGGGGATCAGGGCTTTATCGGTCACTAGGCAACCATTGCCATAGCGATGGGGTCCTCGTGAAATATGATTGGACGGGAGGATCTTGGGTGAGGTAAGTTGCCGTTTCGGGAAAAGATCAAAACAGCAGGGAAGAAATAAGATTGTGAAAGAAAATAAAAAAAGGAAAACAATATCTCATTATTTTCACGTTTCTTGACACAGGGTGTTTTCAGGAGTAACCCAATGCAAATTTACTGCAATGTCAAGCTTTCTTCCTGTTAAAAATTTACCAACAGTTAGCTTTTTACTGTCATTGCTGTTGTTCCTGAAGTATACTGCAGGTCTTCTTATTTCACCTTTTATCTCCTCGCCACCACCTCACCTCTCCGTATTTGTTCTTCTCTCCGTCATCACTCAGTAAGGGCGGTTGGCATCTTTGGGCCTTTTGAGCTGCACTTTGAGTCTTTTCATGCCAATCTGAAAGCCATTCATCGCCTGGATAGCAGCCTGAGCGCTGGCAGGGTTGTCAAAACTCACAAATCCTAAAAAAAAAAAAAAAAAAGAGATAAATAACATTCATGATAGAGCTATTTTTCTCTCACCTTAGTTTAGATGCAGACATAGACAGTATCTTATCCTACAGAAGGCCAGCCTTTGTGTTTTTTTCACTTGTCCTTCCCTCGCTCTAGTAAACATGCTCTCCCCCTTCCCTCCCTGCTCCCCCACCCTGTGTGTGTCTCACCAAAACATTTGCTCTGGTTAGTAGCTCGGTCCACGAACACTTTAGCCGATATGACATTGCCAAAGGGCAGGAACATCTGCAGCATCTCAGAGTCACTGAACTCCTGTGGCAGGTGGTAGATGAAGATGTTACACCCCTCTGGACCTGACACACACACACACACACACACACACACACACACACACACACACACCCACACACACACACACACACACACACACACACACGTAGGACGAAGACTCATAAATTACCTCTCGCTTTTAGAAAACAACCCTAAACACGCTCACTATCAAAAGGGTGTGGCCCCAGCAAGACAGGAAGTCACATCACCTTCTCTTTGCTGCTGTTGCTGGGGCTGCTGGTGTTGCTGAGCAACCAGTGTCGGCTGCTGGGGAAACGGCTGCCCAACCAATCCGTAGGCAGCGGGGTACGCCGCTATTGGAAGAGAGACAGGGGCATTAATGTCTTATTGGGTAATAACAACAGGTGGCAACATGAGCGTGCCCAATAGAGACATTTCCTTTGAACTGAGAGGTTCCCTGTTGAAGGTGAAATCTATTAACTACAGAGCGGAGCAAGTCTACAGAACAAAGACACTGTTGATCCCAGTCTGGTTTGCACACATTGCATCATCGCTGTAATCCCTGGTTATAAACATCATCTATAAATTGAGTCTTTCTGAACTCAGATAAATCATAAAATCAATTACCCTTGAAGATGTTTCACCCTTGACAGCCAGACTAAGGAGACATTGCTTGAATGTTCTTCATTTAATCTCCTGTATGAACCATCGCTTTGAGCAGATGGGTGCATTACTACATGTGCATGACTAGATTCCCAAATGTATGTGTAATATCCATCCATCCATTGTCTTCACATGCTTATCCTTGTAAGGTCACAGGAGTTGGTGCCTATCTCCAGTGGTTACTGGGCAATAGGATGGGTTTGCTCTGTTCATCACAGGCCAATACAGGCAGGACAGGAGAAGCACTCATACATGTACACAGTCATACAAAAAGGCAATTTAGGATAACCAGTAAACCCATTTTGGGAGAACCTGGAAACAACACATTCATGCATCTCTCCAGGTTATTGGTTTCTTCCCACAGTCCAAAAATATGCATTTGTAATTAGTTAATTGGTGTTTCTAAACTTGAACCTTAGGTATGAGTGTGAGCATGCATGGTGGTTTGTCCTGTCAGCAAAATCAATTATCAAATTGATTTATGACTCAGCCCTAAACTGTATTGAATGAGATGAATTTGGACTCAATCTGATTGAATGAAATAAATAAGGAATTAACTAAACTGAATGAAAAGAGCTGGTGTAAAAAGAATGGACTTAGGATGGTTCAGTTTGAATGCAAAGGCTTTGAGGTAAACTGACCTGAAATAATGAATTTGGGATCAATTGAGTTGAATTAATGAATTGGATCGTGTGTAATTGGACGAGCCCTTTATAAAGTGCTTTACAAATCTAATCTAATGCAAACCTGTGTAGTGCTGCATGCCTGCATAGGCTTGCTGAAGAGGGTCCAAAGCTGCAGCTGGACTCTGGGCTGGAATAAAAACAAGAAGAGCAGCAGAGATTAAGAATCCAACCAACAATGATAATCTACAGTCGAATGCTCTTCCTTTATCAAGCTACCTTGGTATGTGTGAACTCCATTGGTGTACAGCGTTTCTGTTTGCTGTCCATTGGTGGGAGCTGGCACGCTGCTGTAACCATTCACTCCTAATGCTGAAGGGATAGCTGACACAGGTGTTGCTGCGATAGTTGGTGGAGTGTTTGTACCTGCAGAGAAAGATTACACCAAAACAATTACTTCCTAATAAAGAACAACATATAAAATGTTTTGGTATTTACAAGGTTTTCCCATAGCAAAATCCAGGTCATTTCAAGCATTTTCAAGTTTCCAAACTCTCCAACACCACACTTTGGAGATAAAAACAATACAACTGAACAAAGAAATGCTGTTTTAATTCACTATTATCTATCATTTATCGCTGTTAGTAATAATGTGATGATATTAAATGTTCTTCAGCAGGAACAAGATAAACTAAAATATAGCAAAATTTTATGTTTTAAAATGTCTCACAGATTTTTACACCTGACTCATCTGAGCCCAAAACACTAATTTAACAAAAAAAAATCCCCAATTTCACTAACTTTGTTCAGTGTATAAGATAAAAGATGATAAATAAATCACTGAGATATAAGGAATAATAAATATTTGTTTCATTAAAACAATCCAAACAAATTGTGTCAAGGTAAATGACCTTCCTGCTCAAATTAAATGCTTAAACACAATATACAAAGTAAAAAAAAAATCTCAAAAAAATGTTCTCGTTAAGTTTTCTGGCTTTTAGCAAATAGAAATAATTTAGGAAAATGTCTAGACAAGAGAAGCTTAATCTGATTTATCTTCAGACAGTGAGAAATTTTTTTTTCTTATTAGGTGCAAATATCTGATTTCAGCTGTAAATATAATTTCACAAATTTAAGCTTTGAATCAAGCAACTTTACTACAAAACTGCGCAGTTTAAGTGTAAAGCGCTTTCAAGGAATTTAAAATCAAGCACTTTCCAAACCTTCAAAACACCTAATTGAAGTTCAAGAATTTTCAAGGATTTCAAGGATATCTACTTTGCTGAACCTCAGCAGGATGGGAAGATTGGAGACTAAATCTTTACACACAGCAACACTGACTTTCCTTGTAAAAGGGTGAAGAGTTCAAACCCTCCAATCCATAATCTAAACGTTTCTTTATAGTTTGGTTGAATAAAAACAAACTGCAGCCTCTCTACCTTAATTCCAGGTATTTAAGGAGTATGAAGAGTGTGCATGAGGGGAATTACCCGAGGACGGTGTGATGGGTGTGATGGGTGTTGCGATGATTCCGTTGGCATTGAGTGCCGCCATCTGCTGCATCTGCACGGCAGCAACTGTTGCGACAGGAGACAAGTACGCTGACTGGGCAACCAGGGCCTGCTGTTGGACAAGCTGTAGACGAGGGAGAACGAGGATGGAGGAGAGCAAGGGGGTTAAATTGATATGGGAAAAAGAGAAAGAGAGAGAAAAGAAGATGAAAAATGGGAGGAAGGGCCAAGGAGAGGGAGTGATGGAGGAACAGATGAATAGAGATCTAATTACAAGGCCATTATGTCCCAAGTCAGTGGGTTAATGGTTGTGTGTTGCGGGAAGGCTAATGCCAGATGACGTATGTTCTGTTGTCTGTGTAATAACATTAGCTCCAATTAGACCACTGATAGCCTCTTCAAACTTATTACATCCTTTCATAAGCACAGCACTGCCCTTGCAAACTTTGTGTGCAGCAAATGTGAGAGCCGTACAGTTGGCTTTTGTGTGCTTGTGCTTGCCTGTGCGTTGACCGCCTGCGTGTAGGCATTGTAGGCAGGAAAGTTGAGGGTCATGGGGCTGAAGATGCCGAGTTGGGAGGCCACCTGCTGCATCCTCCTCAGCCCCCGCTCCTTCTCCGTGTCAGCAAACTTCACCACCAGACTGGACGACGCTCCCTGTGGACGGAGAGATAAAGTTTACAGTGCTCTCTAAAGGTAAATAGAAGAAAACAGTCTCTATGTGTGTAATTTTATCTCAGTTTAAACGCAGCCGTTCTATGAACGCCTCTGACCAGAAAGGTCAGGGATAAAGTTCACCACTGTGAAACATGGTGGTGGCAACATCATGCTGTTGTGATATTTTCTCAGCAAGAGCAGGGAAACTGAAGGTAAAAACTTGTTATGGGTATTTGTGGCATGATTTACAGATTGTTTCCATCCAACCTGACTGAGTTTGAGCTACTTTGTAAAGAAAAACATTTCGCTTCCAGCTGTGCAAAGCTAATTGAGACATTCCTCACAAAGAGTTGCAGCTGTAATTGCAGAACCAATTGCCAATGCATTTTCTGTAAAATCAATCTAATCTGTGGAAATCCATCCAAATCACAATTATGTGCTGTTTTCAATAAGTTTGTCACTTAAAAATACATTAAATACAACCAAGTTTAATGTATCAACATTTTAAAAGGGTATTAAAACTTTTTCAGGACAAAATCCAAACATTTTACTCAAATTAATCACATTTATGTTTTTAAATCATTAGTAATCGTATGCATGGAGCTTACAGGCATTGTGCGGCTCCCGTGCAGGCTGTTGATTGCAGCTTGGGCTTCGGCATGACCCTGGTATTTCACAAAGGCGCACCCTGCACAACAAAAACAAACACACTTATCAAATTAGTCATCAATGCTACAGCAAATAAAGTTGCTTGTACTATATCTTCCTTGAGCAGTTCAACCTTATGCAATTTACCTTTGCTTGTGCCATCTGGTCCTCTCAAAACAGTGCACTCCTCTATGCTGCCAAAGGGCTCAAACAGCCTTCTGACATCCTCATCACTCTGCTGCTTTCCCAGCATGCCCACAAACAACTTCCTGTCCTCTGAGACACCAGGGATGTGCAGGAGAAAGGAAAACAAAAAGACATAAAATCAATTTATTTGGCCCCAAACTAGTAACATATCTTCTTAACACATAAAGGTTGAAGCTATAGAGGGAAATATACTGTTTCCGTCCACCAGGGAGCAGTGTTGACTACCAAGACTGGTAATTAGAATAGTGAGGTGCCAGTGTGAACGTCTGTGTAAGAGTACTTGGTAAAACCATGTCCAGCATGAAACCTTCTACTAACATCTATTAAAGATTATCTGAGGTTGACAATTTAAACACACCTCAAAATTGACAAAAAATAAAATATAAAACGGACTCATTGAGATGGTTGAGTTTATAGTTAGGGAAGACATTTTGAAAATGTGTCCTCACAAAAGGAGAAAGACGACTCACCTCCTCGGCCTTCACTGTCAGCTGGTTTGACCTGGATCGGCCGATTCATCTGAAGGACAAACAAAAGAAAACATCAGCAAAGCAGGTCAACATTAAATGTCTTTCAGTCACACTCAATTCAACTCCACGAAAGATATTCAACTGTCTGGTGAGATGTATGCTGTCCTTTAAATACTAGATTTACTCTAATGATCGATTTATGATGGTAGGTTTTTGGTGAGAAGTTCAGTATTAAAAAAAAATTGCCTCTAAATTAAGAACATCTTGAAAACTATCAACAGAGGCAAAACCTGAGACATTAAGTATCAGACTTAAATTTGAAATTATTTTATTTAAACAAAAATGAAATGAGGTGCCTTAATATTACAAAAGATAGGGGAGAGCCATTTTTTAGTTATTTGTATACCGTGGTTGTGTTAGGAGTAGAGATGCACTCTAAAAGCTTTTCTTCTCCAAAACTGATTTCCAGTCTATTTTGAGGTCTGACCTGCATAGCTGTGATTTAAACTTTTATAAAAAGACTTTTATAAAAACACATCAATCAGAAAAAAAACTCTGCTACATGTTCTTGAATAAAGTCATTTTAAAACTAACAGGGAAGTAGGAATTACAACACTATTTCCACTTATGTCACCAACTTTCATCTGTTTATTTATTAAGCTCCTTCAGAAGACATGCTATTAGTTGATGTGTTTTAAACAGAGAGGGTTCTTCTTTTTGATGCATTTAATTACTAGGAGAAATATGTTTTTACTATTTGATCTGCCAATTACTAGTCAGACCTTATCAAAGAAAGAAAAAAAACAGCCAAATCCATAATTTCAACCTCAGTAAAAATGCAGTCTAACGAAATACATTCTTTAAGAAATTTGTAGTTTGATTTTAAAATAATTCTTTCATTTCTAAAAAAGAAAAAATCAAATTAAGGTAATGACAACAGTCAGGGTCTATTCATGTATTTTTGTTACTCAAGTATTAAGGTTATGGTTAGATAAGCAGCAATCGACCTTTTCATGACCGACATGGATTCCCAGTTTTCTTTGTGGACTGACCTGACAACTCCAATTTAGAAAGAAAGCATTTTTTCATTTTAAAAACTGTAACAAGATTATCCTCATTTATGCATCAAAAATATGTTCCTGACCTTTATGTGGCTTTTATTCAAGTCAAAAGGGTGCTTTGAAGTCGATGCTGTTAGGTGATGCTTATCTGGTTTGAAAATGGTGGGATTTATTAGTTTTGATATGTTTAATAAATTTACTTAAAAAAAAGTATTTTCCAGTATTTGATCTCCGGATTGAGGGCAAATTGGTCAATTGGCCGACTGAACTGGTGCTTCTCTAGTTAGCAGGTGACATTTGCTTCAAGACTCAAACATAAACAGTCTTTGATTTGTCCCACATACACACACTCACAGACCGGGGGATTGAGAAGTGGCGAGATTAAGAATGCAGGCAAGCTGATCTGGATTACCTAAAAAGTAGGGATTAGATGAGGGACAAGAGAAGGCAGAGACACAGAGAAGAGGAGAAATGAGACGGGGCAGGCGTGGGAGAGAGGGGGAGATAATGTTGTTCAGTGAAATGACAAGTGTGTAAAGGGAACGGGCACAGTCAACTGAAAATAAAAGGATAGGAAAAAAACAACTCAGAGGGAGAAGCCTGGGGGACCCCGACTCACATCGACCGCTAGAAAGGGCAGGTGGAAGGCTAAAAGGAACCCCGGGGAGCAAATGGAAAAAGAAGTATTACATGGAAAGTGCGAAAGCGAAAGGCTGAGAGTGGAGGGATGAAAGCAGAGCCTGCCCCTGAGAGAGGATTCAAAAAGAATAGAAGGAGAAAGAGGAGCAGGCAGGCGGACGGGGCGTGATTCAGTCGTGACTCACTCCGTCTAAAAAAATCTCACGACTACCAAGATCCTCTGCCAAGAGTGCTGATGCATTATCCCAAACGCACGTTGCAAACATCCCTCCCATTCATATCTTCTGTACCTTTGGCTCACACAAACTAAGACAGAAAAAAAACTACAAAAAAAATAACAATCCACACACACAGTGCTTAGTCATAGGTAGGAGAAAGAGGGATGGGCTGGAGGAGCAGAGCTGCAGAATGATGGTGGCAAAAAGAGGAGAGACGTGGAACGAGGAAGAAGAAGCAAGGTAGACCCAGAGGAGGAGCGGAGGAGAGACGGGACTCAACTCAACAAAGAACTGTGGAGTCGACTCTCCAGGAGGGATGACATAACTTCTTTTTATTTGAATTGTTATAAATCTTGCTGGAGTTTGAGCGAATGTGTGGACTGGAAGAAAAGGACGGAAGATGTAGAGGGAAGGGATGAGAAGGAGGAAGAATGGCTCGGCGTCCCAGTGGGGTGTTAAGGCAATGTAATGATGCTGGTAATTGAGGAGAGGGCAGAGCAGAGAAAGACAGATCCATGCATTTGATTAATCAGCTCTTAGCTGTCACCACAAAACTATCGATCTAGGGCAAGGCCATCCCACACACACACACGCGCACACACATGCTAAGACATCATCGCACGCAGATGAAAACACACCTCCTCACATCTCTTCCTAAGAAACACTCACAAATTAGGAGCGAATCAAAGAGCACCTGTACTGGAGAAATTCATCCATCCATCCATTCATCCATCCATCCTATTCTGGTCCTAATGTTATTGCTGTCCATCCAAGTTGCCATCCATCAGCTCATTGATCAGTCCCGTCTTGTACATTGATTTGGTCTTCCTTTGTAGAGAGGCCTGATAGTTGCAAGATTTGTGTCCACCAACCTTCTCTCTAACCTTGGATCAATCCATCACCTCTTCAATTTCTTCCTCCATTAAGCCTCGTCCTTGTGCACGTAAAACGGGCTAAACAGAAAACCCCCGGCACTTCCAGTGGAATCACAGCTTATTGATTAGTGTATATACACAGATATGCAGATCACCTTTCCTAAAAAGCATCCCCACAGCATGATTCTGCCACCGTCAAACATTGGGATACGACTTTCTAATCAACTCTGCTTCAACCTTCTCCACAACTCCCTCCCTGCCATCCCTGCCAGTGTTTCTTTCTGAGTGTTCCCTAGCAAACCTCAGAGGAATTCACAGAAAAATTAGATTAGAACTAAGATTAAATTACACACAAATGGGCTCTATTTACTAAGTTGGCAATATTTGAAGGCAATTGATTGTACTGGATTTTACTGACGGTATTAGAGAAAGCTGAATTTTAATGCAAGCCACATTTTTCAAATTTTTACTTGCAAGACATTCTGAAAGCCATGATTCATCCCCCCCCCCCCCCATTTCACTATTATATGCAACGTTGTGCAGGTTTATCACAGAAAATCCCAACAAAATACACTGAAGTGTGTGATTGTAACATGACAAATTGCTGAAGGGTTCAGTGGGGGGAATTAATACTTTTGCAAGGCTCTGTATACGAGCGTTGTGACATTACAATCTTAAGCAAATAATGTGCGTTTCTGTGATTAACTTGCTTGAAAAAAAATGAGCAGGAGAAACTAATGACATGAAGAGAAGCAGGAGGTGAGACGTGCAGACTGCCTCTTCAGAGACATCACAATGGGATCGGAAAATTCGCATGGCAACCAGCTTGTTGTCATGGCAATCATATGACGGCACACTGAGTAGGTAAACAAGGATGCTGGTTGCCAAGGGCGACTGCTGTGCTCTTTGGGTAAACAAAGAATTAGTGCCAGAGGATGCTTTAGTGGCTTTGTACTGCCCTCTAAATTGTCTCTACAATGAATTTACTCTCTGGATACTGGCATGAAAACCAGGAATATGAGCACCAAGTATGAGTAAAAACGTTAGAGAAGAAAGAAATGTACATTGAAGAGAGTAATGAAGAAGGTGGCAGGGGCCAGATATGGAAATAAGTATGTGGCAAATCTATACTGTGCTGATTAAAATTCCCTTGAGCCTGGTTAGGCAGTCAAACTGTACTCCAGTTTGTCTTTGTCTCTCTCCTTTACACAAGAACAGCCGCACACTCCTTTCATGTCAAATTATCCTCTAATTACTCACGTTCCAAATAAGACTTAATTAACAGCAACCATCTGCAAACGTGTACATGTAAAGAGGAGCCAGGACTCGCGCCGGAGTGCGGTTTGATCTATCCTGCTGCATACTAAGAAGATTTCCAAGTTGCTGTGTCTCTGAGGAAAGTGAACTTGCATGTGAGGCGATACATGAGGGCATATATGTGCACACACACACGCCCACACACACTGAGTGAAAGCCCGGTTTCCACTCATGCACTCCTGACCAAAACCTGCATGCAAACACAAGCCCATTTACACGCTGTGGTGTCAACAGAAATACTATAGACACACAGTGCATGTCACTTATCTATGCAAACACACACGCACACACACACACACACACACACACACACACACACACACACACACACACACACACACACACACTGAAACAGTTTTACGGTACGCCTTTCCAGTGTCTCACAGCACCCGACCTTTTGCTCACACAGAAACAAACACATACTACACACTTACAGTTAATCTTACTCCCTGCAGTAATGCGGAGAGGATTGTGCCAGGATTAGAGGATATTAAATCCTTGGATTATCCAATCAAATCGTATTTTGCCCCCTCCCCCACCCACGCAAAATCAGTGGAACAAACCATCCAACGTGATGAAGGGGGGGGAAGTGGTAGGAAAAAGAAACTGTACAGACACAAATCAAAGCTGCTGCTTTATTTTGTATTTGCTTCTCTTTTCCCATGAAAAGTATTTCTGTACAACAGGAAGGAAATATTCACTTTAACACTTAAAAAACAACAAGGCCACAGACATTCATGTGAGTATGCATCCATGTGAGATGCCCTCTTGAATCCTCTGTAAACGCTTATGTTCACACCTCCTCATTCCCCTTTTACTCTCCCTCGGGACGCTTAAACCTAACAATTTCAGAAGTCCATTTTCCAAAATGCCCAAGGAATGAAAACTATTTTTATCCCCACTCCACAATCTCGCATTATTTCTGCCTCTCCTTGACTCCTTGGTTCCTCGCTCTCCACATCCAGATTCATAATCCTCCATATTCTGCTTTTGACGGCGGTATCTCAGCTTTCTTTTCCCGGAACATCTCTTTTTTAATCTTCAGTGTTTGTCTAATTATTCTGAGAAACTCACCAACAGCGTGTTGCAATGATGATAAAACTGAGAGCATAAACAAAAAAAATTGACCATTTTTTAAGTTTATCCCTAGGTACAAACAGAGGCCCACAAAAAAAAAAAAAAAAAAAAAAATATATATATATATATATATATATATATATATATATATATATATATATATATATATATATATATATATATATATATATATATATATGTATATATATATATAAGTTCATAAAATATTCCCTTCATCAAAAAGACTTCTTCCCCACATCGGTTACATTTAGTACCCAACTATGCTGAAAACCCACCCACAACAGTTTGAATCCAGCATATCTTGAAACATAGATGCAGCTTTTATTGAGGCTGCGTCTGCACACTTACATCTGTAGCTGAACAAAAATAATTAGCAGCTCATGCACACAATCAGCCAATCAGCATTTTAATCAGAATTATTGAATAACTGCAGAATTATTGAATAATATACAAGTATATTGATTTTAGCTAAAAGTACACCTTTCATGAAACTGATTTCAACCCAGTTTATTTCTATAGAATCAGGATCAGCTTTATTGGACGACATTTTGTGCACAAAGAAAGAATTTGCTTTTGGTTTTCAGGCGCTCAAAGGGTACAAACATAAAGATAAATAACATAAGGATAAAGAAACTGTGTGTGCATGTATTTGTAGAAAGAAACAAAGGACTGTTGTGACACTGCAAATATGTTACTTTTGTTTCACAGTAATCGCTGTGTAATAAATGTGTTCATCAGAGAAGAACCATTAAGCACAGACCTGAAGGTATATAGCTCCAAATTACAAAAATAAATGTCATCTCAACACACACTACAATTTGTCCAATTCATATTTAGCTAAAAAGACCTTTAGATCCAATCACACATATTTCAATTTGAAGATCTCTACTTCATCCAACGAAACAAGTATACAACATACAACAACTACCAGAACTGGACTCTATATAAAATATAGACCAGGGTCTTATTTTGCACTGTGTGAATCAAAATCTATGAAAAGTTAACATGTCTTTACAGCAAGAAAACAACATTCATGTAACATCCTGTTATGATGATCAAACTGAATTTGTCCCTCTCATTTAGAGCGACAGGAAAACATCAAAATGTGAGGAACAGGGAGTGAGCGTTAAGGGGGAACAGAAGCACAACTCCACCCCTCCATGCTATCATCTCTATTTAGAACCACGTTAGGCTTTGCATCCCTCAGGTCTCCTAGCAACCTGGCATCTGGCTCGACTCCGTTGCCTAGTGACGCAGGTCTGCAACCATAATACAGGCTCCTGGTGCCCCGTCCCCCTCCCCTCTCCTCCCCCTTCTACTGTCTCTGATTCCTTTCTTCACACCTGAGAGGTCTGCCCTCCATCTCCTCTGTTCAGTAAGTTATCTGGCAGAAACCCTTCACCAGCCTCTCTGCTGGAGCAGCAGCATATTCCCTTTCCCCTGACTGTGTTTTTCTCCTCATTTGCCTGCACAATAATAACAACATCAAACCTTGCATAAAGCAGCGCTAGCCACCGTGTTGATCCCTAGAATGTTACGCTGTTTTTGTCAAGCCCAACGAGAACATTCAGCATGCAGCAGCGGAGCACTCACTGAAATTTGATCCTGTGGATTTAGTTCAACATAATCCAACAGCACTATAGCGGATAACTGTTAGACCTATGCACTTGGACCTTCTTTCTATTTTCGGGAGTGTAAGTCCTTTGGGAAATGAGCTGGTGAATTAAAAAGGCCGTTCAAAGCCATACAGATTCATGGCTGCAGAAATCTCACATTCACTGAGAATGTGATTGGACGTAATCACTGAGATTACGTCCAATCCGGAGCCTGACACATTTATGAAAGCTTGGATAGTTATGGTGTAGGCAGGAATCCGGAAAATAAGAGACTGATATCCAAATGGATTTATGCTCTTACATGGTCACATTTAAACACACTGGTTTTTAACTAACATTTCATGAATGGGTACATAGAAATATGTATGCTTCGTAAAATGAGGTCAGTGCAACCTCAAGTGGACAAAAAATGAGATATATTACATTGTGCCATTTTTTTCCACTAATCATAGCAGATTACAGGATAAATGCCTTCTTGCTTAAGTAGGCATTAAAAGTAAAAGAAATCAAGTCAATTTTTAGGAATAAAAGTTTCTAATTTAATGGCAGATGTGATATTTGCAAGATGATATCAAAATGGATATAGTTTTTATAATATGGGGTAAAGAATAAAGTCTGAAAAACAAATACTTTTCCTCACACCATCATGAAATATACGAGAGTTGACTACTGCTCTTAATCAATCTAAAAGAATTATAAGACAGTCTATGAGAAATATTACAAGGAAAAACTAGATGGTTAGTAATCATCCAAGCAGGGGAAGTCCTCACAAGTTTAATGAGTTTGTAAAAAGCTCCATTTCTCTTGGTCAGGGTGAAAGAACTCAGTGTTTAGATGGAAAGTTATGGTTTGACCAGAGTCACATCCCGGGTGCAGATCAAGTCCTGGCATCCCATTTCTCTGCCTAATCACACACACACTCAGACTTGCAGGCACACACACTCCCCTTTGACAGATGTCTCTCTTTAAATTGACAGAAGTCCGCCTGACTCCCTCCCACCCCTTCCAGCATTCAGAGAAAAGCCTTTCTTCTATTGCACCGCCCGCCTGTCCCTTCCTCCACACTCATTACAGAAAACTTTTGTCCTGTTTCCTCCTTCTTTCTGCCCCGACCTCCTCTACTCCGCCCCTGTCTCACCCTGCCCCCTCGATGTCTGTACGTCCCTATTCATAAAGAACCTCTTCAGGGCCCTCCTCTACGTCTCCTAGTCCCCATTTCATTCATGCAAATTCACACATTCATTCAGGCGCCTCGTATGGACCTGTTCTATATGTCCACATCATGAAATATGGGCCATGTAACCTGAAGACGGTTTATGCCACGGACATTATATTTGAGATTTTTCTGAGAAAGCGGGAAAGTTTATACTCATAATCAGCAATTAGAGTAAAACAGAACCGCCCCTCCCCACATGTTGCTGTGTCCTGCTGGTCAGCTAGTTAAAAACAGAGTCTACCACACCGTATAAGAAAGAGAGTGGTGGTTGTTCAGAAATATTTTTGGTTTGGAAAAAATGGGAAGTCATGGATTGAAAACTGAAGGAGTGGCATTTAAAAAAAACAAAATAATAACTTTAAAAAATATATATTTAAAAAAAAAAACAAATATATTTGGAAAAGATCATTTTTTCCAAATTAAATTTTTCAGTTTAAACTTTTCAATTTAATTTTCATTAAATTTCCAAATTAATTGTCATGTTTTTTAGGACTACAGTTGACAAGCTGGATGCAGCATTTTTTTCTTATCCAGATGATTGCTTGAACATTATATCAGCTTGGCTTACTTTTTTTTTTTTTTTTAAATAAAAAGCAGAGCGCTAAATTTATCTAAAGACTATGTATCTCAGTCAAATGCTAATATCTATCATCGTCATTAGTTGGAATGATTATCGCTTTTCTGTTCTGAACAAAAATATTTACACCAATTTCTGTTTCAATTTCTGTGTGAATGGTTTTGTGATAATATGAAACCAGGGCGTTAAGGTTGTTTTATTTTGAGAACCTCATACCAGCCTAGTGATCAAAGCCTCATCTCTATGCAAATATCAAAGGGAGCGTACTGGTCGAGTTTACTGCTGTTAATTTAGTTCCTCATAAACATAGAAAAAATGCATAGATAAAGGAGGCTGCGTTTTACTTTCAGCAGTTGGTCTGTGTGAGATATTTGTTATTTTGCACAAGCAAATCCAACATCTGAAAAACACAAACTACGCTCTCGGTGTTTTCGCTATTTCACAAAGTGTCAAAAATAAGACAAAATGATGAATGTTAATTGCAACTGAGCAGCATTTTTTTCCCCTCTGTGTGTACATGGAAAACAGAGCCTGCAGAAGCTGGCTGCATTTGTAAAACAGATGGTGTTGGAAATGGACACAGTTCAGTTTAAGGCTACTTTAGAGCTCGGTTTATGAGACACACGGTTTGGCAGAGAACATTCAGGGCAACCTGCTAGTCATGTGTCCAAACAAACATAATTATCAAAGTAGCTAATCGCTTAAATTTTCCTATAGGTGTGTGTTTCTGTTTTCTTGTTTGCTGGCTCATTTGGACCATTTTCTGGTATAATCACTGACCTTGATCTGCAAGCATGTGTGTGCGTGTGTGTCGGAGGCCTTAAAGAGGCAGGCTCTCTCCAGGGTCAGGCTTTTATGAGGCTATGATTAGATTCTGCCTCAATTTTGTGGTGAAATATGAGGCAGGCGCTCTTTCTCTCCGCATGTTGCATGCATAAATGTACCCACATATGGACCCACACACATACAGTGTTCTGCTAAACCATCCATGTCACATTTTGTCACAATGAACCCCCGACATTCAATGTATTTTAGTAGGATTTTATGTGACAGTCGAACTCAAAGTGGCACCTAATTTCAGAATGGAAGGAAAGTAATATAAGGTTTTCAAATGTTTGAAACAATTGAAAATCTGAAAAGTGTGGCATGCAATTAAATTCAGCCCCCTTAAGGAATTACTACGCAGAACCACAGCTGCAGCTCTGCTGGGTTTATCTAAAATTGTCAGGTTGAAAGTATTCAGTAGTGACCAAAATTTTTGTGTTTTTTAAGAAGTGCATTTTTTTCCATGGAGAATTTTTATTTTCCTGCTCAACAATAAGTTAATCTCACAATACTTTAATTGATCAAACAAAGTCAGTGCAAAAATAAAAAAGGTGCCTTTAACATTTGCTTAACTGAAAAAAGATATAAAAAGTCCTACATTCTGAGGTTAGTAGGTTTTAATTTTCTTGGTATACATTTTTTTAAATGTATTTATAGCAAAAAATCAGGACATGCCTCATGTTTTCTTTGAAAATGCTTCCTGTATTTAGCCAGGTTTATTGGATGGATAAAAAGCCTAAGTCAGCTTTTTAACAAGGCAATGCATGTCAGTGGTCTTTTTTACTGTAAAATGGAAAAGGTTAATAAAAGACGAATACTTTGAGTTATATCTTGTATTTTGTTATTTAAACACCATAATTTGGAATTTATTGTAGTGATAATTCAAAATTCTTACGATAAGAAATGTATTACGATAAATAATAACCGATACGATAAATGCCCAAGTCCAGTGAAGAATTTTATTCGTAAACCATGTCTCCCTTTAATTCCATTTGACATTTTGTGCTACTTTGTACTGGTTAATCACCTATAATCCCAATAAGATAAACTGAAGTGTGCATTTGTAAGAAAATGTGATAGAGTTCTGCATATCCTCAAACACAAGATTGATAGAAAGCACGTCCACATTGCTATTTAAGCCCGATCGCAGACAGACATTTGCCTTAAATAAACAAGCTAAATCTCCTTTGGTCTTAGATGAACACAACCCTACACAAATACCCTCGGCACTTCAAACCCCCCTCGGTTCGGCTCCTCCTCCTGTCTACCTCTCTCACACTCACACACACACGCACACACACAGAGCCAAATCTACACCTGTCCCTTTACTGCCATCCCGTCCCACACACAGTGAGGATAAAAATAGAGAGGCAGCCTGAGGGATGGGGGGAGCGATACACATCACAAACCCCATCAGGAGGAGAGAGATAGAGGCAGCGGAGGAAGAGATAGAGAGATATAAAGACAGAGAGAGGAAAAGAGAGAAAGAAAACTGGGGTCTGCTCTAAATTGAAAATGCAGCAGTAAGCAGCGAAGGGGAATAGTAAACAGTGCTGCTGACCACATAAATATGCAAAATTAGCCTACAAACTCGCCCTAGTGGATAATTGCTCATCATAGCTTTGCCCCACAGGGAGGATGTCTGGCAGGCTTCTCAGATTCCACGTAGAAACTCAAACACTGATCACACACCACACGAACAAACCCTAAGCGGATCTGATAAACATTTATCACACATACGTGATGATGGACACATGCAAACGTGCCGCCTATTGTCGCAGGTTTAGAGCACAGAAAATACACCAATACTAAGTGCTACAGCTAGTAATTACATTTTCTCAAAGTGATGTAACAGAAGTGTAAGAAGGAGCAACAGTAACTCTGAGCTGCCGATTCTGCCCCCCGGTTCATGCTGCATGCATAAAAATTTTGGCCTTTTTGGCCAGGGACATCCATAAATTCATGCGTCCTCCTTCGGAGAGGACACGAGCTCAATAAAGGGAGAATAAAACAGCTCCCGTCATGTTTACAGCTGTAACCGTGAGACTACGGTAATTCAATTTATCGGCTCCAGTGTGCCATCGGGCCTGTATGTGTTCAATCAATATGAAAAAACTACAAACTGTTATTATTTTTTAATAAGAGTATTGATCCTCTGCTGTATCACTTATTGCTAACTGCTTGTCTTTTGGCACTGCTGGCTTTTTAATCATTTAGAAGCACCAAGAATGTCATGGGAAACACAAGGTGTGTATTTCCATGTGTGTGGTGTGTGTGCATGCACCGTTTTGGCTCTAATCAAAAAACAGGGAGCAAAATGCTGCCTGGAGAGCAGTAAAGCATGACAACACACACCTGGTAAGCTGCTTATCACACTTTAATTTCACCTACACTCAGATCTGCGGATGCCAGTGTGATTAAACAGATGTGTGCGTGTGTCGTTGTGAATACGCGCGCGCGTGTGTGTGCAGAAACAGTCGTATGTGAAGTAGCACAGAAGATGAAGGCAGAGATAAACACAAAGAGGCTGCAGATTAAATGGGGAAAGAGAGATATCAACAGCAGAGAACAAAAGAACAGATAAGAGGAAAGATATGTGGGGAAATACAGCAACAGTAAGCCGTGGAGGGATGGAGGGATAAAGAGTGCAGGGAGATATGCGGTTAAAACCTAACCAGGACGGGGAGGGAAAAAAAGAGGGATAGATGGATTGACAGAGATATAAGGAGTCTCTTATGAATCAATACTGTATTTAAAAAAAACATCTGAATGATGACAAGTTTGATTAAATATATATTTTTGACAAAGTGAGCAAACGGCCTTGCAAAACATATTCATAAATTGGTTTTATGAATATTGACTTTTTGTAAAATTACCACCACAAACTTCGATGTGCAGCTATATCTGGATCTTAAGTGACAGGCCAACACGAGATGGAGCAAAACTGAGAAACTGAAGGAGATTCCTACATGGTTTCAAACTGTTTTCAGCGCCTCTGAGTAAACACAGCACATTTGGCCTCGATTGCTTTGCTGAGCCTGTTTCTACCAGCTTTGCATATATACAGATCTCACGCCTCAACGCTCTGGACCGTCTTTGACACGAGTAAATATATAAAATCCTTTCAAAGACCAGTTAAGACATTTTTCTGTTTTAGAAACGTGAAACAGAACAGAAAAGCAGTGGCCTAATGCACTGCGGCAGAGTATGTAGGACCTTATATTTACGGCGGATGTCAAGATCGCCTGGAAGGAATGCTTTACTGCTCTGACAGCAGCCTCTGCAACAGACCCCCACCCCTCCACCAAACCTTGACCTCTGACCTTGCATATTGCCAGCATCTCTTCAAACTAACAGTGCACAAAAATTGGACTAGGATAGAAGAATATATTTAGAGCAGTAATGAAGCCAAAACTGTGTAATATATGCGTTTTGTATGTAAGATAAGAAAAACACCTTTGTCTGTAAATGTGTTCAACCCAGAACTTCACTCTGTTCAAATTCCTTATAAAGCAAAAAATGTATTACGCTCCTTTTGCTATTCAATTATTGAGTTAATCCAAAAAATAGTCAATACATCAACCCTGCAGTATACAGATGTTAAGTAAAACAGAAAGGGTTGAGCATGTTGATGTTAAAAGTTTTTTTTTTCTATACTTGAATTTTTTTGTTACAAATGATCCTGCATTCACCAAACGAATTTGGAGTTATTGCCTTTTAGCCAATAATATTACAAAACAATTGTTTATTTGCATCTTTTAATGTATTTCTAATATTGTATAACGAAGAAATAAATGAAAAATTCTGCAGAATGTGCCAATTTAAAAAAAAAAATCTAATTAATCAATTAATCGTCAGAATAGTCGATAGAATAATCTATAACTTTAATAATCGTAAGCTGAAGCCCTGGACCAGACGTAGCTTTTGCCCATTGACAACTCAAGGTTTCTAGGGCCTTTGGAAAGAAACAAGCCCACAGCATCACAGATCCATTCCCATACTCAACAGTGGATATGAGACAATTTTCATAAAAACACAGTGTTAGTTCCAAATGTTCACGGTTCAAGTAGCTCTTAGACAACTGCCCATGTGTACAGTCAGAAAATGCTGGTACATTTTATGAACAACCAATTGCCACATATAATAATAATATAATAATAATAATAATGTCTCATTCCTTTTAGGGAGGTTTGATGAGCCGCTGGCAATGTGCTATTGGTTTTAAATTAAGCATCAACATATTAAGCCAAAGATACATTCCTGGGAGTAACTTTTATGCCTCCAGTATTAATGCCAATGGCTTGGCGTGAGCTTATGTAAACACCTCCCAGAGGAAAACTCTGGACCACTTCCAACCAAACATCTACAAGCTACAATATAACTTCACTTAATAACTTATATTAATTTATTCTACTTTAACAAATACTGCGTAACTGTTGCTCTTCCCATGATGTGCTTCCTCTTTCCTCCGTCTGAGTCCAAGCTAAACAAAAGGCGCAGGACTCCCTGATAAGGCCATCTGTTCATCTCACTCTCAATCCCTCTGTATTTTTTCTCAGTTTCCAATTGGAAAATCTCTTGCTCTTCAGAGGCTAGCGAGGAAATCTGAGACAGAGCATTCCTCTTTTGTTTTCTAATGCATCGCTTTAACTGTTGTACATGAATTAATCTATATAGCTAAACTGGAAAACATTGTATCAAGCACCTTTTAATTGCTTTGTGATTACCGTACAAGGCAAAAACACATCTATACAGGAGGGATGCTTCTCTTCCATTAAACATTCATGATGAGCCTGATGCTGCACAGATTTAAGCTGAATGGATAAAAGTTTGCAGTAAACTCATCTAAGAGCCATACAAACAGAGCAGGGGAGGACGAGCAGAAAGGGGGAGGAGATGGAAACGGTCAAAGGGGTCAACTAATCAAGAGGAAGGGAAATGAGATGAGGGCTAGACGAACTGTGGGGGAGAGGAAAGGAGAAATACTGAGCAATACTGGTGTAGAGCGGACGACTAAAGAAGGGTTGCCATAAATGACTGTGAAATGAGAATCTGAGCAGAAACTGCGAGTGTGCAGCGAGAGGAAAAATGTGAGCAGAAGACAGCGGGGAAGGGAAAAGAGGTGGGGAGGGGAGGGACGTGAGAAGGAGTACCATGAAATGAATGGATTGGGGGAAGTGGGGAGAACATCCTGTGATATCCTACTGGTGCACGGAGACTGGAAGACAGGAGGGGAGGAGCTGAACATGGGACAGAGGGGATTTGAGAGAAGGAAAAGGAGATATAATGGAATGAGGCAAAGGATATTGAGGGTTGGGGACAGTAAAGGAAAAGCATGTCACAGGAAAAGAAAAGGATAGGACAATGTACAGAAGTGTGAAAGAAAGTGAAAGTCATTTCCAAATCCTGTCAGAGAAAGCAACAGAGGCGGGCAGGTGGAGCCAAGGAGAGCAAGGAAGGAGAAAAACCACGTCACATTTGGTGGAAAGTTAAAGCAGAATAAAACCTCAGAATAGGTTAAGGTAAACAGAGTTCAAAATCTATGTTTCAAAGAAAGGATGTACAAACAAAAAGCGAGTGATTGGACTCGTGTGATTATCAGTTTCTTAAGAGGGATAATCATATTCAAGCGCAACCAGGTTGAGCTAATACCACTCTTCAGTGTAGATGCCTTTACTAATCTAAGAAGTTCATCATTTTCAGTATCATTTTAGAGTCATCATTTAGTATTATTCATGTTTCAGAAAGGAAGTAGAGGAAGCATAAAAGATGGAAATCGCAAATAGGTCGCAAATCTCTGAAAGGTGTGTCTATACAAAAATCTAGCTTTAAAAGAAATGTCACACTGCGACTGAGCCGAAACAATCAGGAAAAACAAAATGTAAATAACCGAATAACTATGACATATGAATAGTTTGAGTAAGCAAACTGTGTAAGATTTATTTGATGAGCTGTCAGCGCCACAATAGTATCTTAGTCAAATGTAGTTTCACATTGTTATATGCACCTGATTTGAATATAAAATGCTCTCATGTTCATATAAACCTCAAAAGGTTGGACAAACTGGAGACATTTAAAAGAAGGTTTTCTCATTAATAGTTCAGGGTTACTAAAAAAATCCAACACATGATAGCCACACCCATTTTTAGCACAAAAGGCAGTGGGTCTGATCCCGGCTCTTCAGTCTCTTTAGTAAGTATCCACCCTGCAAATCATTCATCTTTGTGTTCGGAACAATTCCTTCAGTTTGTCTGGAAATACGCTGCAACTTTCAATCTGTGAAATTTGCCTCCATACAACATAGTACCGATGTCACAAGCAGAAAGGGATGAGATAAAACACAGTAGAGTCAAAACAATAACTCCAAAAAACAAAGGGCGGCACAGGAGAAAAGAAGAACCAAACAACAGACTGCAGAGAGGTGTTCTAAATGCAGAGAGGTCAAACGTCTTAGCAGCCTCTAATTGGATTAATGTCATTATGAACACGCTGCTAGTACAGGTGAGTGTGTACGTGTTCTCCAGCTACATGAAAGAGCATGCATGATGGTGCTAAGTATGTATGTATGCAAGGATTTGTGCTCATATGTGTGAGAACATTTCCCTTCCCCCCCACGTTTTCTCTTCAGGCTCTCCGTCAACTATTTTCTCACATAGATCTTATCAACACTCCAGCTTGCGGAAAAGGTGCAGGAACTGAAACTGTGATCGGCTGCAAGGCAACACAGAGAAAATGAGATGGAGAGACTTGCAGTAACGGCTGAGGCACACTGACTATTCTGTTGTAATTGCTGCGAATCCGAACTAAGATAAGGCAGAAAGTGGCATTTTTTTTCCTAAGTGACTTGCATTTTTATATCTCGCCCTCTAGCAGTCAATTTTGCTTATAATGCTTTGTGTAAAAACGTAGAGTTAGGAAGTATTTCCAATAAACATGCACCAATAAATTGTCAAGACGTTGACATAGGTTAATGTTCCTTTGATCTGTCCAGTAAATTGTTGTTTATATATAGCACAAATCATATACTGTACTCCCAATTCATGAAATGCATCAAAACTCAGAGTTTCTCTATTTTGAGTCTACAAACCCGGAAAACGTATTAATTATTTCATTTTTTTCTGACGTATTCAACATTTTTGTTCAAATAATAAAATATTGGAATCAGTCACACGTCAAAGACACATGTAATTATAAAAGCCACAAAATGCCTGATCTAAATATCCCAAACAAGACACCTGGAAACCAGGTCAGAGGAAAAAAAAAAAAAAAGAAGGGACATGCTAAAGATAGAGAGCTGCAGCCTATGAGACAGACGCTCTTCTTGCACAGTGCCCCCTCCATAATGAACAGTGTCCAACCCCTGCACAGTCATTGCTCACAATCCCTCAGCAGAGAGACTGTAGGGAGCCTGGGATGAGACAAAGGGGAATGGTCACATTAATTACACACACTCTCTAGACGGCAGCTATCACCGGAGGCTGACGGAGGGAACGACGGTGAGATGGAGTGACAGCGAAAGATAGAGAAATGGAGATGATAATGCTCACGGAGCACCCTATATGTCTCCAGCGAGAGGGGGAGTGTTTGTCCTTAGCAGCAAGACGCCTGCCGGCTGCTGGGTTATGTCACTGTGTTACTAATGGGAGCAGAACCTCCAAACACACACACACACACGCACACACACACACACACACACACACACACACACACACACACACACACACACACACACACACACACACACTGAAGTGTGTATTTGCCTGCACGCTAAATGTCTATGTATTTAGGTGCGGGGGTGGGATCTCTAACACATATATGCAAGGTTGTGTGTATTGTTGCATAAGTAAGCGCTGCCTAGTGCCATGGGAAGTGTGTGTTTATGGCTGTTTGTTTTTGAGCACGTACCCCTGGTAGTGTTTTCTGCTCGTGGAGAGCGCTCTGGGCTTTCAGGGCCGACTCTCGTGCGCAGTACGTCAGAAACGCGCATCCTGTCAGAAAGAAGGAGGCAAACAGAGGGAAAACGAGGGCGAGGGGTGGGAGGGGGAGCAGGGGTATTGGTACAAAAGGTCAGTAAATGGGTCTTTTTCTGCATCATCCTCCAACAAACAATTTATATTTTTCTTTTACTATTGCTAGCCACATCACTTTATGGGTTAAATTGAACCATGAGTTATTAAGGTAAACAATAATGTTGTTTTGAGGCCATGTTACAGTAATATAATGGTAATGACATAATAATCCAAGCTTGCCCTCTCAAAGATAAAAAAAAACAACAACTTTAATTTCTAACAAATGTTTAACACTGGAACTGGAAGAGATTTTAAATATCCAAAATAAGTCAACAAAAAACCTGGAACAACAAATAAATAAATGAAACTGCCAGTCAAAACAACGGGCTAGTCGAGACCATTGCAATAGACTGAAGCTTTCTGTCATCCAGTGTTTGATAGAAAAAAAAAAGAGACGTGGAAAACAAGCAACTGTGCAAATGGAAATAATCGAGCCTGATTTAATTTATCATGTGACGAATTGGTTTATTGCTTATTGTGACAGGCTTAACTGGTTGAATCTTCTGACTCATCAATGTTTTTGCAAGATAATAAAAAAGTAAACGTACAGCTTAATAGTGAGGATATTTTTTGTAAGGACTCCACGGCACGAGTCAGAGCACATGACGACAGCACAGACGTTTGTGTAGGTGTGGCAGCGTCCTGCCCTTAATCAACCACTACGCAGAGTTTGCCATCACTCGTCTGTGCTCCTATATGCTGTACCTGTGTCTGAGTGTGTGTGTGTGTGTGTGGGGGGGGGTGAGTAGTAGAGCTGGCTGGGCAGAGCTGTTTACTACACTTGTCACCAGCACATCAGACAACAAGATTAGCAGCAGGTTAGCATCCGCTGTGACATCTCACACGGACTTACATAGAATCAGATTAAAGAGTTTAATTCACACAGAGTGTGAATCTGTATGAATTCATTGTGACTCAACGAAACAAGAGAGGACGAAAAACAGAATAACTAAGATGGACTGGCACACGTGCCACGCACACACAAAGACACACATGAATCTTCTCGTCCATCTCATTGCTTTTAAGAGGGGCTTACTGTGGCTGTGGGGATTCTCGAAACAACAAATTCTTTCCCTTGTGTCACCCAGGCTTACAGTCCCATTACACTGATTGGAGCACACAGCCTAATCTGGTTCATGTAACTGAAAGAACCCCTGGTCACCGTTTGTGCAAGGCTGAGTGTTTGTGTGTGAGAGAGAGATGGCATTATATAGAGACGCAACGAGAAATTGGCTGATGGCCGGAATTGGCAGATTTTTTTTTTTTTTAGCTTAACCAGTGACTGACCGGCTGGAAACCGCTAAATAAGGGCCAGAATCCTTCAACTTTAAATCTTTAAATCTTTTTTGATCAATACGTGCGCTCAATTTAAGTGGTACCAGATCTACGCTAACACTCTTCAGTGTGGAAGTTGTTACTGCGAGAAGAAGGCTCAAAGTTAGCTATATTTAATATCAAAGAGGTGTTTAAAAATAAGGTAAGAACAAGAAAAAAAACCCGTAGAAGCCATTTCAAAGGAAACTGTGTCATTTATGAAGCAAGCTAGATTTTGGCAGGTGGAGGCTATTTCGCTCCTTTGCCATTATTGTTTGAGGTCGATTAATACTTGACATTAGAGGGCACAAAAAGGACAAGAATGGACTGTAATTTTGACTCACCTTTTATTATGTTTCACTGGATTTTCAAAGGACGACTTCAGCAGATAAAACGAACGCTGCACAAATTGTAGGAAAGTTGCTCTGAGATTCCAGCCTCTATCTGTCATGAATGTGCTGGATTTGGAAATGCCAGCACTCTACACTAAATCTCTAGAGAATACAAAGGGAGTCTGATGTCTTCAGTTAATAATGTTACTGCGTTAATCACTAGTAGCATATTAAATCATGTTAAAAAGTCGACTCATACTCATGTCTCTGTTTTAAAACAGCATAATTCAGTTTTGCAGTGACTGGCCTTACAAAGTTGCCTCTTCTGCTAAACTATATTTTATATTAATTAATGACCGCTAGAAGCAGTCAGGCTATATAGAATATTTTCTTGAAGAGAAATTGGTATTCTCTTGATGTTCTAGTTCTTATAAAAGAACAAACATAAATTTATCAAAGATTTAAATCTGAACGTCAAACCTGAAAGAAAATTTTAAATTGGTGTTGGCTAAGAAAAGCCAGATCAGTGCATCTCAAGTAGCCATGTCCAGTTAATTCAGAATAGCTCCATGTACGGATGGGAGATATCAATTTCAGATTTTATCACAATTATTTGAGGCATTTGTTGTGATTACAATAAAAGTGATGATAAAATGGTTTTGAAAATTCATACGTCAATTCCACAACTAAACAACATGATAATTGCCTCAAATCATATTTAAAAATGTATTCTTTTAAATTATCCTCCTATTCAGGAAAACAGCAGAACTATTAATCTCAACCATCCTGCCAGTTTTCAGGGTTTGCAGACTTCATCAATTAGTTTAACAATGTCACAATATCTATGAATTTCTAACATAACTGTTTTCTCCACGATAATGATAAATTTTACGATAACTGTCCAACCGTAACTTTGTGCACTAAGTGAGGTTTCCTGACTGTCTTCATGCTCTCACACCACGGCGATAACAGGAGACGAATCCACGAGGTGCTGTGACAGTTTCCATGGATACATCTGACAGCTGCCTCAGAAAAATCCACCCATCTAACTCCCTCACTGTCATACTGTCTATCTATTCAGCACTGCCTATCCATCCCCCCTGTTTGTTTCTTACTCGTGTCATTTTGTCTGTCTCTCTGCTTACTGTTTACAGTAAGTGGGTGAGACCTACCTTTGTGCATCCCGGTGTATTTATCCTTAATCACGGTCAGTTCGTAGATCTTGCCAAATTGCTCAAAAATGGGCTTGAGGTCCTTCTCCTCCAGATTCCGAGGAATCTGCCCCACAAACAACTTGATGGCGTCGGCCTCCTTCATCGGTACAAAGTGGAGGTGATGGCTGCAGGACCTGAGGGTGGTGGGGTGGGGGGGTATGAACAGATCAGGAGCAGGTATTTCTGGAGAGGACCAGCTGTTGCTGGACAAGTCCTGATTGAAAAGTAAGAGAAAAACATTTTTAAAAATTTTATTTAGAAATCTAGATTTTTAGTAAAAAAGAAAAAAAAAAAAAAAAAAGGCTGCAAAACTGTAACATTTATTACAATGTTTTTAATAAGCCATTTAAAATAGCATCATCATGTTTTCTGTGAACATATTTGTTGGTAAAAATGCATAATTTTAGTAAACATGTAAATCTGCTCCCCAATCACCAACAAATAAAAGCATCTGAGCAGTCATTTTGAGTATTTATTGCCCTGTTTGATGACAAAGGGCTCCAGTACCTTCTGGGAAAACAATTATGCAAATGTTAATTAGCCAATCAACAAAACAATAATGGCACCTTTCCCTCCAATTAAATATATATAAAAGAAAATATCTGTGATGGGGGGAAATTACCTTTTTTGGTCGATAAACGGCGTTGGGGATTCCTGTTGACGGAAAAACAGAGAAACAGAATGAGAATGGATGGAAATCATTGCACTGGAGCAGTTTCTTTGTTTAGGCAGCTGTAGGTTAGTGCACACACACGGATGTCATGGGGCTCCGCGGCTCTTTGTCCGATCCCCTCTCAATGTACACACGCATATACATACAGACCCCAGAACAAAACAACACATGCAAACCTAAGGACTACACACATGGAAGAGCTTACCGCTAATTAAAATCACTCATGGAGCCCGCGTAGATCAGAAAGATGCTCTCGGTCGGGTCCCCGTTGTTGTCCTCGCCGCTCCGCTCCGCTCCGTCCCGTCCGCCAGCCTCCTCTCTCTGGGTGCTCACCGCTCTTTGTGCCCAGCCGCGATCTCCCTCCTCCTCCTCCTCCTCGGCGTATACGGATACTACTACAACTGGCTCGACTGTTTACGTGTGTGCGTGTGTGCGTGTGTGTGTATTTTTAAAAATAAATAAATAAATGAGTAAACAAACAAAACAATACAAAATGTGCTCCTGGAGGAGAAGGAGGAAAGTCCTGGCAGCTGACAGCTTCTCACCAAAAAGTGGACGTCGCCAGCTATGGTTATCACTTTTAATTCCTGTTTTGCAACCGAACTGTTTTTTTTTTTGTTTTTTGTTTTAATTTAAACTAACTCACGATTGTTTGAACTTGGCTGGCCTCGCGTTACGACCTCTTTCAGCCGTGACGGTATTGTTCCCACCGTAATGAGCGGACAGCTACCTCGAGCTTATTTTCTGTCCAACGGTTGTGTGTCTTCTCACGTCCTACTGATGCCGGTCTTGTGAGAAATTCTGTTCCCCTGTGAAAATCTGTTCCCCCTGTGTCGGGAGCGCGCATTGCAGCCAGAGAAGTGGATTCGGCGGATCTGACCATTTTCACGGCGCTTCTGATCGATTTCTCGGTAAAAACTACTCGTATAATCATGTAAATGTTGTAACTTTCAGTTTAATCGGCAGCTATCAAAATAAAAATACATACGTAAATAAACGAGGTCTGGTGTGGAGGTCTTTTTACGCTGTTTTGTGTTATTTTAAACGTGAAGAGAATCGATCTTTTTTTTCAGCTTTTGTCTCGTAAGCCTCACAAATAAAAGTCAGTCAACAAACACAGGTTCCCAACACGAAGTGTGCATTTATAATTTTTCATTTCTGATAAAGGAGGAGGGAAGCTGGCTGATAGCAGGGCACAAAAATAAAGACTTCCTGAAAAGATCAGAGTGTAAACTTTTTGGCCAGTCACGTTCTAATGATAAATAAGGAAAATAAGGAAATGTCTAGTATGCTATCACACATAATAATTTTTGAGAATTTGAAAACAGTTACTTTTTATTTCCCAAAGTTATGGGGGAGAAGAGGAGAGAATGGATATTTCACCAGCCTGATAAAATCTGTTCCCCCTACTTAAAATGGAAACAAATTAATTCACCAGCAAGTCTTTTACTGTGTTGATTCCACTCATCATCAACAACAAATCCTGTGATTTTCATAACATTTGCTCTATTTTTGCCAAAGTTAGGATGGGGGAACAAAATATCTTAACCGCCTGATAAAATCTGTTCCCCCTACTTAAAATGGAAACAAATTAATTTACCTGCAAGTCTTTTGCTGTGTTGATTCCACTCATTATCAACAATAAATCCTGCAAGTTTGAAAACATTTGCTCTATTTTTGACAAAGTTAGGATGGGGGAACAAAATATTTTAAGCGCCTGATAAAATCTGTTCCCCCCCCTTAAAATGGAAACAAATTAATTTATCCACAAAGTCTTTTACTGTCTTCATTCCCTCATCATCAACAACAAATCCTGTGATTTTCATAACATTTGCTCTATTTTTGCCAAAGTTAGGATGGGGGAACAAAATATCTTAACCGCCTGATAAAATCTGTTCCCCCCCTTAAAATGGAAACAAATTAATTTATCCACAAAGTCTTTTACTGTGTTGATTCCACTCATTATCAACAATAAATCCTGCAAGTTTGAAAACATTTGCTCTATTTTTGACTAAGTTAGGATGGGGGAACAAAATATTTTAAGCACCTGATAAAATCTGTTCCCCCCCTTAAAATGGAAACAAATTAATTTATCCACAAAGTCTTTTACTGTGTTGATTCCACTCATTATCAACAATAAATCCTGCAAGTTTGAAAACATTTGCTCTATTTTTGACTAAGTTAGGATGGGGGAACAAAATATTTTAAGCACCTGATAAAATCTGTTCCCCCCCTTAAAATGGAAACAAATTAATTTATCCACAAAGTCTTTTACTGTGTTGATTCCACTCATTATCAACAATAAATCCTGCAAGTTTGAAAACATTTGCTCTATTTTTGACTAAGTTAGGATGGGGGAACAAAATATTTTAAGCACCTGATAAAATCTGTTCCCCCTACTTAAAATGGAAACAAATTAATTTACCTGCAAGTCTTTTACTGTGTTGATTCCACTCATCAACAACAACAAATCCTGCAAGTTTGAAAACATTAGCTCTTTATTTGCCAAAGTTAGGATGGGGGAACAAAATATTTTAAGCGACTGATAAAATCTGTTCCCCCCCTTAAAATGGAAACAAATTAATTTAACCACAAAGTCTTTTAATGTGTTGATTCCACTCATCATCAGCAACAAATCCTGTGATTTTCATAACATTTGCTCTTTATTTGCCAAAGTTAGGATGGGGGAACAAAATATCTTAACCGCCTGATAAAATCTGTTCCCCCTACATAAAATGGAAACAAATTAATTTACCTGAAAGTCTTTTAATGTGTTGATTCCACTCATCATCAGCAACAAATCCTGTGATTTTCATAACATTAGCTCTTTATTTGACTAAGTTAGGATGGGGGAACAAAATATTTTAAGCACCTGATAAAATCTGTTCCCCCCCTTAAAATGGAAACAAATTAATTTATCCACAAAGTCTTTTACTGTGTTGATTCCACTCATTATCAACAATAAATCCTGCAAGTTTGAAAACATTTGCTCTATTTTTGACTAAGTTAGGATGGGGGAACAAAATATTTTAAGCACCTGATAAAATCTGTTCCCCCCCTTAAAATGGAAACAAATTAATTTATCCACAAAGTCTTTTACTGTGTTGATTCCACTCATTATCAACAATAAATCCTGCAAGTTTGAAAACATTTGCTCTATTTTTGACTAAGTTAGGATGGGGGAACAAAATATTTTAAGCACCTGATAAAATCTGTTCCCCCTACTTAAAATGGAAACAAATTAATTTACCTGCAAGTCTTTTACTGTGTTGATTCCACTCATCAACAACAACAAATCCTGCAAGTTTGAAAACATTAGCTCTTTATTTGCCAAAGTTAGGATGGGGGAACAAAATATTTTAAGCGACTGATAAAATCTGTTCCCCCCCTTAAAATGGAAACAAATTAATTTAACCACAAAGTCTTTTAATGTGTTGATTCCACTCATCATCAGCAACAAATCCTGTGATTTTCATAACATTTGCTCTTTATTTGCCAAAGTTAGGATGGGGGAACAAAATATCTTAACCGCCTGATAAAATCTGTTCCCCCTACATAAAATGGAAACAAATTAATTTACCTGAAAGTCTTTTAATGTGTTGATTCCACTCATCATCAGCAACAAATCCTGTGATTTTCATAACATTAGCTCTTTATTTGCCAAAGTTAGGATGGGGGAACAAAATATTTTAAGCGACTGATAAAATCTGTTCCCCCCCTTAAAATGGAAACAAATTAATTTATCCACAAAGTCTTTTACTGTGTTGATTCCACTCATTATCAACAATAAATCCTGCAAGTTTGAAAACATTAGCTCTATTTTTGACTAAGTTAGGATGGGGGAACAAAATATTTTAAGCGCCTGATAAAATCTGTTCCCCCTACTTAAAATGGAAACAAATTAATTTACCTGCAAGTCTTTTACTGTGTTGATTCCCCTCATCATCAACAACAAATCCTGTGATTTTCATAACATTTGCTCTTTTTTTGACAAAGTTAGGATGGGGGAACAAAATATTTTAGCTTTCAGCCACCTGAAATAATCTGTTCCCCCTACATGAAATGGACATGTACAGTGAATTATTTTCTTTGTTACCTAAAATGTGAATCATTAAATGAAGCTGTTTATTTCAGTTTGCAGAAAAAACTCCTAGCAAAAGAGGTTGTGGATTTTCCTGTTTCCACTGCGGCGTCTACAGCATGAGGTTGGACATTGCTGTGAGACTTATTCTTAACAGTGGTTGTTATAACATTAATTAACAAAAATTGTTTGTCTATAGCTTAATAATTTCATTTCCTGTAGTTAATTAAAAGTAGATGCGGTTGAGGGTCAAGAAAACCCCCAACATCCTGCATATGAACATTATTAGAAAAAATTAAAAATGTGACACTTAAAATCTGGACTAGATTATTCTCCTCTTCAAGAAGAAGAATTAGAATTGATTTTGAAAAAGACTGCATGGAACAAGTGTGAATGGTAATCTCATCTTTATTGAAGTCTGACAAATCACTTAAAGGTTTCACAAATCCCAAACATGGATTAAAATATTCTGCTATTAGTTGAGAATAATTTAGTGTAGATTTGAAGAGTCTAGGTGTGAGTTTTGGAGTTGGAGCAGGTCTCATGTGACACAGATCCAAAAAACATCTGAAATTAACCTTTATTGAAGTTTCAGTTATTGTACTTATTAAGTGTTCATATTTAACAATTTTGTTAAATAACTGTTTTCACATGTTGATGTATTAAGTTTGGCTAAGTACATTTTTTTTTTATCAAAACATACAAATTATAGTCATGACAAAAATTTTCATTAACACTCAAAATAAGAATATTAATGTTATAACAACCACTGTTAAGAATAAGTCTCACAGCAATGTCCAACCTCATGCTGTAGACGCCGCAGTGGAAACAGGAAAATCCACAACCTCTTTTGCTAGGAGTTTTTTCTGCAAACTGAAATAAAGTTAGTCATCATTTAATGATTCACATTTTAGGTAACAAAGAAAATAATTCACTGTACATGTCCATTTCATGTAGGGGGAACAGATTATTTCAGGTGGCTGAAAGCTAAAATATTTTGTTCCCCCATCCTAACTTTGTCAAAAAAAGAGCAAATGTTATGAAAATCACAGGATTTGTTGTTGATGATGAGTGGAATCAACACAGTAAAAGACTTGCAGGTAAATTAATTTGTTTCCATTTTAAGTAGGGGGAACAGATTTTATCAGGCGCTTAAAATATTTTGTTCCCCCATCCTAACTTAGTCAAAAATAGAGCTAATGTTTTCAAACTTGCAGGATTTATTGTTGATAATGAGTGGAATCAACACAGTAAAAGACTTTGTGGATAAATTAATTTGTTTCCATTTTAAGTAGGGGGAACAGATTTTATCAGGTGCTTAAAATATTTTGTTCCCCCATCCTAACTTAGTCAAAAATAGAGCAAATGTTATGAAAATCACAGGATTTGTTGTTGATGATGAGTGGAATCAACACATTAAAAGACTTTGTGGTTAAATTAATTTGTTTCCATTTTAAGGGGGGGAACAGATTTTATCAGTCGCTTAAAATATTTTGTTCCCCCATCCTAACTTTGGCAAATAAAGAGCTAATGTTATGAAAATCACAGGATTTGTTGCTGATGATGAGTGGAATCAACACAGTAAAAGACTTTGTGGATAAATTAATTTGTTTCCATTTTAAGTAGGGGGAACAGATTTTATCAGGTGCTTAAAATATTTTGTTCCCCCATCCTAACTTAGTCAAAAATAGAGCAAATGTTATGAAAATCACAGGATTTGTTGTTGATGATGAGTGGAATCAACACATTAAAAGACTTTGTGGTTAAATTAATTTGTTTCCATTTTAAGGGGGGGAACAGATTTTATCAGGCGGTTAAGATATTTTGTTCCCCCATCCTAACTTTGGCAAATAAAGAGCAAATGTTATGAAAATCACAGGATTTGTTGCTGTTGATCAGTGGAATCAACACATTAAAAGACTTTGTGGTTAAATTAATTTGTTTCCATTTTAAGGGGGGGAACAGATTTTATCAGGCGGTTAAGATATTTTGTTCCCCCATCCTAACTTTGGCAAATAAAGAGCTAATGTTATGAAAATCACAGGATTTGTTGCTGATGATGAGTGGAATCAACACAGTAAAAGACTTTGTGGTTAAATTAATTTGTTTCCATTTTAAGGGGGGGAACAGATTTTATCAGTCGCTTAAAATATTTTGTTCCCCCATCCTAACTTTGGCAAATAAAGAGCAAATGTTATGAAAATCACAGGATTTGTTGCTGATGATGAGTGGAATCAACACATTAAAAGACTTTGTGGTTAAATTAATTTGTTTCCATTTTAAGGGGGGGAACAGATTTTATCAGTCGCTTAAAATATTTTGTTCCCCCATCCTAACTTAGTCAAAAATAGAGCAAATGTTATGAAAATCACAGGATTTGTTGTTGATGATGAGTGGAATCAACACATTAAAAGACTTTGTGGTTAAATTAATTTGTTTCCATTTTAAGGGGGGGAACAGATTTTATCAGTCGCTTAAAATATTTTGTTCCCCCATCCTAACTTTGGCAAATAAAGAGCAAATGTTATGAAAATCACAGGATTTGTTGCTGATGATGAGTGGAATCAACACATTAAAAGACTTTGTGGTTAAATTAATTTGTTTCCATTTTAAGGGGGGGAACAGATTTTATCAGTCGCTTAAAATATTTTGTTCCCCCATCCTAACTTTGGCAAATAAAGAGCTAATGTTATGAAAATCACAGGATTTGTTGCTGATGATGAGTGGAATCAACACATTAAAAGACTTTGTGGTTAAATTAATTTGTTTCCATTTTAAGGGGGGGAACAGATTTTATCAGGCGGTTAAGATATTTTGTTCCCCCATCCTAACTTTGGCAAATAAAGAGCAAATGTTATGAAAATCACAGGATTTGTTGCTGATGATGAGTGGAATCAACACAGTAAAAGACTTTGTGGTTAAATTAATTTGTTTCCATTTTAAGGGGGGGAACAGATTTTATCAGGCGCTTAAAATATTTTGTTCCCCCATCCTAACTTTGGCAAATAAAGAGCTAATGTTTTCAAACTTACAGGATTTGTTGTTGTTGATGAGTGGAATCAACACAGTAAAAGACTTGCAGGTAAATTAATTTGTTTCCATTTTAAGAGGGGGAACAGATTTTATCAGGCTGGTGAAATATCCATTCTCTCCTCTTCTCCCCCTATAACTTTGGGAAATATAAAGTAACTGTTTCCAAATTCTCAAAAATTATGTGTGATAGCATACTAGACATTTCCTTATTTTCCTTATTTTACATTAGAACGGGATTGACCAAAAAGTTTACACTCTGATCTTTTCAGGAAGTCTTTATTTTTGTGCCCTGCTATCAGCCAGCTTCCCTCCTCCTTTATCAGAAATGAAAAATTATAAATGCACACTTCGTGTTGGGAGCCTGTTTGTTGACTCACTTTTATTTGTGAGGCTTACGAGACAAAAGTTGAAAAAAAAAAGATCGATTCTCTTCGCGTTTAAAATAACACAAAACAGCGTAAAAAGACCTCCACACAGGACTTCGTTTATTTATGTATGCATTTTTATTTTGATTTCTGCCGATTAAACTGAAAGTTACAACATTGACATGATTATACGAGTAGTTTTTACCGAGAAATCGATCAGAAGCGCCGTGAAAATGGTCAGATCCGCCGGATCCACTTCTCTGGCTGCAATGCGCGCTCCCGACACAGGGGGAACAGATTTTCACAGGGGAACAGAATTTCTCACAAGACCGGTGTCCCTCCGCTCTCTCTAGGCCCCTCCCCCTTCATGGCTTGCCTGTGACGTAACATCAAGGGACCGTCAACAAACATGTTCACGTTGAAAACACGAAAACACGCGGGAATTAGAGATGTTGAATATCCTGTTGATAAATCACAGGGCTGGTCCGAGCCTTTTCGGGGCCTTTATCAGATTTTTATTTTGGGGACCCCCTTCACCATTACATCAACACCAGATGCTTTATCATTAGAAAAGCTACTCTATGTGTGAAAGATACCTATTATCATGAGCTTAACTTGTAATTAGCTTACATCATACTAGTTTATTGCTCCATACAGGAGCAATAAACTAAAAGCAATTATTTGGATTTTTGAAATGCAGAGTGCTATTTAAGTGTACCATATTAGTTCAATTATTTGAACATAATATTAGCTAAAGTCCAGTCTTTCTCCTAAATCTAGGAAAGATACTTCCAACATATCTGATTCAAGAGGGGCGGATCTCCAGCAGTTGTGCTTAACCAGAGTTTTTTGCTGAACTACAATTATCTGCATCAGGTGTGGTAAATCAGTGTAGCGTCTAAAACAGGGGTCTCAAACTCCAACCCTGAAAGGATTGCATCTTGTGACTTTTACATGTTTCTATGCTTTGGCACACCTGGCTCCATCTTAGCTCATTAGCAGAACTTCACTGCATTCTCCTGAGGCAGTTTCAACATTTAATTAAAGTATTTAGGCCAAGGGAGACATCTAAAAGTTGAAGGAATCTGGTCCTTAAAAAATGTAGTTGATAGCTGATCTAAAATATGCAAGGCAGAGTGCCTTGAAGATAGATGAAGTACTTCTAAATTACCTTTGTTTTACAGTCCTCTCAATGATTTTTTTCCTCCAACTTTATTTTCTTTTATTAATCTTATTTTGAGACCATCAACAGATGTTTACTTGAAATATAACACTGTAGATAGTGAGTCCATGTCAAATTTTATTTTTTTTATTTTTTTATTTGAGTTACTGTAGTAATGCCGCATGTACTTTCTATATTTGTAACATTTGAAAGATTTTTTTCATTGGCTCAGATTTTAGCTGCTATTTTCTGGGATGAACTTAGAGGACGGTCCCTGGGCACACGGTGCGCGAGCCGCCTATTGTTCTCGCCGCGAGCCCTGGCCTTGGTGCTGAAACGCCGCTTCGGCGCGCCGCCGACAACGATCACGCAGTCACGACTGCTCCACAGCTGTTCACGCCCGAGCCCCGAAATCACGTTCACACCCTCACTGAGAGAAGAGTGTGACAGAGGGTAGAGAGATAGCTCGGGGACGGAGTTGGCCTACTTTACGCGCTGCACTTTGGAAAAAAAAAAAAAAAGCAGACATTGAGCTATAGCAGTGCTTTATGTACTGCAGGCCTGCCAGCCATCCTTCAAGATAAGGAATTATTCTAATTGAGACTTCAATGATGTTGTTTCTTAATAATGAAAACTCTGCTCCACGTTTGCGATGATTCCAATTAAATCTGTTTACCAATAAACAGATAAAGGTGCAGATGGATGTTGTGAACACTGAAAGAGTGAATGAAATCATCTGCATCATACACAATAAAATACAAAGAAAACTGAATACAGAATAACATTGCAAGAGGATTGCAAGAGTTAATATGCTCTGAATTATATACATATAATTCAACCTCTGTTCCTGCATATTCTCAAAATCCCAGCAAGTGTCACAGTTCAAATCTACAAAATATTTACAAAATGTATGTACAACTTTGTAATGATGATAAACATATAAAATATTTCTTAATAAAACAAGTCTAAACAGAGCAAATACATGCATTACTCACTCACTGAAAAAGTCAAATTTGATCCCATCATTTTCTATTTTTTTATTTTTTATACAAAGGTTTGTATAAGTCACATTTTAAAAACCTTTACTCTATAACCTAAAAAATCTGCAATTTGAAACATTCCCTATTTCAGTTTCTTGAAGGTTACAACCCAGCTTTTTCAGAAGACAACCAACAGCACATCCAGCTTTCCTATCTTCGATGTGTGTGTGCACCCAGAGTGGAAACAGAAAGAGAGAGAATGAGAGAGAGAGACAGAGAGAGAGAGAGAGAAAGAGAGAGAGAGGGAAGCTTGCAAAGGGTTCACTAGGTTCATGTTAATGTATTGCTAAAGGTCACCATCTGCTGGCCTCCCCTCCTTCCCTCTGTGAGCCTCTGTCGTCCAACATACAGCCCTAACTCTACACATGCAACCTTTCATGTATAAATCCCATCACAAGGGGGTTCCCATGAACCCATCGCCCAGCAGGGCAGGGTGCTGTACGCCCGCTGAGCGCAGAGAACCGCGGCGGCTTACACCGGCAGCAGGCTGCACGCAACCAAACCTGTTAAGCCTCCCTGCATGATGAGAAACAGGAAATGACAACTCACGCAAGTCTGTGACACGAAGACAGGGGAGGAAAACGAAAAACAGCTTCTCCTTATTATTATTATTATTTTTTTTTTTTCTTTTGCCAGCGTTCAGACTGCAGGGTTTAAAACTAACCAAGAGTCCCGCAGGAGATTTATGGGAAAAATTATAAGCAGAAATTATTTGTATGCTTAAATGAATTGTAAAATCTGTGGCATGTTGAAAACAATTTATTATAATAAAAAGCTCCTTTACAAAGTTTATTTGTATTGTGACTTGATTATCAAATGAGTTATAATATCAGTCAAGGATACAAAATTATTTACATAATTAAGAGGAAAAAGAGTATTCAAAGCATTCTTACCTTGTAAGGAAAAATATAAACTTAGGACTGATTACAGACACGAAATATTTTTTTTTTTAAATCTCTTAATTAACCCATATGACCGCATAGAGTAGGCTAAAAGATCTCCTACTTTTAGGAGATCTTTGTTTGCTTCACATTTGCCAGAAAGCAACTTGACAATCCCCAGCAATGTTGGCAAAATATTGTGTTTGCACCTCTGTGTGCATTAGGTGAAGCTGCCAGACACGGTGGTGGCAGTGTGATGGTACGGAGCTACTTTGCTGCTTTCAGCAATTAATGAAAGAATTGATGCCCCTCTCTGAAGGAGCATTGACAAACTTATGCTCAGTTGCACTTGGGTTATGCAGCAGGACAACGATCCAAAAAAAAAAGAGAAGGGTTTGGAGGGGCCGGTTTTATATTTGAGATCCTGTGATATGAAATCAAATTTGCTGTTAATGCTTGAAAACCCTCCAAAGTTTCTGGATTAAATTAATTCTGCAAAGAAGAGTGGGGCAACATTTATTTTTGATTTTAAAACTAGTCTAATTTATCTGAAATATTTAAGTATAATTAAAAAAGTAAAAAACAGGAACAATTTGCAATGGGGTGAATATTTTTTACAGGAGTGTTCAAAAATTTATATCTTAAGGAATCTATTTTAAATGCTTTATTCAACAAATAAAAATAGAACAACTTTTGCATAATTAATATGCCATTTGATTTTTGTAACGTAAAGGAATTTGAGGTACAAACATTTGCAAGATAACTTTCATCAAAGCAAAATGTGTTTTTCTTGTCAACTGAGAGCAGGGAAAGAGAAACAGGAAAGTTGTTTGAAAGTTTATAGATAATATATTTTTGTACATTTAACAATTTTATTAGAATATTGAAAATAAGCAACCAGTCTTGAAATAGGAGTCATTTACAGACTCAATGGTGCCACCATTTGGACAAACGAGGTACTCCTCCTTCACGGCACAGAAATAATTGTCACAGACATCTCTTTATTTTTCTGTTATATCAGTTTTATTTAAAATGAAACTTCGACATATACATTTCCCACACTGTTTTATGATTTTGAATGATAAAAAATGTCTGTATAGCAATAAAAACATCCTGAAAATCTCTGATGTAAGCAGAAAAAAAAAATCCTACAGCTCCTTAGGACAGAAAATAAATTACATTTTCTTCAGATCATAGATAAATAACTATCATTTTTTTGTGGTTGTACATATATAAAATGTAATTTATACTACAAGGGATTAAAGGCAAGAATAACACATTGAAAGCCACAGCCGTACACACACACACACACACACACACACACACACACACACACACACACACACACACACACACACACACACACACCCAACTCAGTCATCATTGAGGCACACCATTATGTCACTTATTTATTAGTTAGATATGGGTATATGAGGAGTGCAATGGCACACCAGATAACTAACATTAAAGGGTAAATGTTTAAAAATAATTACAGACATTAAAACATATCTGACAAATATACAGATTCCTCTTGTTTGACGGGGCGTGAGTTTGTGTCACGTTGGGAGGCGTGGGAGGTAAAGGAAAGGGAAAGAAGGTCAAACAGTACTCACACTTATATACAGAGTTTGCATCTTTGATGTGCAAAATATTGAAAAGCATTTTTTTAAAAAGCATTTGATCCATATCATATAGTGAGAGTGATTACAAGACTATTGCATGAAAGAAAGCAGCTTTTTTTAGCCTCACCGAGACTCTGACTTCATCATCTTCTCCAAAGGAGGCGATGAGATGCAGAGGTTTACAGCAACAGAGTTGTAGAATATCATATCATACAGCAACTTGCAGAGTTTTGTCACATTGCAACCAAAATTTTGTGTGACAGACCAACACAGAGTGGTACATAATTGTGACATGGAGGGAATAAATTTCCTTTAGACATAAAAATCTGAAAACCTCTTTACTTTGATTCCCCTAAAACTCATTTTAGAAAACAATTCAGAAGTAATTTAATTTAAATCCAGCTGTTCTGTGAAGTAATCAGAGGTTCATTAGAGAACAATAGTGAATAAACTGCGTCATGGAGACAGGTCAAAGATAAAGCTATATGGAGATTTTTAAAGCAGGGTGAGGTCATAAAAGTATAAGCATTGGAGAAAAACTAACAGTGTACATCCTTGAATATCCCTTCCTCACTGTGAAGCACGGCGGTGGAAGGATTATGCTGTGGCCATGCATTCCTTTAACAAAAAGGTAGAAGCTGGTCAGAGATACTATTTCACAATTATGTCCTGCTTGGTCTAGCACATAAAATCCTGATAAAATGCTTTGATATTTCTGGTTGTAATGTAACGAAAAAAGTTCAGAAGGTACAAAGTTGTTACAAGGCCCTCCAGAGCTCATAGTCCCAAAAAAAAAGAAAGAAAGAAAAAAAAGAAAGTGCATTTGATGCTGTCAGAAAGAGTTTTCTGCATTATCAAAAACTAACATTACTTTATAAAGTAACTCAATAAATCTGTGTGGAGTGATTTATGTTGCAGAACACATTCTGCCCAGATGTTTTAAGAAGTTTCTTCTATTTCCTTCTCTTGTAGCTGATGTAGCTCAGACGAGGTCATTGTTTGGAAATATAAAATACAAATAAGTGGAATAAGCAAATGTTAGATAAGTCCTTTCATCAGACTTGATATGAATAATTAAAGTTTTTGACAGATCTTTAGATTTGTAAAAAAAAAAAAAAAGAAAATAAATGAACTGCAATCATCAGTCCTCACATATAGGTGGCGCCAGTGCCTGCTTTTGAAAGTCACTGGGTTCCTTTTGGAAGCAGGAAAACTCACAATTTAAGCAAAGCATGTTGAGGGGAATCGTTCTTTTTGGATTTTAGTATATGAATTATTTAGATCAGATTTTTTTCAAGCGTTTTAGACATTGCTAGAAGACAACTCAATTATTAATCAGGGAAAACGACACGATATGTCACAGAGTAAAGAACAAAAAAACACAAGAACCTGCTCTGTTATGACATCTGTGTGAATTATTCAACATATATATGGAGACTCCCATCCTTCTTTCCATTGCCTTGTATTTGGTCACTTACTGTCATGCTTACCCCACCCCTTTGGTTCGAACTGTCCAAGTACTGAATAGAAGGACACTTTAAGAAGCATTTTTTGGCAAACAGGATAACAGAGCTTCAACACGTAAAGTAAAATCCTTCTAGCTTTGCGGGAAGCAGTTTCATAGCTGCTACTCTAACAGATCTACTGCACTTATACTGCAGCACAAGATTCTGAATCCAATAACAATATCATATTTTATTTACATTTGCCATGTCGTGAATTGGGAAGGATGTTAAAAAAGGCAGAGTTAGCTGCTGAAGCGTCTATGCCCTCAGTGAGACTGTTCCACTACAACCTGACAGTCACAGAAATGAGTGTAAGTTACAGCAAGCACCAACGGTGCATCACTTACTGCAGATAGGAGTCAAGATAGCTCAGAGGAAGGAGGTCACAGTTTGTCACATGTGACTGAGTACTAGCAGAAGGAATCATCTGTTTTCACAGTGTTTTACCTGAAAAAGTCAGGAGGAAATAGCTAACTGTTGTGTGAATGCCACGTCAACTCTGGACTGTCCATTCCTGCAGACTCATCCTTCAGGGGTGATCGGTCGTCTTGACCTTTACCCCCCTCCTCCTGTGACCTGGCTGCTCAGTGCCTCTTGGCACGCAGGGCGCTCTGTGTGCAGGAGGCGCAGCACGCCATCTTGTAGTAGGAGTAGACGCACATTCTGGCTTGCACCACCATCAGGCAATTATCACGCCTGTCCCGACAGTTTTTATCTGCAAACAGAGAGGATTAGGGACAGGCTAGAGCGGATAAAGACCAGAAGACACATGACTGCATGAGTCACTCACCCGCAACTTGTGGGCCGCAGGGAATGGTGTTGCAAATCTGTTCCTGCTCAGGTTTGGTGCTGGGATCGCATGCTAGGCTGTGCTCTTTGTCTGGTGTTAGACAGCGAACCTCTCTCACCTGTAAGCCTTTCCCACAGGAACGAGAACACTGAAAACAAAAAAACCCCACACACACATGCAGAGTGAAAAATCAGATTATCAATATATGAAGAATATGAGGAAAATTGAGGTTCCTCATTCTATTACAAACCCACAAAGCAGAACATTTAACAATCAAGTTGGAGGAAAACTAACACTGCATATCAACCTGTCAACCCCGTTCTTACTGTAACACATGGTGGTGGCTGCATCATGCTGCAGGGACACATTTCTTCAGCAGGAATAGGGGAGCTGATCAAAATAACAGGGAAATGGATGGAGCTAAATACAGGACAATCCTAGAGAAAAGCTGACCTAAATACAGTTGGAGCTACAATAGAAAGGTAGAGATCAAACACTGTCACTGTGTTAGAATGGCCTAGTCAAAGTCAGTCTGCAGTCCTGAAAACAGGTGAACATTTGAGGCTAGATTGAAAAGTGATATTCAAAACGTTCTGTATCCAATCCAACTGAAACGGAGCTATTTTGCAGACAATTAAATTTTAGTTTCTTGATGTGCAAACTCCCAAAAAGTTTTCAGCATTATTTACATTTCTCTTCACAATTATGATTAACTTGTGTTGGTCTTGCAGCAGCAGCAGCAACATGAACACAGTGAAAATATGAAAAAAAAACAGGGACACAATTAGTCCCAGTCCTTTCCCTAGCCGCAGTAAAGAAGTATTTATATTCAGTCATTTTACAAGAACCGTCAACAACTAACATCTTCTCATTGTAGGTTCACATTACATCTTTCACTCCAGTGATGTCTGCATTGGCAAAGCAAAACAAAAGCATCTATAAATAAATCTAAAACATGTTTTGTGTGTCTTACCGCGCTCCATTCTGTGGTGAACCACTGAGGCCGACACTCCGCCATGCTGCACTCCTGGACAGCGGCAGGCTTCTCCAGATGTGCGCACTCAGTAGGCGGCACGACAGTAAAGTCGCTGCCCAACTTCTGAACACAAATGATTTCCCGTCGCTGGCTTCCATCCCCACATTGGACATTACACTGAAAAGAATACCTCACGTTAGTCAAATATTAAAGAGATGATAGAGTACAACTCTGTTTTCCATTAAATGTTAACAAAATCACAATTATTAATCTTTATTTCACCAGTTAACAAAATGGTGAATGCAAGCAGTTTCAATTTAAAACTTACATTCTTGTAAAATGGAAACTTAGCGTCACGAGTTTAGTTTTCAACTCTGAGAGCAGAAGGAGGCTAATTCTACAAGTTCTTTATTTGCTTGTTCAGAATCCCTTTGAGTTGCATTTTTCACAACATGAGGCACAAAATGTTTTAAGCGAGGGGAAACTCTAGACTTTCAGCATCTCTGACCAAGTGACGATACATTTTGCTGCAAAACAAACGATAAATACGTCAGGATAATCCCACTGTTTATAACAAACACACCTAAAATAAACCAGATGTTTCCTCTCTGCTTTGGCCTGGAGGATGTGAAGTTTATGAATTTTTTCCAAGGAAACTGATCATTTCGCTTTATTCCTAACATGACAGGATTTTTATTTTTATCCTTATTTGTTGCTGAATATGCATTTTATCAGATTTGTTGGGGTTCTTTTAAATATTGACATTGATTTTTGTTCTTTATAACATATATCAGCGTTCTTCAAAGTCTAAAGTGAGAAAAACTGCAGAGGATGAATATTGTGAAATATCAATGTGTTTCCCAATTATCTATGAAGCAATAATGTGTTCGGTATTACATGTTGAGATTTCAAACACAAACGTAGCGGCCCATCCGTCGTACCTCTGTCCAGGGGCTGCTGTACCACATCTTCACTGGCACACAAGGCCCCTTATTGCAGGCCTTCAGCTCCGCTGGTTTTTCGGCAACACAGTCGCCTCCTCCTCCTCCGTCTCTCACCCCTCCCCGGGTGAGACACACCACTTCTCTCTTCTGCACGCCGGGGCCGCACTGCGCTGAACACTGAGGCCACAGAGTGGGAGACAATGTTGCAGGTTGCAGCGGAGAGCGTACGTGTTCCTCCATTTCTCTGTGTGCTACTCACAGTGTTGGACCATTCAGTGAAGTACCAGTTGGTGACGCAGGGCCCCATGTTGCACTCCTCGCTTCCATCTGGGCGGAGTCGAGAGTTGCACTCGTTATCGTTCACAATGCTGCCCTGGTCGCTGACGCAGCGCACGTTGCGTGTTCTCCTTCCCATGCCGCAGTCCACAGAGCACTGGTGAAGAAATTACATTTTGAGTTTACTTGGACTGTTCCAGTGAGTCATTATGGTGCCATTCAGCTCCGTTCTATGATAAGAGCCTGCCTTGATATATGGTGCGATACCGTGACATTACGGCTGGGCGATACGGCTAAAAAATGTGTCACGATATGAACCTTTCATATCAGTCAATATCAATAACTACTGATCTGTTTTTTGTTGCAACCTTTCCTGATTTGTCCAGTCTTCACTCCACATTGTTTATTTTTAAGCAGATATGAGGCACGGTGGTGTTGTTAGTTAGCTTGTTCGTTTATTTGTACCCCCATTAGCCATTGCCATGACGATAGCTACTCTTCCTGGTGTCCACATCATAAAAAAAAACATTTATTAAAAAAACAGTTGCACACACATAATATAACATTAGTGACATGGCATATTAATTTATAAATGTACAATTATAACACATTGTGTAATAATATAATTAAATAGTACAATCATAACAGAATTATGACGCTTTATTTAATCAAATAATTAAGCAGGGCTCTTAGGTGAAACCTTGAATTAATGCTGTGCGGAAGTTGCTCAACACGTTGTTGCTAAGTAACCACAAGTTACTCAACAAATTGTTGCCAAGTAACCACAAGTTACTCAACAAGTTATTGCTAGGTAACCAAAGAGTTGATGCCACTCATTTTGTTTAGTTGGCTGTGAGAGGCTGAGCTGCTAACGTCTTTCCTCTGCCTACATCCCCCAGAATGCTGTGCGGTTCTGGATCAGAGTTCAGTAAAACTATTTAAATTCTACCAAGCGCATTATCTGTTGATTTTGATCACGTATCCATCGCGATATATGTTGTTACTGATTTACTGTGCAGCCCAACGGGTGACATTAAAATGACATTAAGGCTTTGTTTTTGTTGACCCACCGTGCTCCAGTTGGTGCTGACCTCCCAGTGGGAGCAGAGGCGGAGCTGGCAGACCTGCGTGGAGTCAGGCTGGGTGAGGTGGGCGCAGCGCTGAGGGTGGACCATGGTGGAGCGAGACCCAAAGCTCTGCCTGCACTGCAGCTGCCTCTGCTGCACACCAGGCCCACAGGACACGCTACACTCGGACCACGCGCTGGCCTCCCAGCTAACAAACACACAACACACACAGGAAGTGTCTGAAGATTGTACGTTTAACTTGGAGAAATTACAACTTTTGTATGAAGAACAATTATTTTTTACATATTTTAGTCTGCATAACTCGTGAGAAGATTGTTTCAAAAGTGTTTATCACATAAAATCACAATAAATACATTGAAGTCTGTGGTTGTGGTAAAATGTTAAATAAAATTGTGAATATTTCTGCAAAGCACTATATAGAGCAAAAGTGTCAAACTTGAGACTCGGGGGGCCAAATCTGGCCCACCATAACTATTTATGTGCCCCTCTAAATACTGCAGTCGCATAAACAGAACCAAACAGTTGTGTGCTTAAATATTATTTTAGCAATCAAATCAAAACAGTTTTGTCTGTATAGTGCCGAATTACATTAATGTGAAAAGATGTTAAATATTATTTAATTTTAAGAAATACTCGTCATATTCAGAGACAGTTGTTTATTAATATTTTTAAACAGTCTGTTAAAGGGTTCTATCAATACAATGTTTCACAACCAGCCCTTTTTAATCTTGTTGTGTCCCAAAATGAACATGAGTTTGACACACCTGACATAGAGTAACAATCTAACTCTAAGTAACATCTTAAAAATCTTAATTCGGCTTACAAAGGAGGGCAGGGTTGTGTGTTGCAGGACTCCTCCTCAGCAGCAGGTTTGGCTGCAGAGTCACAGTTCCCCTCTGTGACTTCTTCCTCTGTGTGTCGGTTCACACATATCACCACTCTGTGCTGAGAGCCTGCTCAGAGGGATAGAATAAGAATAAATCAGGATTTACTCTTAATTGCTCTCGCACTTGCATACAACAACCTGAGGAGGGAGACATTGTATGATCCAAATGATTATGAATAACCAGGCAGATGTGTGTAAGTGAGACTATCTACCTCTGCCACAAGTCGCAGAGCACTCGGTGAGGCTGCCTCTCCTCCACACAAATGGCAGCTGGGTGTCCGGCGGCAGGTCAGTCCGAGGGGGGATCCGAGCGTTTCTATTGGGCGCGGATCCCCGAGGGCGCGTCCTGTCAGGTGACCAGCGGTCAAAGGATGGCGACGAGGCCGAGGAGGACGACAAGGAGTGGAGAGAAGGATCTGACACAGGAGGAGGGTTTTCTGCCGACACCGTGAGGGAACCTGGGAGAAAAGATAAGCAAAGATAAACAAGGAATGGCAGGAAAGGCGGAGGAGAAGTTAGAAAATAGATGCACAGAGGGGAAGAAATGCGAGAGATAAAGTGCATGAGGAAAAAAGCTAAACACGCTGAAATATGTAGAATAAGAGGAAGGCGACGTGAGTCAGAGGATAATGAAATCACAGTGAGGTCAGGGTCTCATGATGGCAAACATGTTGAGCTGATAGCCTCGCATCTGGGTCAAGGGCAAACAGACACAAAAACACGCCGGGACAAGAATCCCACCCACACGGCCCACAGCCTCGCCCGTCCTAATCCAAAGAGGCATCAATCAGAGCCCACAGCGACGCTGCCTTGAGTAATTTGGAAAAAATGACTCCCTGTGATGCTCTGCTGGATTTAAACTGTGTCTCAGTCACTGAAAAGAAGAGCATATGAGTAGAAAGCAGTTCGTCTCACCGCGAAGCGGGGCCCTCACTGGCTCCCGCTCCCTCGCTCTCTCCTTGGGTGGCTCTCTGGGCGCCTCGTTCTCCGGCGGCCTCTCCTTGTCTCCGTCTTTGTTCTCCACTGGGACGTAAAACTCGTAGTCGACGCCAGGGTTGTCCTTCTGGTAAATGATCTGGATACAAGAGCAAACACGGCAAACGCAGAAACGCGTGTGTCAGCGACGCCCTGCCCAGGATTTCGCCGTGATGCCACGAACCGTGCAGCTCCACTCCAACAGTTACTTTAATTATACACTTAATCAGCAGAAACTGTAAAGCAACTTCATCTGACACATTTGGCAGCTGACTTTGATGTGAATAAATAAAGCTATTGGAATGAAACGAGCTCTGGAGTTTATTGAAATCTCTGGGTGAGGCTGTTAATATCGAGCCCTGGGCAGTGTGATGTGGTTTTAGGCTAAGCCTTAATGTAGCTGCCTGTAGGCTGTCGTAATGCTAAAACTTGGCTGTCCGGACCCTCAGCAGATGAGCATCACACAATCTTTTTAATGCTACATCTCAGGAGCAGTAGCCCCTAAATCACTTTAATTACCCCTCTTCCTCCATTTTCATTCATCTACTTCTACTATTATTTATTACCGAGCAAAAAAAAAAAAAAAAAAAAAAAGAAGCAAAACTCTGCATGCCTGGTCAAATATACTATGACTACTGTTCTGTGTGCTTATCAAAGGTTCCCTAAACTACTACACAGAAAACCCAGATCACAACAGTCAACTCCATCCTGCTGCATCCACAAACCTTCATCTGTATGTAATCTGCATCTTTTCACCTTATTGCCTTACTTACAGGGACAGTATTATGTATTTTTTTAGGAAAATAGTGCCATTTATTGCACAATCAAGTAACTGTTACCCTCAGTTGTTACAAAAATGTTATATACAAATATGACTTAAAAGAAATTTGGCTTTGTGATTTAACGCCTTGAAATTGGGTCTCTGTTTCTTTTAAAACTCCTGCTCTTTCTGAAACTCTGCCTCCATAAAATGATCTCAACAGCGCTCCTCTATTAAACATTTAAGGTTAAGAACTCTGTTCTGTTGTTAGGATGATGCTGATTAATGCCGTACGAAGGTAAAATACTGACGGCTGTTTATACCTCTGAAGAACCCCACCTCAAAAAAAAAAAAAAAAAAACATTTTGAAGGAAAACTGAACAAAAAAACACAAATTTCATTCGTAAAATATATTTTAAAAAAGTTTTGAGTATTTGATATTAAACTCCTCGTTGGGGTCATTAATTAGTTTTATCAAAACGTTGTGGTTTTGAATCCTCCTCTTCTGGATGAGATTGCTAGAATTGTTTGTCCAGGGCACGAATATCAGCAAAATTTGATTTCAAAAGCTTTCAGTCTTCTTGAGTTCCTGTCACAGCAGTGGCCTGCTCCGTGTTTATTTGCAGGGTTGAAATAAATGCCTTCCTGTGCTTACATAAAGCTGCAGCTGTGTTGTGGTGGGTCCCCGCGCCCTCAGGGACTCGCCTTTCTCTTCCTCCCCCTCCGCCTGCGCTCTGGGTTGGGTGTAGGTAAAAGTAGTCCCACCTGCCTGGTAATCTCCTGGAGCGTCAACAGCCCAGCCCCCGTTCACCACGGAAGCCCCGGTGCCGCTCCTTATTGCTGGGGGGAAAAGAAGCAGGAAACGGGCGATAGGTTCAGGAGAAAATTCACTTTTCGCATTTAGAGCCCAGTTAAGCCTGGCCAAGTCCTAGAAGCCCCTTCCTGTGTTCAAACACACTCCCAGACAAGCAAACAGGAGGCAGCAGAGACAAACATACACACACTTCACTGATTCCTTACAACTCCAGCAATACAAGCTGTACTTGGCCTAAATCTGCGAGACCACAAACTCTACGGTCTTAAACGAAGCCAGCACACACACGATCGCAGGCCAAAGCTGCACTTTGCCCGCCAACACTTCACTTATAACTGGATCTGCAGCCAGTCTGAGGGAATCAAATCTCGAGACGTACGAGTGTGAGTGTGTGTGCAGAAATGTATTTGTCTGTTAGATCTCACCCAGGTAGTTGGGGCTCGCTCGTCTCTCCGTGATGGTAATGAACGTGGCTCCCGGCGGGATGTCCACGATCTTGTGGTAGCCGAGGGGAACGGTGCCATTTGGTAGGCTTCCAGTTACCTTTCGACAGGAGCGGTCCCGCCCGCCGCACACGCCACACTTGTCGATCACAGCGCTGGAACCCAGAATGCCGTCGCAACCTTCAGTCTGGTGGAAGACAGTGGGAGAAAAAAAAAATAGTTTCAGACAAGTGACACTGAGGGAAATGCTTGTGAAAGGGGGACCTGATATGCAAAATTTTCCACTTTTGCAAACTCTCATGTGGGTCTCAGCTGCTTGTTTAAAAAAACCACAAGTTGATATTAGTGTTTTTGGAATCTAGAAAATTACCCTTTTCAAAAGCCTCAGAACTGTTAAATCACATTTGTTGGGCACTGTGCGGTTGCCTAGCAACCCCAGCCGAGCCCAGCCCTGTTACCTAGCAACCTAAGTGGAACTCCAGCATGATTGGTCGCTGGTTTTACCGCTGAATGAGTTGTAAAATGGCTAGTAAAATCTGTTTTGTTGTTAACTTACCATACAGAAACCACATGTTGTATTCTTGTTGGTTGTGCAGGAGGCTCTACTTCTGCTTTTCAAAGATGTGCGGTTGAATAATTACGCATCTGTCTGCAGCCATTTTCACATGCGAGTGTAAATGTCGAGTTGGGTGGTCAGCAGCAACTTGTTTGTATTTAAAATGACTTGAGGAACTAAAACATCTCATTCTGAAAGAAACTCAAAATAGGCAGAATGGACCAGACTAAAATAATTGAATGATTTCGTGCAAAGAAAATGCAATGGACATGTTTTCTATAGCCCATATTCCTAGTCAACCAGTTCAATCAAGTATAATAGATAACCTTTAACAAATCACATCCAATTTTAGTGTTTATTTCACTGTTAGTTGTGTAAATTGGTAATTGACGCTTGCAAGATTCCTGCCAGATGCAGAGAAGTGGACTGAGGGTGAAATCAGAGAGTGGGAGCGTAAATGAGAGAGAAGACACAGAGAAAAGAGGCCCTTGAACAGGGCTGTCTGAATCTGCATGGCAGGCTTAAATCAGCATCCAGATGTGAGACGGACATTTTTAGGACAGCCAGGTTCTGCTTTACTGCAACCACGGCGAGACAGTTGGGCATCACGTTCCGACAACTGAAAAACAATCTTCCACGCACAAACAGCTGAATTAACTCACCAGACACTGTCCCTCCACACACACATCGTTGGCACTAGTGTTGAAGCAGGGCGTGCCGTCTCTGACGCGCTCTGCCAGGCGAACGTAAAACCGGTAACCGACAGGTCTGCAGGTCAGCTCGCACTGCTTCTCCAAACCAGCTGCAACACACAAGCAGAGATATCAACACATTTTACATTCCAGGAGCTTTTTAATGTTTTGTAGTGTTATGGTCATAAGTTTGATTGTATTTGATTGGGAATTTTTAGGACCGACCAACACAAAGGGGTTCAAAATTGTTAAGTTGGAGGGAAACATAAGTGGTTTTCAAAGATTTTTAAAAATAAAAATATGAAAATGTGGTGGGCGTTTGAACCCCATTTATCCTGATACCCATGAATAAAATCGGGTGCAGTCAACTGCTATGTGAGTTAAAAAAAAAAAAATTCTGAAAAACTGAAGAGGAATTTAAAAATCGTGTTGCACTTTCCATTCATTTTGCAATTATCAACTACTTTGTGCTGATTTATCAAAAATAAATCAGAATAAATCTAATTGAAATTTGTGGATTCAAGGTTACAACATGTGGAGAAGTTCAAGAAGATCGCTGCAAAAACACAGAACGTTACCAAGTACTTTTGCTCTAGTTTCTAGCATCTTAGTACTCTTGGAGTAAAACTAAACTTTTCAGCAATATACAGGAGCTTATTTTAGGATAATAATTTCTTCATATTCTTAATAATATAAACTAGTAATAAAAAGGATTAGTTCCACTGGCAAATTGTTTTCACTTATGGGAAAAATGTCTTGTTATAAGTGAAATAATCTGTTAGTGGAACTTGAACTTGTTCTGCAATACTAAGGAATTTTCCATGTTCAAAAGCTCCTATTTCTTACTGAAAAGTTACTTGTAAGTTAGTTTTGTCTTATTTCGAGTGCGCTAAGATATGTGAACTAGAAACAAGAATAAAAATACTTGGTAAGACTTTGTGTTTTTACAGTGTGTTATTACTTTTTCTTTTTATAACAGACAATGTAGAAAAACTCCACTAGAGTCATAAACGCCTTTGACTGCAAGCCAGGAAAGTGAGTTGAACGTGTAACCTTCAGAAAACCAGATATTGATCACTGACTCCCCGTGCTGCGCAGCTCCCCAGCAGACACATACATATTCACAGGAGAGTTGTAAACATAAGGGTGGATTTATGAGTTCAGCTGAAAGCAGAAAGAGGAGGAGGCAGGAATCAAAGAACGAGAGCACAGCTCAAGGTTAGGGAGGAAATAAAAGCCCTTCAGTGACAAGAGAGAAGGTTGACCGTGAGTATGGAGGACCCCACAGGGAAAGAAGCAATGCAAGCAAATAATATGGAGATATTTTTTACGTTGTGACAGATCTGGTTCCATGTTCCCCAAAGCATTTGCCTCAAACACGTGTGATGAATGCCGCACGTCTCGTCCCAGTTTTCACAGAAGATGTGGAACTACTTCTTCAAAAAAGGACATTAAAGAACGGACAGGAGAGGGCAGCGAGTGGCTAAAGCCATGGCTGTTTTCTTTGAGGAAAGATGTCAGGGAGTGTAACGGGTGCTAAAGTCCTCATGCAGGGAGAGCAGATGTGCGTGTGGACAGAGCTGTGATTATGTTGCAAGAAATACTGCTCCAGACACAAACTCACTGCATGAGTCACGAGTCATAGATTAAGCTAGCGGTGGGAGGAAGGCGCGTCTCTGCTTCTGAGCGTGGCCTCTGACTGTTTTTGGGGTATATTTCTTGCAAACAACGACGCAAATGCAAACGCTACTCCGACGTGAGTTTGCAAAGTTCGCAAACAACCTCATTCAAAGCAGATCTGGAAACCACCTGTTGGAAAACGATTTTTACCTCAGACACATAAAATCACCTCTGTAATAAGTTTGTAATGTCTTTGACATTTGAGAGAGATTCACCGTGAAAACAGAACGTCTGCCATCTTGAATAGTCATCAGCCACAAGGAGGTTAAAGTTTCCATTTTCTTTAAAGTCGGAAGTTCAAAAGAGTTAGTTGGGAGCAAAGAGTAAAGGGCGCATACCTGACCTCGGCTTTCACCTTTTGGGTTGAAGGATCTCCATGTGCTTCCACGCAATCTCCTAACTTCTTGATATTTCTTAAATCAGCAGAAGACTTTGCAAAGGTGTAATACCAGTGTAGTACTACAGCAGCACCAAAGTGTTTTGAGACTTAAAGGAAACTTTTACTGCTTTCGTTTTTATGGGAACAGGTTGCCATGGACAGCGATCAAATCGGGTATTAGTAATAGCACATCTAAGACCTAATTTGGAGCGAGGTTAAGCAATGGAGGAATTGCTGAGATAATTTTGATGAGCTCAGGGGAAACTTTTAATGAGGACAGAGCTGATGTCACTCATTCTGTTTGAGTTAGAGGAGCAGGATGGTTACACCTAAAATTAGTTATTTGTACAGTCATGAACTTTACGCGGTTGAACTGCTGTGAAGCGGGCACAACAGAAAGTCCAGGAAGTGACATGAATGTCACCCAAAAAAGATTCGGCTGAGGGACTGGTTTGCCACCAGTGCAGAGCTTGACCAAAACTGGCAGCGGGGCATTTGTGACCGTTTCCGCACAGACAGTGAGGCCAAGACCTCTTGGGTGGCAAAGAATAAACTCTTTTCCAAATAAAACACAAAAGAGAGACAGAAATGGTACACAAAATACCAGGATTGGACTGCAGAGTCTAGAATATGGTAAAGTTGTTTTCTCTGAAGATGCCCCCTTAAGTCATCTGGAAAAACATTCCTCCGGTGAAGAAAAGATTAATGCCTCTGTGAGTTATGCTGACAGTGAAGCATCCTGTTGCAATTCGCATGTAGGGTTGAGCATGAAGATGAAAGATGGAGTGATGTTATCTTTCGACGAGTCCAGTCACTTATCCAAAACAACAACATGATTCATTAGGCAAAGGAAAAGCAAAGCTTTAGCAGAATCCAGAACAAATCCTTCAAGAGATGTCCTTACAATCTTACACTAAATGATGAAGCAACATGTGCTTAAAATGAGCCCAGTCGAGCTGTTACAACCTTAAATTCTTTTACATTGTTTAAATATGTCTTAAGAAGAATAAAACACATTTTAAGACACAGGCTGTTTTTCAACCCAGCCCTAAAAGTGCCCTGCCTGTTTTATAGGTTTTTCCTGCTTTAGCACACCTGATTCAGAAGAATGCAATTCTGCAAAAATCCTGTTAATCAGTTATCGACTGAGATGAGGTGCGCTGAAGCAGGGAAACATCTAAAGCATTCAGGGCGGTGTGCCTTAAGGACCCGGGTTGGAAAACAATCGCTTTACCTCACAAACCAACCAGTTTAGCAGGAATGAGAAAACATTTGTGCACAACTAGAGCCATGAATAGGGATAGAAATGCTTAAACAGCTAGCAGGGGTAAGTCAAACAAGATTTCACTAATGTATTCAGTATTTTATTGTTTTATTTCTTTGCAAAAAAAAAAAAAAAAAAAAAAAAACACACCAAGCATTACTAAACAAGCTCTGAACGGTTTTTCAGAAAAAAAATCTATTGGCATAAAGACGAGTCCTGCCGCGAGTCATTACCAGAAAACACAAAAGTTACGACCCACAGCTCAGATGAAACCTTGACTTGAAGCTGGATCAACAGTTTTTCCAGCCTCAAACCTATTAACTTCATTAAGAAGTGTGTTTAGACTGAGTGGAAGTGGGAAGGAGTTCATGCACAGAGGGCAATGTACCTGGATCGGATGTTCATAATCACACAGCTTCGTAAAAAAAAAAACACGGGCTGTAGCAGGACCATCAGATAGCTTGTAAACACGCTCTGAGAAGGAAGTGTTGATTCAGGACATGTAAACATTTCCCTTAAGACGTTTAAACAGTGCAGTGACAGGATTACGAGCGAAACGATTCAAATGTACAACCGGGGCCGGAATGACAACAATTTCATACCGAAATATAAACAAAAAATAAAATCTCAAACCCCCTGGAATGCCAGGTCCAAAGTATAGTCAGTGTCAGTAAATAGATGAAATTCAGAAATCGAGTTGCACTCACAAACACACACATTTATCAGTAGGCAATAGATAAACACATGGCAGGAAGAAGCTGGAATCTAACCTTCAGCCAAAGATTATGTCTCAACTACTGACCTAAGAATTAGACACTTGTCGTATTCTAGTCTTTTAAGGTGGTCTGGTACATGACAAATAACAGAAAATAAAAAAGCTCACATTTTGTGGTAAGTAGAATTTTGAATAATTAATTATCCAGCTCAGGTTTTAAATTCTGAACTGGACATGACGAAGTGAAGGATGGTTTCGTCTTTCTGACACCACATCTCTCCTAGACTCTCACATCTTGAGACATGATTAAAACAAATCAAACGCTGACGTCATGACGGATATCGTTAGAGACACCGCCGCTGCTCTCGTTCATTTACAGGAGATGTTTTTATTCTGATCGTTACCCGAATGAAATTTTGACTTTGCAAACAGATACAAATGGCTTCGTATCCTCTGAAGTACTGAAAAGACACAGGAAAGAGAGATAGTTGGTGCTTGTTTCCTCCATCCATCTGTAATAGTTTTAGACCTTTAAACCCGAAGCTGCTGCAAAATGAGGAAGGTTGTCTCTCACAATCTCCATCTCTTCAAATCATGCTTAACCAAATCTCAACTTCTGTTCTCATTTAATTTTTTCCCCCCTCAAGCTTCATCTGTAACTCGCCTCGTCTTCCCTCGCTTCCTCTGATTTTCCACCATCCCTCTGTCCCTCTCTCAGCTTAGTGTGCAGAAGGGGAAGTATATGTTGTCTAAATATGCTTCCCCACTATCAGTCCATCTAAACAAACTCCAGCAGAAAAAGAGAAAGAGTGAGGCAGCTGGACAGGAAGAGAGAAGGATGAGTGTCCAGAGATGGGACAGGGACTGGAAAAAGAGGTGATGTCAAAGTAAAACAGCACCTGGGCAAGCAGCGGTGACAAAACGCCTAAAGGATGAGGGAGTATCAATCAGGGACATCATTTCTAAGTAGACTTGGTGCATTAATGCAAAGATCCAGCCAGCACCAACTATAAAACACTCAATCTACCTCCTCAGACTGACGACGGGAGGCTCGATGTGAAAGGTTTGGGCTCGGGCCAGCCTTCATAAGCTAAACAGTGCAACACGGTTTACCTTGGAGACAGTAAGAAAATCATTCCATGCTCAAATCCAGTGACGCTGCCAGTTCTTTATCCAGTAGATCCAGTAAACATACTTGATGGCTTGTTTTATTCAAAGACTCCCATAGTAATACAGTACAAAAAAACGCCTCAGTATTAGAGCTTGCCATCTTCCCAACTGCTGCTCAGTCATCTTTTCGTTCCAGCAGGCTTTAAAGGGACAATGCAGGTTTTTGAAGGGGGTTCTGTGGAGTAGTTACCAGTAGTTAGTACCTTATCTGCCATATACAGATGTTTTCCTCAAAGACTTTAGCAGGTAGACATTTTCACTCAAGAAGATGAATAATTTTAACCACATGAAGCAACTCTAACTCATATGATCTGCAGTTATTATTGATTAGCATATTGTGTTTGAAATGGCTCACACCAACATGAAACGTTTGAGATTAAGTGGTTTTACAGGCGCTAATCAGTCTGACTAACTGTTAGCTTTCCTTTGGTAAGACATTGTTTTTATCACTTAAAGAAAACGTCTGTCTGCGGAAAGTAAGATACTGACAACTCATGACTATCCACAGTACCCAGGTTCAAGAAATAAATGGTTAGCCTAGTAGCATAATTATCTAAAGAGGACTTAGAGAATTATGCTACATTTTGTTTTGTCAGATGTTGCTTTTCAATGTGCTCAGTTAATCATATTGAACTGATTTAAGATCTAATTTAAATTTTAACCGTTCGTTTCCCTTTCTACACTCAGATAAACAGTTGATATCTCAAAGTTAATTGGTTTAACAAGCAAAACAATTTTTATAGCAAAATTTGGTCATTGACAGAAAATGAGTAAAAAAAAAGGAGCCAAAGTTTTTTTTTTTTTAAGTCAAGTTCTGAATCAAGACTATTTTAAGGGAACTCAAGGTCTGACAAAACAAAACTTAAAAAATGAGGGGCACCGTTACACCTTCATTCAGTATTTAATAAGGGAAAAGAGTAATTTGTTCAACAAAACTGACAATAAAAGTTGGTTTTGGATCAGAGTGATGTTCTTACAGCATTTATTGTCAGACTGTTGAAATAGTGCAGGGAATAAAAAAGATTTATTTATTCTCATTGCGCCACCAGATCATTGCCAGATTACTTGCTATTTATTACAATCATGCATTTGCCATGACCAGCTTTACACAGAGCATCAAACACTCGTTCTGCCAAAACGGCTCTGACAACCAGTGACACGGATCTCTGTGCCAAAAACTTCTGGCACCAAGCTACCGGGCGTTGATGCTTTCCATTGTCATTCCTGCTCGCCTGAGGAAATATCTGCCTTTAAAGTCTAAATCTTCCACTCTTCCTGGACAAAAACCTAAAGTAACATCTGGCCTTTGTTTAAAATGGGAAATAGTACAATCTGCATTCAGTCCTGCGTCAAATGACTCTGCAGTAGCCGGGGGCATTCATCAGCTGGAGTTCAGCTCGCAAACCATATAGGCACCAGGATGACAATACAAAACCTGGAATGTAGAATATGTGAATCATTCGGCTTATTTTAATGCTAAAAGAACAAACAGCCACACATCTGGTAAAATGCTAACTTTGTTAGTGTGAGGAACAGGTAGCGTAGAGAGGGGTTTATTGCTGCTTTTTTTCCACGAAAACAGTTTCGTTGTGCAGCCTGGAATGAGACTGGGGGGAGCCATGAGCCTGATATGCAGCAGTCCTGCAAGATGGAAAACTAAGATACGTGGCTGACACTTAATAAAACACAGAGAGGGAGGACTTAATTGGGTCATTTTATCTGATCCACTGCTTACAAAAAAATATCGACTGCAGCTCTTCAACTGTAAGTATTTAAGCAGCATCGGGTTCCACTTTATAGCAGAAAATCGTGTTTTTGTTACACACTCTACTGGATATCTGGTTTCAATTTCGTGCAATGCGTTTATTTGAGGGCAGACTGGTGAGTGTGTTTTATGTTATGACAGAGCAGAACCAAAAGCGAAGCTGTGTATGTAATAGCCGGGCTTCTGAGTCTCTGCTCCCAGGGTGTTTGTGTGTTCACAGCTCCGGCTTTACCGATACAGTAAAATCCCAAACGACAGACACACAAACACACACGTGCAAATTATTTTCCCACATTTCATCCCAGGTTCACACAGCTATCCGCATGCAGAACGCCCTCAACCAGTACGCCCATGATGTAAATACACAGGAGATCATGCACATGCTTTATAAGCCCAATGACAAACACAACTGAGATCATCTCACAGCTGCGTTTTACTCTCCCTCCTCCCCTCCCGCATTTCTTGTAATCTTTCTATTCACTCTTCTTTTTTTCCCCCTAAAATTCCTGAAATATCTATAAAATGCTTTCTCTGTCTCTTGTTTCTTTTCCTCTAGCATTGAGAAAAAAAGAGATGTATAGAAATCTGGACTCTTTGCAAAGTTTTTTATACACAGTTGTGTTGTGTTTACTCAATCCGTCTTTTTATCACCTCTGACCATCTTTGCTGCCAAAAAAGAACTAAACCCACACCATGACACAGACACCCTCATACAGGAGCTCTGCATATTTCAACGCTGCATATTCTTCTAACTCAGACTGATTAGAATCAGTGGACATCAACTTTCAAGCTCTGAAATAGATTTGTTATTGACTTTAGGTCTGGGATTTGATTAGGCCAATTTTTAAGGGTTGGAAGTCTCGGATAGGCTCCAGCTATTTTCTCTTCCCTGTTTGCACCGAAGCCAAGCACCTCACAGCATGATTTTGCTACCACCGTGTCTCAGCCCAGTGATTGTGATAAAATGATAAAAATATACAGCTCTGGAAAAAATTAAGAGATCCCTTAAACCGATCAGTTTCTCTTGATTGTACTTTTTGTAGGTATGTGTTTGAGTAAAATGAATTTTGTTCTTTTATTCTAAGAATTACTGACAACATGTCTCCGAAATTCCAGGAAAAAATGTTGTATTTATTTATTTCAGAGCTCAAATAATGCAAAGAAAACAAGTTCATATTCATTTAGTTACAACAATGCTAATGTTTTAACTCAGGAAGAGTTCAGAAATCAATATCTGGTGGAATAGCCAGGAGGTTTTCAATGGGGTTCAATGCAGTGGAGTCTCTTAATGTTTTCCAGAGCTGTGTGTTGCGGTAGACATGTGATCAGAATCAATAGAAAATACGACTGATAGAATAATTAATAATAACTGAACTCTGATTCGGAACCGCACAGCGTTCTGGGGGATGTAGGCAGAGCATCAACTCACTCGCTCGCTCTTTGGTTGCCTAGCAACAACCTGTTGAGTAACGCACGCAGCAGCAGTTTCAGGTTGACCCAACATACTTGAGCATAATTCACTTTTTGAAGTAACGCAGAGGTTCCCCGGACACGTCCACACAAATTAAAATTTTTACGAAAGGCGTATTTGGCGATGCACAGGAAGCCGCTCGGCAGTGTTTTGTATGAGACACCGAGATGATGATGCTGAGATTCAACCAGTCGTATTGAGGACGTGTAGCGTGTCTGCTGCTCTCTGCGACAACCAGCTCACCAAACTTGTTGGTATCCATTCAGAATGTGGGAAATAAGGGAATCTGACATGAGAAACGTAGGCTTAACTATAAAATATCAACCGTTTTCGGACAGAGTGATCAGATACTGCACGGTCCACAGAATACACACAGTAGGCTTTAGTATGTGGGAGCAGTTTCATGTTTTGCCACTGTGCCTCTTATGGCCATGTCACTAGATTGACAGTACATTGGATATTTAACACAAAAAACTCTACTTAATAACTGCTTAACATCTGAGACAAACCAGTTGCTTGACATTTTTTTAGGGTTATCAGGATAAAGTGTGCTGCAGAGAAATGTGTGCCACACTTTAGAGAGATTATTTTCATGGAAAAAAACAATAAAATGCATCTTGTGTTGGTCTATCACCTAAAATCACCCTCATCTGCAGCTACGAAGTCACCAAACGTCAAAAGGTTCAGGCAGTACTTCTTTTAATGGGCTGCTTGTAAAACCAAAACCGAGCAACTTCTAAAGTTGCCCCAATTCTGCTTCCACTAGTCGTGTGACACACGCATCTCATCACTGCTCTTGTGCTCTTTATCTCACGCTGCAGGAATCTGCGTCCTCCGTCAGAGCAGGGAGGAGACGTTTGGCAGGAGACGCGGGCAGAGAGGGAGAGATGTTGGACAAACAAAAGGAAAAAGAAAAGAAGCAAAGTATTTTGTGCAAAGCACAGAAGTAAATCGAGCTCCAGTCATTTGCTTTCCTTGTCTACTCCCTTTGCCGCCGATGCTGCGCGGAGAAGTGGGGGATGCCGGAGGGGCTGGGCATGAGAGGACGCCTTCCAACTCACATTCATTAGAGAGAAATTTGAACCCGCTCAGGCTTACATTTTACTCTCTCCCTTGCGGTGCCAGTTAATTCACCCTATAAACCTCTTACCGAATTAAAGCAAGGAAACGCTTTAACAACTGTGCGAGTGTGTTAACTCGGCGCTCACCTTCAGTGAAAGGCTCCCAGCTGTAGAGGCGACCCATGAACTCCTGGTTGTTAAAGGCCGTGCACTGCTCAGCTCTGGAGTCCAACGCACCTCCTCCGCACACCTGGAGGGTCAAGACACAAAGACAGAGGGGAGGGGGAAGTCAAATAATTTAGAGCTACACACTGAACCAAAGAAAAGGACCGTTTCTCTACTGGTCTCCAGAGAAGTTGTGGTGGAGCGGATCGAGTGGCAAAGGAAAAAACATCTAATAATGAAACTGGAGAATTAAACGGAGGCCTTGGAGCTAGGCACAAACACTCCATGATTTTACACACATGCAGCCCGCATGCTGCTTTGGCCAGCAGCGAGCGCATTCGCAACATATGGAAGTGATAGATTTTCTTGGAACGGCTGCTCCCATAAATCTGCTGCGAGCGAATGACTGTGTGAGCGCGCGCAGAAGCGTGCGCGTGTGCGCATGAGGAACCGGCGCTCGTTCAAGAAGTCCTCGTGGAGCCGTGGAGTTTCAGGATACCTGCTCATAAACAACAGCTGAAAAATTAGGCTGACATGAATCCTGCCAGACTGTAATTCCTCGTTTCCACTTAGCGGTACGGCACAGGCTGGTGCGGTTCCATACGCTACTTTGCTGGTTTGCTTTGTAAAAGGGACCCATACCGCACCGTTCCTGTAGGTCCACACGACGACAGTAAGGTACGGCTACAGCGGCGCCACTGGCACAACACAACCCAGTCAGTTGATTGGGGAATAGGAAAACATCACTGTTTGCCACAAGAACAGGACATGGTGCGTCACCAAGATGACGCCATGATGGTAATTTGGGTTTAACCTCTTCTGCCCAGTGAGACGCTGAATACACTGGATCTTTAAAAAACGAATCATCAAACCAGACAAGGTAGCTTAGAACATTTATCATGAACAACTGCCGTACATTTTTCTTCAAAGCAGAAAAGGCTGGGTAATAAATCAATAATTTGATAGACACATAATCAATATAAATAGAAAGTACATCCGATACAAAGTTCAATAATTTCAAGCTCTCACGGTCAGTAAAGAAAGGCTAGTGGCATTACCTATCTCTCTCGCTCACTGGTTACCTAGCAACGACTTGCTGAGTGACTTGTGGTTACCTAGCAACGACCTGTTGAGTACTGTTGCACCACTGGGCCTCATAACTGCTTAAAAATAATAAAAAATCAGGGCAGAGCAAATGGAAAAGATTCGCACAACAACTCAAGAGGAAACTGCGAATAAAATAGGAAAGTCACGTCACCAGTTTGGTAGTATTTCAGATATTTAAAAGAAAAAACTAATCAATAAATACTGATAAATATCGACATATGAAATGCTTATATCGTGATATGTTATTCCAACCATATCGCCCAGGCGTGCAAGGAAACTTTCTTACTTTGATGTGGTATTAAGCGAAAGTTTTCAATATTTCACCACTGAAGGCACATTCAGGTAATACCGTGGGAAGCCAGAACCGTTGGCTTCAACACAGAGACACACGCATTGCCATACCGCACACAAACATCTCAGATTTCTCTGCACCTCTAATCTCTGTCAACTATGAAATCTTCTTGTGTTTAACCCCTCTCCGTCTTTGATTTGTTCCCTTTTTTTTCTCGCCCCCCCCCACCTCTTAACTCACACAGCTGTCGCAAACAGCTGGAAATTTCTAAGCTCTCCGTTGTGCAGGGACAAGAGAAAGAGAATTATCGAGTCTCTACATACATGATCATTCACAGACGAAGCGGGTCCACAGTTCCCATGTGAACCAGCTACAAAGTGTAGCCAAAAAAAAAAAACTCTCGTGGGTAAAACACTAGAATGTGTACTCGCTGACACTCGGCGCACTGGATTCATCCCTCCCACAGGAGTGTTTGTCTGGAGGAATATATGTGGCTAATGTGTCTCATACCGTGAACTCCTGAAACTTTACATAGAAAGGTCTGCGAAAGCTTAATTCTGCATAAATAAACTGATTTCTGTGCAGGAGATGTGTTACAGCTCAGTTAACAAAGCGAGTCTGACTAAAGCCACAAGTAAACCCGGCTCCTTCAGGGTCAGCGCACGTATGTGACCTGATGAATCAAAGAATCGTGTAAATCTGCCATGGTGCAGACGGTAAATGTGGTTTGCGATGCTCGTAAATATTTCTGCAGGACATAAACACGCAGAGACACATTTAATGCTGGATGGCGTCTCATGGCAAGTTTGAGTGCTCGCAGCAGCAAACACAATAAAGAAACAAAAACCTTAAACAGGCGTGCAGCTGTGCAATGCTGCGGCGTGTTGAAAACCCCAAAAACAGCCTCCACAATAGGCATGGAATCAATGTAAAAGAAAAGAAGGAATGCAAGAAGACTCAAGTGTGTGCAGTCATGCAGATGATGACAGAAGCGCAATAGTTTGAATAGACACCCCCCCTCCACCCAGAGAGAGTTTAGGGTGTGCAAAAACATCAGGAGGCTAATGGAGAGTATGGAGGGACGAAGGAGGGACGGTGAAGGGAGAGTAAAAGCAGACTCACTTCAGTGTCATGGTACTGCAGGAGAATCTGTGTTATTGCAAAGACATGTATGCGGGGAGTAAAGGGCGAGGGGGGTCTTTATTTATGCTAAGGAGAGCATGAACAGACAGAGAGGAGTGGGGTGCAGGGTAAAGGTACTTACTGAGGCAGATAGCGGGGCCCCTCAAGGCGAGCAACGCTTCCACAAAGCAAACGCTTCGGTTCATAGTGTTAAAGAAAGTAACCTGGATTTATAGCCACACCGAACAAGGTCCTCTGAGCCCTTCAGAAAGAGTTATTGAAGCTTGTCAAAGTGAGAGTATGACACAATTTCGTATTGAATACCTTTCTTCAGGTTTTGGTCCCACATCCATTATCCATAAACTGTTTCCAAAATAAAACCAGTTCAAAGTCTTTCTTTTTTCGTAACCTGAGTTGATCACATCAAGGCTCTGAAGACTGTGACCACTTTTGTTATGGTTTACAATAATCCACGTGATCTGCTGACTGTGCTTTTCCTTCATAATCCTCCTTTATCTGAGCAATTTGGAGGTGTTTGCATTTGTCTCTAGCTTGGGGAGCTCAACGCATATCTGTGTGCACAAGCAGCTTGAACATGGCCCTACACGAATGATTGCTAATTTTAGTTGCTCGGCGACCAACATCACCGTCAGGTGTTGCAAGAAGTTATTTGGAGCACCTTCTTTCTGTTTCAAACTGTTTGAGGACCAATGTGTGAAGGTGTACACAAACATCCAATAATAAATGAGATACTATTGCTGCTAGTCCTGGCTGCACTCTGAACCTAGATATGAACCATCACAATGCACCACAAACGTTTTGGGCATGCTCAGAAAACAGTGATTCTCCCTGCATACTGATGAGCAAAGTACCTTTTTAATTTACCCAGGAGCGCCTCTCTAAGACACCACTTAGACCACAAGCTGGCTATATTTATTTTTACATTGTGGTGCGGTTTTGTGGAAGGGACCCAAACAAAAATGTAAGTCTAGTCAACATGGCAAAAACATAAAGTCTTACTAAGAATTTTTTTTTCTACTTTCCAGTGCAAATACAGCTCTGGAAAAAAAATAAATTAAAGACCACTTAAAATTACGATTTTCCCTGATTTTACTGTTTCTATGCATATATTTGAGTAAAATGAACATTGTTCTTTTATTCTAACAAGTTACTGACAACATGTCTTTGAAATTCAAGGAAATATTTAGCATTTATTTGCAGAAAAAAAAAGAAATGGCCAAAATAATGAAAATGATGCAGAGCTTCCAGACCTCAAAACAAGTTTATATTCATATAGAAACAACAATGCTAATGTTTTAACTCAGGAAGAGTTCAGAAATCAATACTTGGTGGAATAACCAGGAGGTTTTCAGTGCAGCAGGCTCTTCATTTTTCCCAGAGCTGTATTTTAGTATTTTTGAAATAAGACAAAACTGAAACAGATATTAGTCTTACTCACTGACAAATTATTAGACTTATAACTAGTATTTTTTCATCATTGTCAAGGAATTATTGACTTAAAACAAGCTATTATATCTTGCTGAAAAGGTACTTTTAAGTCAGTGTATTTGAAATAAGGCAGACCTAAGATATTTGCAGTAGAAACTAAACAAAAAAACTTGGTAATATTTTGTGTTTTTGCAAAAGACAGAGGACAACATGAGATTGAGTTTGAATCAGGCACATATAATTGCCTTTAATGGCACCAGCAAGTGCAACCAGAGCATCTTGCTTTACGTCAATATCCGAGGCAAGAAAAATGATTTGGAAGACCTACTTTTATTTTTCCCCTCAACTATCCACAACATGCAGAAGAGGGAGGCTGCACCTCCTCCACATCTGTCCCAGTTGGAGTTTATGTCAAGATAAATCTCTGATAATAACATCTCAGACACAACGTTTAACTGTAGTGAGTCTCCAGCAGACTTAAGTTGGAAATATTGGGTTTGATTGGGGTAAAGCTTTATAAGAACCCTCTGAGTTTATTGTCAAATAAACTTAAAGATCACAAAAGCCTTAGCAGAACGCAAACAAATAAAATTATGAGAAGCAGGAAGTTTGAACTTACTCAGACAAAGACCGTTTCCCATTTTAAGTTAGACAAATACTATAAAGGGCCAAGAAGACAGTTTGATGAATGTTTTCTGGTAAAATTAGACAAATAGAAACCACTAGAAATCAGCTGCTCAGTTGGGAAGCAGGGAGAAACAGACAGGGGCCGTATTTCATAGCCTTAGAGCAGAATAGATCAAAAGTAACAAGAGATGAGGTAAGAAGTGTAAAACTGTCTGTTTCTGTGGCGACCGAAGGTGAATGAATGAACGTGTAGGGCAACGGAGAGCAGGTGAAAGGAAAGTGAAAGCAGCTGGTGATGGAGTGAACGTTAAAGATGGATTTTACTGGCGGGGAGTCTGCAATGTACACCAGCCTGTGAAGCAGAGGGGGTGGGGATAACTGGCCTAGGGTGCACAAATACATCCCCACATGCAGCACATATATAAACACAAAGGCTCCTGACGACACACAGCACTCCGACGTGAAATGCAAACACCAAGTAAAAAGAAAAACAGACAGCAGAGTGACGGATTTTGAAGGAAAACAGGGACACGCTGCTGTTACCCTGCTTGGTTCTTCACAAACCGAAACCGTCCACATCTGGTTACATCACCTCGGCACCACATACAGGTTAAGGCTGGCTGATCATTCCTCAAGGATTTCTGCAGACAAAACAACTGACTGCAGGTCCCTGGACTCATAAATCATCAGGCGACAGCACTAATCTCTGCCTGCAAGCATAAAAATCCAGGATATTTTAATACAAATTCAGTTTTTAACATTCTGACTGGCTAATCTTGAACCGGCGGCCCCATGTCTGTAATCTGCAGAGGAACCACCCAGCCTTCAGCCTCGACCCGAACGGGATGTCAGGACTTCTTGAGAAGATAAACGACACATCGATAAACGACACATCGATCAACGACGTGAGCAATCAGAAGAGGAAGGAAGTGGAAGGAAATGTCACTGTTGTTCACAGGAGATGAAAAAAGACTAGAACTTATTAAATGCTGAAGGAAGTCTGTGAAAATGCAATAAAATCACATATTAAATGTGTATAAATATTTTTCTGCTTATTACAAAAATGTTGGATAAGCATGCTGATTTTAATCACCAACAAAAGTCCTACATTTGGTCCCGTCGCTGCTTAGATTATATTTTTCTCTAAGGCCAACCAAAGCTTTGGAATAATCCAGTTTTCCTGCGTTAGATGTTGACTTTCAGTGAAATGTGTGGAAGTTTTCTCTCGTTTCACTTGTTTTCTTATTTTTTCCTTGGTGCCTAAAATCCAAACAAACTGAGGGATCCAATCCATACTGAGAATAACAAAATCCAAAGAAAAACATCAGAAATTGGTGAAATACGCTTGCTTTTTAGCGTAATACTGTGTTTTATATGTTGCTTTTAATTTATTTATTTATTTATTTTTTTTTTTTTTTTACACTTTGTGCAGCACTTTGTGACCCTGGTCTGTGAAAAGCGCTATAGAAATAAAGTTTACTTACTTACTTACTTACTTAAATAAATTGTGATAACCGGGAAGCATGAAAAGTGAAAAACTAAACATTTTTATCGTAATATTTAAGTAAACCGCAATGTGATTTAAACACCTTTCAGGTTAGCAACTCTTCATAACTACAGAGTTAGTAAAAACATGCTCTGCCTAGTTTCAGCTACACTTTTGTCTTAATTATTTGTATCAACAAGAAAAACTGTCAAAATGGCGCCTCAAATATTTATTTTGACTTTACCTTGAAAGCATTTCTCATTGTTTCAAATTTGTATAGCTGGTATATTGTAAGAAAGTTGGGACTTTCTAAAAGAAAGACTAGTGTTACAAATTTATCTTTACGCAGCTAAGGTGATGCGTGAATACCACTTGTGCCTGTTGATGCATATTCAACACCTAATCAATTTAGCTTATTTGCATAAATGTTAAGCTCACTTATATGCATTATATGTGCTACGTTGAAATCAGTCAATCTCTACTTAATTTAGTTTATCGCTGCAAAAACCACAAGGAGCTTGCAGCTGACCAAAGAGCTTCCCAGGATATACGATCAGCTGCATAATTTATAAAACGAAACCCCAAGAAATTATACATCAGGGAGATAAAATCGTGATTTTAATCCCAGAACTTTCTTCCTGGTCCAAATGTTAAACCCAGGGAAGCTCAGAGAAGCAACATGGGGAGACAGATCAGGAGCTCCACCCCGGCTGACAAATTAAGCAGATATATTTCACACTGTCTCCCGCTGGAGTATTTTTACTTCAGTCAAGAGAAAATCAGCAAGATTAATCACTCCTTGCACTTGTTTCCATTCGTTGAGATTCAAAGATAAGGCTGATGTTTACAGCTGTGAAAGTTGTAGCAATCTTATCTTTCTGAATGAACAAGAAGCAAAAACCATAAATATTTCTTTAATCTTATAGGCTCTCCAGTCTCTGTCACTGAATAGCTTTTATCTGTTTAATTGTGCTTAATTTATTTCAGGCGATAAATACAAAAACATATAATTTGGAGCTAATTAGGTTAACTTTCTTGTTGCACTGGGTCTTAAATGGCTAAATAAAGCGGAAGGTCTTTAAAACAGGTGAGAGGCGACACAAACCAGGCACAAACGGATGACAAGACGCGTGAAAGAAATATTTGTGGGAAACTGAAGCGCACAGGAGCTCCTATAAACGGACCGAACAAGCTGCACCTGGTTTTCTCAGAGAAGCGCCTCTACCTCTGCTTGTTAAAGCACTAAAGCAAATAAAGCAGCAATAAGTTTGAAATCAGTGCGTGCGGTTTGAGTCTAACACATCTGCTTGTCACCTGAAGAAAACAACATTATGGATGGTTATGAGGAGTGTGCCTGGTCGTCCTAATCACACATTTCCTGTGTTTAATGGCAGACTGCGATCAGACGCGATCACCTGACTCTCACTGAGGAGGCCTGAAGACACGCAAAGCGTGTCTCCCGGCTTGGTTACAACACAAACTCTGCAGGTCTCGACTGAGACGGTGAGATCAGAAATCCTGTCTGCTTTAAAGACAAAAGAGAAACAAGCATAGGTGCAGTCCAAGAGCTGTGTTTCCCGTAAACCCGGAGCTTTATTTTGCAATTTTAAGATTAGGGATCCAGATCCAGACCCAAATTACACAGAATTTTCCCTGATTTAAGCTCATTTGTGTAATCCTATCCCCAAGACAGACAGAAGATACGAACAGTGTACCTCCTCTGAGGCTCCCAGCCCTTGGCACAGAAACCGTTCAGCATGAAATTGGTTTCTGTGTTATGATCCGACCTAAACAGCGCCTACAGTTTTCCTTTTTCGACGTTTAGAGCCAAAACAGCCTCCACAAATCAAAGGGGAGGAGATGGATTTGAAATGAAGCAAAAGTAGATTAGTAGATTAGTAGATGAGTTAAACAGGAAATCATTATTTAATGGTTAATGTTTTCAGTCTGCTTCTAATCGCTCTTTGGTTGCAGTTTTCTGAATGTGAAGGTTTGGGGGGGAAAAGTTAGGAAGACAACGCAGCGGAGTCTACGCACTGAATTTTATTTTGGAGTACGAGTGTAAATAAGGCAAAATAAGTTTAAATTTGACACATTTTTCTGATTTTTATTTGGTGAAACCACAAGAAAAAAAGTATTTTCCTTTCACTTCACAATTCTTCACTATTTGTTGTTGGTTTATCAAAGAAAATCCACAAAAATCAATTATATTTGTGGTTGTAGCAAGACAAGGTGAAAAAGTTAAAGGCGTGTGAATACTTCAGCGCAAATTATGCAATCATGTCTGCCATTATGCTCCTCTTAGTTTTAAAATATTAACATTTCTTCTAAAACTGAAAATCAATTTGATTTCAATCGCATTTATCAGGTTGTTTTTTAATAATCCAATTTAGTTAAAACAGTTGCTTTGCTGCTTTCCAGAGCACAGTGACAGCTGAGCATGCTCACCTTCCCCTTATTAAAACCTCGTTTTCCTCCAGGCGGTGTCATGTCGAGTTCAGCTCAAGCCAAGATGACGGCGAGAGAACATTCACTTAACGAGATCTGAGGTTTACCCCCTGCAGCCTCCACCGCTTTCTGTGCATGTCTCCGAAGGCCCACAAATCCGTTACTACTTGTGTATTTTTTGCCCCCATTCATGCACACGGCACCTCTGCTGTTTCTCCTCTACTCAAAATACATGAGTAGAGGAAAATTACAGTATAACTTAGCAAGTTGATGCACATTTCCTAATTTGATGCAGAAAAAAAATCTTGTGATTTTGCCATATAACAGAGAATCATTTTAATCATTTGAAGGTGGTTTAACTTGAAAACGAAAGTCCACCTGCTGCCTTGATAATGCAGTTTGAGTCAACAAGAAAATAGTTTTGGTTTTAACTCAAAAATTAAAGTTCACGAAGTTGATTTAACAACACGAGACGAGTTGTTACTCATTAATCTTGTACTGTGAGTTTTAACGTAATTTAATAATCATTTCATAATATGCAAGAAAAAAACTGCACTTCTACCTCATTTTCACTCACATTATCAAGTTAAAATAACCACCTAATTTTATAAGTATACTTTAGAATTACTTAAATTATTGTTTCAAATTGCATGAACTAAATTTCTGATCTGATAATGATTATTAAACATCATAATGAACTCTACTCCAAAACATTTAGTGTGAACAGGACATTATCCTCCATCTTTGAAAGTTTATTTTTCACAAACTCACACATTTAGGTTCAAAATCTAAAACTCGCTAAATTTATTTGAGTTAAAGAGCCACAACTAAATGTGGTTCAAAAGTTTTACATTGTTGGACTTAAGACCTCCAAATCTCAAGACTCAGGAAAAAATATTTTGTAGTCAGCTGGGCCAAAAGAGGATTTTTAAAATTACTGACCAGATTTACTTCGTTTTCTCTTCTTCAGCTGATAGAAGGCTGACTTTGTAATCGTCTTTATGTGTGTCTGGAGGTTCAAGTCCGAGTCCGTCACTGCACCCAGCCAGGTCGCTCGTTTCTAGACGTAGAAGCCAAAGATGTGTGCTGACTCTTGGTCCAAAAACAATAACTTCAGTTTTGTTTCTTGGCTGGCTGTCAGTTCTCTTACTGTGAATCACTGGTAATGTCGTGTCATTTCCATTTGCTTTGACATCCACTTTGAGTGGATAAATCTGCCATTCTCTGTAGCAGTTTCTCACAGTCCTCTGTGAAGACAAGAGGCATCTTGTGCTGGTCTAGCTAATAGGTCAGAAAATATAGCAAGAATCCCACAGTCCTTAAATCATTAAATTTGAAGTAAACCAGCTGTGAGAACAAAGAGGATAAAGACCTAAAGCTGGGTATGTAAAATAACCTTTCAAAAGGCAAAACTGAGACGAGAGACATTTATTTTTCTGCTTGAAATCTGCTAAAACACTCCAATTTCTTGCCATTCTTAAAATAAGGTGAAGATGAAGAAGTGAGCCCAGAAAACCTTCAGGATGTCTTTGTTGTGCAGGTTAAAGTTACACGTTTGCCCCTGATGGTATCCGTCTTATTAGGTCATCCTGAAGGCAACGTTTGCTCGATCATGCAGAGGCATTTACTGTTACTGACTCTGAGTAAATATTTACTCTGGGGAGGAGGAGGAGGAGCTCGTATAGTCACCAACACACAGTGTGAAAGGCTCCAGAAAGGAAAGGCTTCAAGCTGCTGTCTCCACTTTTAAATATGCCAGACAGAATCTTCTCAAGTTCCACCTTTTTCTTCCTCCGACAGGATAACTTCTTCTCTAGTTACGCTCTTCACACACGTCTTTTCATCAAAACAAACTCGTCGTCCCACTATGTCTGACTCCACCGCCAACCATCCGTAATGTAACTTATGAAATCCCCACCAAATACTTTTTCTTCGCCCAGGCGCACACTCCCAAGGACTCATACCGACCAGCCCCCAGCTCCATTTCTTCATCCCTTCATCCATTCTGCAACGGATCCAGGGCAGCTTTTCTAAAAACAGAGCTCCCTTTCACTGCAGCCTAACTGCGCCACTTCCTCTACCACCCTGCGCTCGGACTCATTCAAACACACACATGTTCACCTTTTGCCCTTCTCATTTCCTCTGTCCCTCTCTTAGTTCCCCAACGCAACAGCACAAAAAACACACCAACACACAATCATACTTGTGATGGGCCTCAGGCACGCCATGTTATGACAAACACACCTAACAGATAAAGGGATGTGTCACTGTCGGTCTAGCTCACCCCCTAAATTACTCACACATACACACAGACATTGAACACGTACAAGCCCGGGCAAAGTCCTGCAATCAGCACTTAAAACCTATTTGACAGAGATAAAAACTCAAGAGTTTGTGCTGCAGGGGTAGATGGAGCTAAGGCAGAGGCTAATGTAGGGTAAATATGTAACCCAATGAGTCAGGATCGGCAGTCACAGGACCTCTATTAGCCCTGCTGGCAAACACAGGGGGACGCACTCTGCCAAGACACTAAATCTGCCTTAAAGTGGGGGCAAGCAAGACGACCAGGACAGGACGCAGAGAGAAAGGCCAAAAGAACAAGAGCAGGTTTAAATGACGACAAGAGCGGATGCCAAATTATCTTCGTAGGGAAAAGCGAAGAGCTCTGAAGTGCCAAGCTGGCTCCCACTTCAAGTATCTACTTCCACTTGATGAGGGAAAGCTGCAGATATGGTGCATGAGAGAGAAATTGTGAAAGTGTGTCGGTGTGTTTAAAAACCAATGTTATCTCCTCTCCTTGCGCTCTCACTTAAAGCAGATCTGCAGCCAGTGGAAAAAATAACCCACTCACATGTCGCTCTGGGTATTTTTGTCCCTCTGATATGGACCCTGTGACTCTTCTTGGTAGGATACCTGCTCATCCATCATGCAGAAGATTAGTTTTTATTAGACAGAGTCGCAATTTAGTGCAACCTTCAAAAATCCAAAACCAGCCCCATTAAGTACACTTTAATCTGGGCCTGTAACTAATTATTATTTTAATAATTGATTAATTGCATTTAAAAAATGGCCCATTCTGTAGATTTTCATTTTCATTTTTGAGTCTGTATATGCTAGTCAACAACTAGTCAATTAATAAATAAGTTCATGATTATTTCAATAATCAATTCATCACAATTAATCTGATTGATCACTTCAGCCCTACTTTAATCGTTTGTTCGCGCAGACAATTCGTTCCGATTGTGGAGATGTGAATAAGTCTGATGTGGACCAGAAATGTGAACTGTGTCCACCTACAAACCTCGGTCTTGGTTCGGTTTAAGCGAACCCTGCTGCGGTTTGAATGCATATGTGGATACAAGTTCGCTTTCTGCTTTTACAGCAGAAAGCGAACTATACCGCAAAGCATTCTGGATAAATAAAGCCAAAACGAGCATGCGAGTCTAGCGCTAACGGGAGAAATTTCTCATGGTCTTTTACAAGGGCCAAAGAAGAAATCCTAGAACCGCTAAAATCTGAGGCAACTACATTTTTGTTTACATTTTGTTAGTCAGTGTTTTCTTCTGGGGTTTATGTGTTGTTTTCCTCAGTGGTTGTTGGTGCAGCGCCACCACAGGCAAGGAGGTGAACAGCTTTTTTCAACCACTTTGGGAAGCGAACTAGCTGAAAATGAAAGTCTTTAGTCTCACTATCTGCATTTTGTGTCTTTAATGGAGGATAACTCATGAAACTTTAAAGGGAACAGTTTATCTTAAACAGCTTTGATGAAAGGAACTGATACCACTCAACACAAACTTCATCTGGTACGGACGGATAGATCGATGGATGGACTTCCACTCCAGTAACACATGTAGCACAAAACAGGAGCTGTAGAATGACTTTGGTCTGTTTTTACAGGCTGCATTATTAGATTATAACACCTCATATATTCCCGTCTAATCAGCTGGAAACAGTTGGTTCCAACATCAATTTGGACAATTTCACACACAAAGAAATTAGTTAAAAGACCAAAAGACAGAAATCTGCTTCCAATTTTGACGAGGTGAGAGATTGTTAAAAGAAAAACAAAAATCACCGTCGGATGGAGATTCAGAAAATGTGAATAAACAACTTACTGCATTTTATGAAATAGAAGGAGTGAGAAATGTTGGAAAGTTGATTTGCTCTCTGTTATACAGAGTAATCAGCAGAAAACCAGCAGCCAGCTTTCAAATCAGTGCAGTAAACAAAGAAAGTGCCTCTGAAATACAGCTAGGAGAACACGCGGTACTAAAATAAATCCACTCAGTTATTTTGTTTTACATGTAAAATGTCCTAGTTGTGATGTCTGAGAAATGACTGTTCCTCATAACTTATTGTTTCCTTTTTCTCTATGGGTTGATTTCCTTTGAAACCCCACTTGTTCCATCTGTAAACAATCAGTACTGAACCTGTGCCACAGCTTTTTGGGGGCCCTAAAAAATGTCAAATAGAGGGGATATATTTCTTCTCGTCCTGGCTCAGGTCCTAAATGGATTGCTTAGTGTGAACCGAACACACATTTTTCCACTCTCTAGGACAATAAAAGTCTCAACATATTCTATATTATACTCCATCTTGGTGGTCTTTTCTAACACGAGGCAGCTGCCCAAAAACAAACAGAAATATGAAATGACACAAAGATAACTAGACATTATACATATTTATCTCCTAAATTGTGAACAACGCTGCCCTTTGTACAAACTACATATAAAATATGGTTAAGAAATGGTAAAAAAGACAACAAACTGTATAAAGATCTGTGAAAATCCTCCAGGTTAATGAAGTTCAGTCCCATGCACAACAGAGAAATTGGATCCTTATCAGGGACTCACTGTTTTGGACTCATAATCCAGACTGAGGTTACTATCTTGTGTCCTCACATTTCTTGGCACAGTGGGGTTTCTCACATGAATGACAACCTGGGCTAACATTTCCTTCTGTCTGCCTCCCCAACCAATTAAAATACAAGAAATTATCTAAGATTTAGGCTGATATGCAGTGCAGTTCAACAAGAAGTAAATAACTTAATCCCGCTTTTCCCAGCTGGACGAGATGGCTTCTGTCGCGTCAGCTTGTACGGACTCTGGTTCTGCTGGAGGGTTCTTCCTGTTAAAGGGGAGTTTTTTTCTCTCCACTGTCGCTGCATGCATGCTCAGTATGAGGGATTGCCGTAAAGTGAACGACACAACGCAAGCGATTGTCGCTACATGTTTCGATGCAGTTTGCTGTGTTTCCTTAAGTAGAAATGCTTTAGTTTACTTTGAACAATTAATTGAGCGTACTGTACAATTTGATAAGAAGAATCAGTAGCAATTCTTTTGAATTGTGGCTATATAAATAAACTGAATTGAAGGTAAGTTATATTCTGTTATCTGGCTCTTTGGACCCCCTTTCTGATGCCCATGCCGCCATGGGCAACCGCCTGCAGAGCTCAAATCAAAAACTGCAACTGAGTAAAGAAAATATTTTTAAAAATGATCTTTTTTTTATTGCAACATTGGTATTAAAATGTTTGAAAAAGCCCATAATTTAGCTTGAGAACATTTATTCAACAAAGGAAAAAAAAATACTGTGAATAGGAAATCACAGAAGCGTTTCTTTTCTTAAGCTGTAAGGAATCAGGCAGTCCTACCTGTGAGAAGCACCTGCGGTACTCCTTCTCCGGCCCCGAGCACCTGAGCAGCCGAGGAGCGCCGCCTCCTCCGTGCCTGCCGGCCTCCGCTCCCAGGTGGGAAGACGTGTGCGGATGCTGTAAGGGGAAGACGCTGCCGGCGGGTGGGGCTTGGGGCCCGAAGCCCGGGTGGGGTTCCCTCTCCGTGTGAGCCAGGTTGGGGCGGTGGAGAGGAGAGGTGAAAAGAGGAGAACTGCCCGGAGAGCGAGGGTGAGACTGAGGAGGAGGAGGAGCGGTGACAGAGTTCCAGTCAAAACGCTGGCGGTTAATGAGGACCGGTGAGGACGAGGAGCGCGAGAAGGAGTGTTGGGGTGGGACTCTGTTCCTCCTGTGCTCAGAGTGGGACGTCCGGCCCGCGTGTTGGCGTGGTCTTCCTGTTGGAATGGGTTCCTCCTCAGGAGCTTCGCTGATCTTCTGCTCTCCATTCTCCTCCTCTGCTGCCTCTGCCTCTCTGTCTGCCTCCCTCCCTGCCTGCTTCTCTGTCTGGGTGTCGTCGCTAGTGACGGTCAGCCCGGCGGCTTCGTCGGTGCCGTTAGCAGTGTGCCGAGCTTGGCGGTTGGTTCGATGCAGGGGCAGGGAGAAGGGAACCTTTCCGTACCCAAACTGACCCGGACGGACGCTGGAAGCCCTGCAAAACAAATTTACAAAGTGGAAAAACACACCAGGGGCTTATTCAGGAAGAAATTGTGAAGTCAAAGTCAGATGGGATGAGCTGAATATAAACAACATGCCAAAAATGGGATGTAGTGAGAAGGCAGAGCAATGCAGCGCCTGTGTAAGTGATAAAAACCAGATTTAATGATGTAATTACGGTGCAGATACCAGAGGCAGACATGGGCACAACTCCAGCCTGCATTACAAAAACCTCCACTGCAAAAACAATCGAAACCTCAGTGCATCCCCAACAACATGCTGCACCCTGGGAAATTAATCCCACAGATCGCTTCGATCTTGTATTTTGTGATGAGATACAAATCTTCTCTTTGTCTGGGAACAATGCGGCGGCTACTGTTTGTCCCAAACAAACCACTGTTGCTACAGCCAGCTACGCAAAACTCACTTCCTTTTTGTGCAAGTGTCTTTTTCCATGAATCTCTGAAGAAAACAGAAGATTTCCTCTAAACCAGCGGAACGATTATTGCTGCAAGTTTCTGGGTTAGCATAGAAAATGTCTATTTCAGAGTATTTTATGAATATACATATATAGATTGCTAATTTACAGACTAAATTTTTAATCACCACTGATTTCAACTAATAGTTTTTTCAGTAATTTAGTTAAAAAAAAGGACAAGCTAATGTATTTCAAACATATTTTTCAAATACTTTTAATAATTGTGGCTTACAGTGAATGAAAATTGTTCAACTTCTCCAACCACACTTTTTCCTTCCACTCAACTTTCCATTAATATCTATGAATACAGAAATCTTAACAACTTCTAACCATAAAAGTGAAAATGAACAGAAACACACACTTGAAATGCATAATCTTTTTGTGCAAGGATATGTTTCATTCTGATAACTTAAGTAAACCTTATAATTATATTAACATGTATTCTCTATCCTTTCCTATAACTGACTAATCACAACATAAGCAGCAGTATTTGTTAATAATAAACTAGGAAAGTGAAGAGAAAGTGATTTAAAGAACTCTTTTATGCCTAAAATATTCACAGGTCAAAGTTAAGAGGTTAAACAAACAAAAAATCATCAGCTGCTGGACTGGAAAAGAGTTAAAAATGTAGCCCAAAGCCCAAATATTAAAAAAAAAAAATTTTTGAAAACCTCAAGTAATTTTGATCAAAGCCACTTTCAAAGACTACAAAAAAGTCTAATTGGAAACAAAATAAAAAGTCAAGTCCTCAATACTTATTCAGCATTGATTTAACTTAAAGCTACCAGATAAAAAAACAAGTTACCACGTAACACCCCAAACCGTCTTTCAAAATGGTTTCCTGCTCATCAACAGTGAATTGCTGATTTTCAAGAGGCTGGAGCTGCTTAATAGTTTTAAATGAATGACTGAAACACAGGGCTGCACGGTGGAACAGCGGTTAGTACTGATGCCTTGCAGCAAGAAGGTTGTGGGTTTGATTCATGGAGTTTGCATGTTTGGGTTTTCTCTGGCTTCTACAGTCCAAAATCATGACTCTCAGGCTAATCGGCTGAACTATATTGAATCAAAATTGCTCTAAGCTCAACTTTAATTTTGTGACTAAACACCTGATCTTAAAAAGTCCTGACATGAGACTTGAGAAACAAAGCCTCGTTTTTCTTGTGTTTGTCACAGAAAACAAGCATAAAAGGTCTTTCAGCTGCTGAAATCTCATTCGGCAAAACAGTCAAAGGTTCCAGAGTTCATTGGCTCCAGGGCGTTCTTTTCACCCTTTGACCTTATTTCTGCTTACAGGCATCACACTAATCAGTAATGGTGAGTTAGGTCACAAGTAGTGGAGGAAAAAAAGAAAAGCAAAAGAGAATCACAGCTTTCAGGAATGTTGGATTATTTCAAATCTCCGGTCTCACTCACCTCCTCGAAGGCAAACCTTCCCGACTGGTGGGGATGGAGCGCCTGTTCCCGCCTCCGCCGGCCCTCGCTGCTCCCGGATTGGTCGGCCTCCTGAATGCGCGTGCTGGCTGCTGGTTGTAGCGCTGTGAGTTCATGTGATAGGGGGGTCGGTAAGCAGACTCTTGACCAGAGGGGGACACTTCAGGATGATAAAGGGGTGGCGACTGATTGCTTTGAACGGGAGGCCCTTCTCCTCCTGTGTTTCTATATAGCGGCAATCCAGGGTTATGACTCCTGGAGACTGATGGGGAGTGATAAGATGGGTGTTGCCCGGGGTAACGAGAGGGATAGTACGGGTTTCCAGATGATATAGCAGGTTCTCTGACACTCCCGGGATAATAACCCGCCCAGTTTGGTGGAGCGAAGGAGAGAGGAGCGGTCTGCGGACGTGGAGGAGGGGGTAAGCACTTCCTGGTCCGGTGAGACACACCCACTCCACAGGTTTGAGAGCATTCTGACCACTCCCCCCACACAGACCACACGCCGTCAACTGGCTCCGCCTCAAAAACCTGCCTGGACCGTCGACCTGCCCCCTGAGAGACGAAAACACAACGAAACATCAAATTTCGATGAAAGTCTTACAGCTTACAAACGGTTAAATCTGCTCGACCTTTCAGTCATGTAGCACATCCACTGAATCTCGTGACTTTATGATGAATTCAGAAAGCAATGCTGTGCAGGAATATTTAATAGTTCCCACAAGTCTGAACCAGACGTGATCCGCGCCATCTTAGTAGGCAAGTGGATGCGCATCGCATAGCGGCTTCCAGACCAACAAAACGGAAATATGTGGACACTCTTGACCAATGTGAAATATACATGAAGAAAATCGCTGCTGTCGGGATCGACTCGGTATAATATGTCAAACAAGCCGCCTCATACCTTAAAGTGACTAGTGAGCAGACGAGCTTTACTGTGTGAAATCTTTTGACTCATGCAGTCGGTGTTTAAATGGCTTTGTAAAAGATGTACAAACGTTTTGTGTGAATAGCAAGGTTCTGGTAACTGGCAGAGTAAGTAACGTAGGCTAAACGTTCATCTTAGCTTACAGATAAAAGCTACATTAGTTAAGCCAATTTTGCGAGTTCGGCAGTAAGTACTTCAGTAAATCTCACTGATATTTATCTTAGAATTACACAGAAGTTTGTAAACTACTCAAAATTTGTAATCAAGTAATGGTGGTACTGTAAATTGTTTATAACTTAGCAACAAGGCAAGATCTAGTTCTAAGCTTGTAACTCTGTTGTTGTCATAGCAACTCCATAGCAACTGCCTGCCAAGATGGCTGTCAGTTACAAAATTTCACAAAAGTGTGACGTCAAGATACAAATTTGTACTTATTCACGTCTTCTTATGGTGCAACTTAAACATAAAAGGAACTTAAAAAGAAGGTTAAACATATTTTACCAGGCTTTTTTAAAGTAATAAGCCAACATGAAATGTCAAATCACTGCGAAAGGTAAAATAATGTATTCTTTTTTTATTGTTTATCAAAATCTGAAGAGTGTGGTATGAATTTATATTCAAATATTATTCAAATATTACACATAAAACATTTGTTGTAGTCCAAACTTGTTACTCATACATTAATTTAACTACATTTACAGAAAACTTTGGCACTATTTAAGAGGAAATAATCCCCAATCCTTAAAAGCGGTAAAAAAAATAAAAAAAAACCTCTTCAAAGTTTACCGATGATCCACAGTCCCAAGATTTTCCTCCCTCTGAGTCCAAACTGTAAATCCTGAACTCTTCATCACTTGGGCTTAAAAGCGTCTCAGCCACCTGCCAGCAGCAGTTTAAGAGCCGTCGGATAAATCCGCAGCAGTTTGTGTTCACTAAAGTCACCCACAGCAGGACCAGCAGGACCACGGCTGACCCGGCGCTGTGTTTGTGTACATCTAAGTGTGAGTGCCTGTATGTGCGAGCCAGCTGGTGGCTTTGATGTCCTCCTCTGTGGCTGTAGATAAATGTTTCTCCTCTCATTTCATAACTGAGCTGCTGGCCTGGTTGGCAGCGAGGCAAACACGCGAGCTGAACAAAAGTTGCCATTGAGCAGCAGGCACCAAGACGTAAATCTGCGCCCCGCTTCCCTCCGCCTTTTATTTACAAGTGCTTAAAAGTGCGCGTGTACGCGGGGCGGAAACATGCAGGTAAACATGCGGCTGAGTGGGGGACAGGTGTAAGCGCCAAAAATGTCCTTCCCACCACATTAATAAGAGTTTCTGTCGCCCGTCTGGGGTGGAAACGGTGGGAGGCTGGGAGAAAAGCAAGGAGAAAGGGCGACGGAGGTGGGCTTGCTGTGTTGCTGCTCTGTCGTTAATGAGTGCCATCAAACACACAGCTGCCACATAACTGGAAGTATTAATGAGCCGCGAGCAGTGACCCCTGCAGCAGCCACCGCTGACCCCTGGAGCTACTGGCTGAACTCCTGCCACACTGTACAGGCAGACCTGATGGAGTCTGGTGCATTAAAAACCTCCTGACTTTCTTCTTTTCGGTTGAGAAAATGTAATTTTCACTTTACAGATCCGGCTGCAGGTGTGCAGTGATCTGGTGGAGGGAGACTAAGCAAAGTTGAAACTGGAAATCTGTGCAGATATTGGTGAAAAACCTTTAAATTGGCCTTAAATGGGATAATAAGTTTAAAAAGAGTTCTTCTGTCTATCCAATGTGTACAAATGCTGCTTTATTAAAAGGTGGAAATTTAATTCAGGTTTAATTTGTTTCAGTTCAGTTGATTTATGCACCATCGATTACAGGGAAGCAAACAGTAACTCTTTAAATTAATATTTTCATTTACTCAGCTTGTCACAAAGAAAAAATAAATAAAACAACTAAAATATATACGTTACAAAAGTGTTAAAACCTTTTGGACTTTCACAATATCTGTTATATTACAACCACAAACTTTATTGTGACAGACCAAAACAACATTGTATGATTATGAAGTAGACAAAAAAATGAGATTTGGTTTTTGCATTTTCTTTACAAATAAAAATCTAAAAAAGTGTGACATTGACTTTTATTTTGATACACATACATGAAAAGTAGCACAACTAATGGTCGGAGCAACTAAAGAGTCTAGAGCACTGCTCAATCCATTAACAAATCATCTAATCCACATGGATCAGTCTTGTTTGCAGTAAATTTATGGAAGAAGGCGCTCTGTTCAAATAAAACCAAAACTGAAACTTTTGTTTCTCCTTCCAGCGGGACAACACCCTTGGACGTACAGGCATACAGAGATACGCTTCGGTTTAGACCAAAGCGTATTTATGGCCCAGTCAAAGTAAAGAACCAACTCTAATCACTGGTGCTCACTGTCCAGTCAGTTTGAGATGTTTTCCAAAGAAGAAAGAGCAACGGTTCCAGGCTCTGGTGAAGGCATACTGACCTCATTTGCAAATCAACAAAACACTTTTAATTGCAGAGAAAAAGACACAATGTACCCGTTTCTATCCACTCTCAATTATGCACTGCTTTCTGCTTTCTGCGCATAAAAAAATGCCAATGAAAAAATGTTTTGGATTGTGGATTTAAAGTAACAGAAACATTGAAGGGGTAAAAATAAGTTTGCGAAGCACTGAAAGTGCTACTTAGATATTCAAACGACTATTATTATGAAGGAATAAAGCTGGGTGTGTAGAGGGAAGTCATTTACGCAGAGAAAACTTATGAATGAACAGGATGGTCACTCTGACTCAAAGCCAGGCGGGCTGGAGTTTGCATGCAACCCAAATCCAGTTACAACTCACATTTTACAGTTTCTATGGCTTCCCTAACAGCTCAAATTACTTTAAATGTTCATTTTACCTTGAAACTCTCTCTGTGTGTCACAATATCCTCCTAAAGTCACCGTAACCTATAAAGACGTGCGTTTAAAGGCGCTAGATTACTGAAAATAAAGCCTTATTGGTTACAGTTTTTAATATTATACTCTTGTTTTCTCAGTGTTTTTGGAATTATACTTTAAGCCCACTGGAAAAGTCCGAACCTGTCCTTTGACTCCTGTCCCCTTTTCACCCCACTGTTGTGACAAAGCTTTTTCTTTTTTTTTTTTCTTCTTTTTGCTGACCCGACTGGATGATCTAATGACTCACCTTCCTCTTGGCAGAACTGATGGTCAGTGAGGTCGTGACCACCACAAAGCCCCACAGCACGCAGAGCCTGGGGGAGAAAGAGAGGGTGAGAGACGAGGCAGACATGCAGAGGATTTAAAACAACAGCAGGCTGAATAAGGACCTTCATGAGGCCCAGAGTCGTTCCATGACATAAACGTGAAATCACGGTGAAGCCCACAGTAGCTTTCTTTATTCCCCCCTCAACGCCCTATCGCATGTTCCAGTGACCTGTGTTTACTGTGTGAAACCAATTATGCCACTTTGTTTCCCTCTCCAGGTGGCGAGCGGGCTGGTAGAGCAGTGGACAAGAGTTTCTGTTTTCCCCTCTGGAAGTTCACGGGCAGACATCCCCACATCAATCTGGGAAATCCAAGGAGGCGTTAACAAACAAACGGAGTTTAAACAGCAAGCAAGTTTTTCTTTGGAATGCCTCTCCCAGGGACTGCACACACCCTGAGGATGTGGTTTAACACACACACACACGCACACACACGCACACACACAATCTCAGCAACCACACTCATAGCTCAGTGGTGCAATCAGTCTGTAAAATTCATCTTGAGCAGTAAGGTTTTTAATCTTTCTGGAGGGTTACAGCGCCTTGCAAAAGTATCCTCATCCCTTGTGACAGATCAACATGAAGTAGATCGTATTAGTGAAGGGGAAGAAACTCAAACAAGCCTCCCTGTTCCTGCCGAAGGAAAGCACACTCCACACCATGATGCCACCATCACCATGCTTCACCATGTAAACACAAGAGTTTGCATTTAGGTTCAAAAGGCTCGTGGCAAATTGCAAACTGGACTTGTGATTGTTGCGGCCTAAAATTACAGATTTTGGAGCATCTTTTTCAAAAGCTTGTGGTTTATAAATGCTTCTGGTTTATTTTTGCAATAAGATGGTATTGCAAAAAAGTTTACATAGCTGCACATAACCGTCCTAAAATGAGGATTTCAACAGATAATATCTAAAGTGTAAATAACCCTTTTAAATACCTCCTTGAAAGAGCAGCCATAACACAAATAAACTCATGTTGTGAGGAGACGTCAAAGTGCAGAAGAAAAACACACAAATCGTGCAGAATATCTCAAAATGTTTTTTTGCAAAACAACAAAAATGTGAAACAGAAAGCTGAATTAAGGCAACTGGTCAAGATTTAACTGGGCTGCAGTGATTAGTCAGAAAAGAAAGAAATACAGAAAATGTTACGTTGTTTCGTCAAATTTACAGAAAAGCTGCGATGACTGGTGAAAACTGGAAGTCCGTGCAAAACTTGTGAATGATGAGGGGGAAATTGCATTTATAGTTGTGATCACATAACTTTCTGGAGGGACTGATCATTGCTTTACTAACAGACTCTCCCACCTGAGCTGTGGATCTCTGCAGCTCCTCCAGGATGGAGTTGCGGATCTCTACTTCTCTCCTTACCAGCCTGTCAGTTTAGGTGGAAGGCCATGTCTGGGTATGTTTACACTTGAATGTTCTGCTTCTAATTTTTGTATCATTAGACACAGACATCATATTTGAGCAAGTCTTGCCACAGATTCTCAATTAGATTTATGTCTGGGCTTTGACTGGGCCACTCTGATACTTGAATAATGTTGTAAGTCTTTTTCAGCCTCTCACAGGTTTTATTCCTTCCAGGATTTTTTCTGTATTTAGCTCCATCTGTAACTCAGCCACCCTGACCTGCTGAAGAAAAACATCCTCACAGGATGATACTGCCACCACCTTGTCTCACAATGGGAATGGTGATTACATCAGCTGTTCAAAGCTCGGGGATATTGTTTCATAAAAAAAAACCCTGATTTCTCTATAACTTTGCTAGCGATGCCTTTGCAGAGCTGCTACATTTCTACTGGAGTTATGAATACTTTTCCAAGGCACTGCAACTTCATATGGGCTCAAATGTCGCATTATGAGTGACAAAAACAGCTTTTGGGGTTTTGATTTTGCTATAAAAGTAGGATAATGTCATATACATGCACTTGTTTCAGTTAGAAGGCAACCTATAATGATTTAACAAGCTCCAAAACATCGAGACAAGTGCAGTGCAGCCAGAGGAACTGGACGGTAGTCAGAAAATGAACCCCAAACAACTGGGTTTAGATAGACGCTGCAGCGCTCACCAAGCGAGGGAGAGCCGAACCATGGCCGCAATCAGCAGTCCGCAAGCCACATGTAGGCAAAGTAATCGGTCCTTTCTTCCCACTGTGGTGCACCGCCGCGGTCTCTGGAAACTTCCCCACACCACACAATTACCCCCGGAAAAAAAAAAAAAAAAAACTCACACTGAGGTCCCGCACTGAGCCCGGCAGCCACACAACAGAGCCGCTCAGGCCGAAGTAACGACCCCCTACCGGGCTCCACGTTTCCCCGCACGGCCGCTACAGTGGCACATTGTAGAATAAACCCCGAGCAACGAGAGAGAGAGAGAGAGAGAGAGAGAGAGAGAGAGAGAGAGAGAGAGAGGTTTACATCAGGGGGAAACCTCAGGAAAAAAAATCCGCCCTGAGGAGAAACAGGGAGCTCCTGCCTAAAAAAGTACGCGCCTGTGGGTAAAGACCTACGGGACTCTGCGCCCTGTGCGCAACACGTAGGCGTCGTGCGTAAAACCAGAAATATATTATATTCAAAAGCCAGAATATAAAAGTTTTGAAAACACCTTCACCACGATCAGCTTTAAAGGATGCAAACATGTGTCGGAATGAGCAGCAGCAGCAGCAGCAGCAGCTGGAGAAGTCCAAGTTTTACCTGAACAGGGAGCTGAACTGCATACTCCAGCGGTCTCTCTTCTGACCCACAGGTTATCGACTGGGTGTCCAGATTAAAGGTCCGGTTCGGTCCTGGAGGACATGTGATGAAGTTCCAGTCAGGGTTTCTTCTGCTCTCAGACTTTCTGTCCCCTTCTCTCTGTCACAGTCACTCCCCGTGATTTCTACCGAGTGGGAAGGGTTGAGCTCTCTCTCTCTCTCTCTCTCTCTCTCTCTCTCTCTCTCTGCTGATCCAGTTCAATCGACAACTTTTTGCGGATCCTTATTATAAAACTAGTGACGCTTGGACAGATTACACAACTCTCCTTGCACTCTCTCCCACTTCCACACACTCACTCAAACTGGGTCTTGACAGAGTGACCACGCAACGCCTTGCAAAAGTATTCATACCTCTTGGACTTACGGGTGGGCGATATGGATTTTAAAAGTTTTATCACGATCATTTGTTATAACGATACACGTGATAACTTTTTTCTTTTTTTAGTAACTGTATGACTGTGTGTTGCAGCAATCATAGTCCTACAAACCCAAACGCCTTTCCGTTTGTAATGTGTTTCTTTAGGACACCAGTCAAGTGAAGAAGTGTGATTTGTATCCCTTAACTAGAGATGGTAACTGTAATTTCAAATTTATTGGTATTTATTGACGCTTTTATTGAATAAACATTGGAGAAAATAGTAAAACTACAGTTGGAATCCCGTCTATTTTTTTTACAAATAGAAATCTGAAAAGTGCAGAGTGCATTGGCATTCAGCTCCCTTTAATATGATATGTCTAAATAAAATTAGTAAATGGAGTATTGTGAAAGCCTGAGAGTTTTGTTAGAAAACAGTAGTGAACAAAAATCATCATGAAGGTGAATGGTAAACTTGTGGAAAAGTTTAAAGTAGTGTTACATTGGGGCTCTAAAAATTTGAAAAGTTTGTCGCAGCTGCAAAACTACCAAAATACAGCCATGGACCCAAACTTCAAGGTTGGGAAATGAGAGAATAAGTCAAAGAAGCAGGCAGGCCTGTTGTCAAGGTAACAGGGGAATCTGTCACCATGACAACAGACAGCTTGCCACAAGACAAGTAAAAAAAAACAAACAACAGACATGTTAAAGAAGGAGTTCAGGTTAAATGAGCTAGAAAAGACTTTGTGTAGTGGAAAACTACTTATTTCATTCTATCCTCATGATGGGACACGGCGGTGGTGGCAGCATGGTGTGGGGTGCTTTGCTTCTGTAAGGATTAAGGAAGATTAAGGAGTGACTGAAACAAAGGAGACAGAGGAGATGATTACTGGGATCAGGATTAGGTAGAAAGTAGAGCATTTTGGAATCAGGGAGCCAACAAGCTCTGTAATAATAATAATAATAATAATAATAATGAACATTGGGATGATTAATTAATACAAAGTAAAAATAAACATGACAAAACTGACTGCAGTTAAACATAAATCTGTAAAGTTTTGAATAAATGTATGCCACTTTGTTTCTGAATTATGCTTTCTAACTCTCACAGTCCGTCATCGTCGTCACGCCGATCAGGAGGAACGATCCACTTTCCGCCAGAAACAAACAATATTCTGGCAGCAGCTGCAGCCAAGACTCTCTTTGGGACAAGTTCAACGAGCCGAACATCATCAGACACACGAGTCCTCGTCATTTTTATTTTACAGCAAATGAATGAAATATATCTGTTGGCTCAGCAGAAAGAATTTTTACAAGATACAAATTAGCTTGTGTGTTGTTTTTTTTCCCTTTCTTTGCTCTTTAATCCCGTTTGAAGCCCAGAAAGCAGACATGCTCCAGCAATTTGGAGCCCAGATAAGTGCACCCAGGAGAGAAGCCACTTCTGAGACGGCGTTATGAGTGTGTACATGTAGATGTGCGTGTTTGCGGGCTGGGAACTCCTCTCGGCTTTGGTCTGAACCAGATGTGAGCCAACTTGTTTACTCTGTGTGAAGATAGAGATGCGAGGAGATTTACAGTAACTGGCTTTTTGAAACGCAGAACAGGCAGCGAAGGGGAGGAGAGTAAAATGGGTGGAGATGAGAAGATTGACAGCTTATCTAAGAGCCTTAAGGGCTTTACTCAAAGTCTCAGAAACTATTGATGTTTCAAACTAATATAATTTAATTAGACACCATTTTATTGATAAAAAAACAAGAAAAAAAAAACCCTCCCTGATTTAACTAGTTAAAAATATCTAAACCTGCGGCCTTTCAAAAACAAAAATATTCCAATGTTTATGTTATTGGCAGATTGTTTAACATCATAGCCACAAATGTATTGAATTTGATTTCATTTTCAATATTTGTGCTTACAAAGTTATTTTTATTTATTTAATATTGCACCACTATGTGCTAATTTACCTCTGTGTAGGTGAACTCCATCAAAATGTTATTAGCTGTTATTATTTCAATGAAAACTAATTCATTACAGCTCTGGAAAAAATTAAGAGACCACTTGAAGTTTCTCTGATTTTACTCTTTATAGATTTTACTCTTTATTTTATTCTATGAGCTACTGACACCATGTCTCAGAAATTCCAAGCAAAAGTTTTGTATTTATTAGCAGAAAATGAGAAATGGTCAAAATAACAGAAAAGATGCAGTGCTTTTACACCTCAAATAATGCAAAGAAAACAAGTTTGTATTCATTTAGAAACAAAAATACTAATATTTTAACTCAGGAAGAGTTCAGAGATCAATATTCGGTGGAATAACCAGGAGGTTTTTAATGGGGTTCAGTGCAGTGGGGTTTTCGTTTTTTTCCAGAGCTGAATATAAGAACCAATCACCATTGGAAATCACCTAATTACCAAAATATCACCAGCTGTGAGTAAGATAATCTCAGTTTAAATAGAGCAAGGAAATAATTAGGCAAGCCATGCTAACTCTAGAGGAGCTGCAGAGATCCACCGCTCAGGTGGGAGGCTCTGTCTATGTGACAATCATGCACCCCAAAAATCTGACCTTCATGGAAGAAAGGTAAATAAAGTCATGTTTGCAGTTTGTCACAAGCCATGTAAAGGTGCTCTGGTTAGATGGGACCAATGCTAAGCTTTCACATACACATGAGAAATGTCAAGAGTTTGAAAACTGATACAGCACATCTCCTTAAACACATCATCCCCACCGAGAATCTGTGGCGATGCTTTTCCTCAGAAAGAGCAGGGAAGTGACTTAACCGGAAGATCTGTACATTTATTTATGACTTTGTGTTGGTCCACCACAAAAATGGAATAAAACAATAGTGAAGTTTAAATAAATGGGGCTTTGCACACTTTCTAACTGAGGAAAAATCTGGTGCATATTATACGTTGTAGAATAACAAAATTGCTTTATTTTTCATGTGGTGATTTTTCACAAACAAGCCAGAAAATATATTCCTTGCTCTCATGAAAACGGAATATCTGAAGTATTTTATAAAATTTATGTGCCGCATATTTGTCCAAATCTGGTTTACGTTATTGTGTCTTTAATCTTTTAAGTCCGTTTGTGCTTCAGCGTAGCCGGATGGCACATTAATAAAAGCAAAACAAACATCACTATTGGCACTTTGAGCAAAGAAAATGCTGGAGATCTCGCATGATTTAACGCCGTGAGAGGAGGGGCTTTCAGTCAATCAGACACAAAGCAGCGCGTGAGAAGACAGCAAAACAGAAGAGAAACAAATAACGTCAGGAAGGGAAGGAGCTTTGAAAGTTAGGAAACAGCTTACATCTAATTAGACAGGATTTGGCAAAAATAAACAGGCGTCTGAAGCACAATTTCAAAAGTGTCATATTCCCAAATGCAATCCCAAAATTACAGATTGATTCAGACTCAAACCTACAGAATCAGGTTAATTTATGAGCTAATTCTGAAGTCCAGCGACAAATATTTACTAAAAATGCAACGTAAATGTTTGTGAAGTGGTTTTCCTTTGGTCTGTGTTTGCTCCAGTGGGGAGAAGAGTCAGAGTATACAAAAAAGACAGATCACAGAGGACAACATGTTCCTACTGAGCATATGTATGGAAGTACACGTATAATCACAGGCTAGAGGTCTTCTTCAGGGCACAACACAACCATTTTACTAAATTACGCTCCAGTTTATGGTATGAATGTAAAAGGATATGCCTTAGCACTGGGGAAAGTGCTGATTTCTAATCAGTATGTGCAACATGTGGAAAAGATCCTAACATGGATAATAACTTTTTAAAATCAGTTCAAAGGATCCTTAATATCTCTTACACACAGATAGCTGTCGCTGTCAACATCTGTTCACTTATTTGAGATTTGGGACAACATATCCAGGAGGGAACCCCAGAAATCCCTCTCCTAGTGCCAACTAGAGACAGGAGGAGGGTCTTATTGCTGTCAATCATGCTAGTCCCTCCTCTTCCTCTCTGCTACGCTGCAGCTAGCAGAACCTGTTGTGAATGTTAAGGCTAGTTAGCATGGCCACCGATGATGGTTGATAAATAGTTTTCTTGTAATGGTAAGCTGTTTCTCCACCAGTAGCACATTGAAGAGCGTGTACACGAGGTTGATTGACAGCGCTTCCTGGCTCTGATTGGCTGTGGTGTATTTCTTCAGATTACAATAAGAACACAAGGAGGAAGCAGTGGAGCTCGATCTTTTTACAGTTTATCTGTCTCGTATCATACTGTCACAACGGGATGACAATTTTAACAAATATGTAAAAAAAAAAAACATTTTATAAATAAAAGTTACAGGAGATTACACAAAAAACATTTATCATTTTATTTAAAAATTATATGTTGAAGCTAGTTTATATAATTCTCCATAATCACTGGACAATTTTTATTGCCATTACAGCGATTAACACATTATTTTAATTGCCAACCAGATTTTATTTTATTATTTTATTATTTTGACAGGCTTTGCTTGGTGATGAACTCCAAGTCTTTTAGGTCGGAAGTCCTTCTTGTCTTCACTCTAATCTTTAGCTACTTCCAGACTTCAGCAGAAAGATATGGACATCTTTCTGCAGATGTTCATATCACTTTCCAGTCAAAGGAAACATGCTGGGTAAATTGAAAAATCTCCATAAATCTTAATCTGCCAGGGGTATGAACTATTCTGAGCTTAGCAGATATAACTGTCAAGACACTGAATAAAGTCATTACATGAAAGCAACAGACTAAAGTACTAAGATGAAAAAAAAAAAAAAACACGGTATGGTTCCAGTCCAGACTCTTCGGCAGCATCACGTCACTCTCAGCATTGGTTAACTATTTCCATTAAGAGTTCCCACCCTGCTGCTGTGGAGCACGCTTGGAGGAATGGTCGAGCATATATCAACAAACCCCAAGCATGAGATGTCCCTGAGCCTGGCCAGCTGCTTTTTTTGGACGCCCTTCCTACAATATGAAAACAGAGATGGTGATGGAGATTAGTGACTTCAAAGCCAACAACTGAAGAATAATCCACAATGCACAGAAGGCTTTAAGATTTGATCTGTAATAAAATAAAAAAAAATGCTAAAGGCGTATCGAGAACGATGAGTCCACAGGCTAAAACACACAGACACATCCTCTGCAGCTCCTGGTGTGTCAAGATTAGTGAAATGGGGGTTTTGGACTTCTGAGCGCCATGTCTATCAGTAGCTACAATTAGCCAGAGGTTATTGCCATGGTCACTAGTGGTCCATGACCATTTTAACCCAGTGCAACCTTCCTCCCTCCTCTATCTCCATCTTCTCCACTTTCTTTTTTCCCTTCATCTCTGAGACTCAATGACTTACGTTCTGGCCTGCTGACAGACACGCACCGCCACCCACAAGAACCTAATTAGCATCATGTCCATCTCAACCACTCAGCACAACACAAATACAGCCAGTTTGGGTCCTAGGGGAGGTCTATATGTAGCAGCAGATTTGTTGTTTGTCTCGGCCTGCTGATCTGAGTAATAGCACTGCAGATCAGAGTCACGGCTCCCAGTGGGAGTGATAAATCAACTTAAAAAATAACTTCTTGCATGTATACACACACCCTGCTTTTAGAAAACACACACCACGCATCCCTATAGGCCCAGATGACAGAGAACCACAACTCTTTCACTGGTGAAGTTAATGCGTGGTTCCTCACACCAGCTGAGGAGTCTCTGATGTGCCCCTTGAAGTTCAAGAAAAAGTTCAAAAACATGAAGATCAAGGGACACGGCCGTCCTGCTCCTGGTCACAAAACGCCCAACTGAAGTGACAGAGTCCTGGATTGGTTCAGGTCCAACTTGGCTGGGTGAATTTTCCCTGTTAAACTCTTGGCTTGTGTATCCTTCTACTGTGGGATACCACAAGGCTGAGTTTTAGGCCCCCTTCTAGATACATTGTATTTCAGAGACATGTCAGTAATTCTTGGAATAAAAGAACAATGTTCATTTTACTCAAACATAAACCTATAAAGAGTAAAATCAGAGAAACTAATAATTTTATATGGCCTCTTAATTTTTTCCAGAGCTAAACATACAAGAATTAATGAATGACTGATTTTGATATAAAGTGCTTCGGCGGCGTCTGACTTGATAAAGTGTATGAAAGTGCAAGCTATTTACCCTTTTTAGAACCTTTTATTAAAAATCTGAAACATAATTTGTGTTCATTGGGCTCATTGCGACTTAGGCTTTTTCTGTAAAGATTTTGTTGTTTTTATCTGCGACCATAGCTCAAACTGAAGTGGGAGTGCACATCAGCAAAATCTCATCTTAACATGACGTGCCAACAAAACCAACGACTTGAAAGCAGATCAAACGTTGAGAAAGCTCAAAGTTATTTTTAAAGCTCTCCTTTATTCTGCTCCCTCCGTCTCTCTGAGCCGACTTCAGCACATGTGAACTTTACATGAAGGTATGTTGGCACAAACCGCAGGCCGAACAGGGCAAGCTGGTGAAAACAAACATGCTCCAAGCTGAATCTAGGCAACGTTTTTCCACCTAATTTACAGCAAAAATATCTGGTGAAGGCAGCCAGGAGGGGAGAAAAGATGTCTGACCTAAAAGCACTTGCAGCCTGAGAAGTCCTGGTCGGGGGAGAGTGAAAGAGAGAGAATGACAGACGGCGAGACAAAGGAGGCGCAAAGAAAGGCAGCCACAGAGCAGCATGAAAGAAGGAGGTAATGGCAGATTAGAGGGGAACAGAGCATGTGTAAATGGAGGCTAAAAGAGAAAACGCTCTGTGAGAGGGAGCTGATTTGTCTGGCTCAGATGGAGTCAATATTTGCTCCATTCCTCCCATCGTTCCGTGCCAAGGTACGGATCAAAGCGAAATGTGCGATCTAAAAGCACTGCGGAGAGCCAGAGGAGAAATCAGTCTACATATTTACCGTCTGCTGAGGACGTGGCTGAGAGGCCAGATAGAGAAACAGTGTGAACATGAACATCCACTCAATAAACCTCAGGGACCGTATGTCGCCGTCACAGCTGTCCTTTTACACCCACCCTTTTTTTAAGCACTCTCAATCCTTGCAGGGTTTCCCCACTGGCTTGTATCTAAATGGGTGACACTTATGGACCACACACAATCACAGCATCCATTCAGAGAGGTCAATCAACCTGTTTTTGTTTGTTTGTGGACAGCGGGAGGAAGCCGGAGCACCCAGAGAAAACTCTCACATGCATGGGAGAACGTGGAAAGGCCTCTACTGGGATTTGAACCTAAAAACTGTGGAACTATGTATCTCAGGTCACCACAAAAGGAAAATGATATGCAACCTGTTATTAGACCAAGAGATCATTATGTCAGACACGTTGAGTTAATCCACTGAAAGTGGATCCTATAATATCATTTAGCAGCATCTTATTTCTTATGAATCCTCAGACAGACCATACTCTGCCAATCTGACTGTGCTGAACTGAATGGCAAGAAACTGGATTTAAATTCTCAATCTCTTTTGGATTCCCTTTAAATTTATTGCTAATAACTGGATTGGAGCATTTTCACTTCATATCAAGTAAGGTAAATTGAGATCAATTACAGACGTTTGAGAGAAGAACTCTAAACTTTAAAGTAGAAAAATGTGCAACAAAGTTTGAGGCTTTGACTGCAAGGCAGATTTATTGTTTTCTGGATTGGCAGCTTTGTAAATGCCAGCCAATATTGTCAACTGGCAAAGATATATAATCTCTTCTAGGTGGATTTTCTTTTAATATTTTTAGATGAGCTCTATATGAACACATCTGCAAATTGGTGGAGTTTTCGTAAATAACTCGGAGTAACATTCTGTAGAAAAATCCACAAACAGGTGAATCCTGAAAAAAGCGCATTTCCACTATGGTAACCTTGATGGTGACTTCTACTTGTACTCAGAGATTGGATTTTCCCAGTTCCCAGTTGGAAAAACAACAAGATCTGGCTGATCACCAACCAGGATCCAATATGGCTGCCAGCATGTAGAAAGTGGTGAACGTTGTAGTTATACACTGTTAGACCAGTGCCATAGTGACATACTGCTGCTTTTGTGTTTGAATGGATTAATCCCAGTTTTTTCAACTTGTAGCAGAACCTCACAGTTCTGTGCCAAGCTCTGACCTCTGACCTCTGAGATAAATCAAGTGCAGCATAAAGCCGTCGTCATATTAGCATGAATGTTTTGGAAAATTTTGGTTACCAAATGGAGATTGTTGTGAACTTTGTCTGTATAGAAATACTAGGGAACAAGGTTAGCCTTCAATATCTAAGCCACAAAAAGATGAGCCACTCTCATCTTCTTTTTCTAAAGATTTACACAGGTAATGTCTGCATTATTGCCTCCTACTGGTACAGCATAGACATTACAGCTCTCTCTCTCTCTTTTTTTTTTACAGAGCTGGTGTATATAAGTTTTTATAAAATCAGTAGATACAAATTTTATCTATTATGTCCTTAGCTAATATTAGCACCTCATTAGCAGATACAAATTTTATCTATTATGTCCTTAGCTAATATTAGCACCTCATTAGCAGATACAAATTTTATCTATTAGGTCCTTAGCTAATATTAGCATCTCATTAGCAACTTTCCCCCCCTGTGTTCATTAATTAATGGATTAATAATCAGCTGACTGAGCCAGAGCCAGTGGCGCAACTGCACATTATTCAGGTGGATGCGAAAACATAAATGGCCCCCCCCCAAAAAAAAAAAAACAAAAAACAAAACTCTTCTTCTTTGGTGGTTTAGACCCGCTGTCGTAGCAGATGCATACATGTGGAAACAATAGGCTGTTTCACAGCTGATTCCCCACAACATGAAACCGTCCTCTCACGGCCTCCATGTGCAGCGTCGTGTTCTCGACAGAACCGCAGCTGAGATACTTTTCTGAAGTGAAACCGGACCGGGACAACAAGAGGCAACGGGTGGAGCGCCCTTAATGAGGAGATGCAGTCGTAACGAAGAAGACAAGAACAAGTTCAGCTCGCTTTTAATTGGCTGACAAAAACTGCTGGTGGAACCTTGTTCCAATTACTCGCACAAAGACCAATTGTTGCCCGCTCTCCGTCGCCAGGAGGTCACATACATCCTCGAAACAATAACAAACAAATTAGACTCATGTTTGCGTGAAATGAACCCATATGGTACGGCTTGGCACGGCTCAGTTATGCTTGGCACAGGAGAATGTGTGAGAGTGACGCTGCCTGATGAGAGCTTGGCATGTTTATGGCTGATTGGTTTTAGACCGCTGAGTGTTGCATCACTGCCTGCATCTCGGCTAAGTGACCTCGTTGAATCCTTGCCCTGTTCATTCACCAATTTGAGAGGACACTGACGACAGACTGTGGTCAAATATGGCGGAATTACTGCTTTATAAAGAAGGCAACCAAAGGGTAAAAAACATATTTGGTGTAAGTTTCCAATCTCTCATCCAGGTGAAAACTGAGGTAAATATTCATCCCCCCATGATGGAAAAAACATTGTTTGGAAAATTCCTGTCTCTCCCCAAATCTACAATAATCCGCTTTATTTTTTATGCATATTCAGGATGAGATGAGTGGGTCTTGTGGTCTTTTGACCATTTTTGACACACATGACAACTGCAGAACCGTCAGTGTATTTGTGGCTTGGTGACGGTTTTAAATATGGACCTTATATACACACAGTTTCCCATTAAGAAAGAGGAACAAACAAGCACCAAATAAAAAATCTAGAAATTGTAATATGATCAAATTTTCTATTGTTTTTGTCCACAGTGAGTTGTCACTGCGTGTTGAGCATCCACCCCCGTGAACCAGCCAACACCACTCCAGAATAAAATGTTTTAATTCTAATTGGAGCAGAAATAGGAGCCTTTTAATTAGAGAACCACTGTGGTTTATGCTAGAAGACTTGAGGTTCAAAGTGAAAATAACTGGTGAGAGTACGGTACCCTGAGGCGCTCCTGCACTGCTGACTGACCCGTCAGACACAAAACCCTTCAGTAATCCAAACCGTAATCTGCGAGAGATGAGGACTTAAGTTTGAGACTCCAACTCCAGACAAATTTAATTTGCAAAAATAAAAGACTTCAGACTTATTTCAACACATGCATCACTGCAAAAACACAAAATCTTCCCAAATATTTTGGTTTAGTTTCCAGTGAAAATATCTTAGTACACTTGAAATACTTAACGGTTACAAGTAACATATAAGGGCTTGTTGTAAGTGAATCATTTCCTAATATTGATGGAAAAACTACTACCTCCAATGGCAGATTATTTCACTTATGACAATATATTTTCTCCATGTAACAAGTGAAATTATCTGCCAGTGGAACTAGTTTGTTCATCAATATTAAGGAATTATTTACTTAAAACAAGCTCCTATATCTTGCTGTCAAGTTACGTGTGAGTTAGCTGTGTCTTATTTCTAGTGTACCAAGATATTTTCACTATAAACTAGACAAAAAAAAATACTTGGTAAGATTTTGTGTTTTTGCAGTGATTACATTAGCATAGTTTAAAGTTTATTAATAATGCTATAAACATGCACAGAAAACTGCAATATTACTGCCATAAATGTGTAATTTGTTTAAAATAATTTTTAAATAGACTTTTCAGTGTTTCCACAGACCAACGGGTTTGTTTTTTTAGAAAGCACAAATAAATCCAGTCTTCAGCTGCTCTGCAGTCCAGGGTCATTGTTGCCTGATTCTCCACTTACATTTCTAATTGGAGACAGATCAGGGCTGCTGGCAGACTGATCCAGGTCTCCTTCTCATCTATGAAGCAGAATAAAGTCTGGCATTTTACCTCATGAGATAACCAGAGATATGTCCCTCTGGTGGTAGCCCACATCTCATTAAAATTCCAGAATTGCACTTTCACGCAAACGGTATGGAAATCAGAGATATCAGGCTCCGACTTCGACTGATAATCACTTGGATGTTCGTTCTTGTCTTTGGCCCGTTGGGTCTGACATCTGTTTTTCCTCAAAGAGAGCCGACATGTGGATCTATCTGTCCACCCGATCAACTAGCAGTGTGCAGTCAGGGGTGGGTTTAGATGTGGGCAGCTCATGCAAGCTGAAGGAAAGAAAATCACCCATTTTGGCAATAATCTTAAGCAGTTATCAGAAGAGTGGTTGGTTTAGTGGAAGCAAATCTTCCTTTTCCTGACTGAAGGAAGAGGATACACCAGCATGAACACGAAACCTCAGGAGATCCGATTTCAACACCTCCTTCTTACCTGTGTGAGAACATTGTTTTCATGCGACAGCTGTGTGGAGGACATTGTTTCTTTGCATTGGATCTAATATGTAATCACAATTTGACTCATGAAACGGCACATTTTTGCAGGCAGACTACAATAAACCATGAGTTAAAGTTTCCACCTTCAAACAACTGATTTAATCTCTACGGATAATTTCCTTGTTCCTGACAAGCGGAGAGAAAAACAAGTTATTTATTTAGGAGTGGCCGCGGCTCAGGGGGATGAAGCAAGTTGACCTCTTTCCGAAAGGTTTACGGTTTGATTGTAGGCGACAGGTCAGAGAGGTCAGAAAGCTCACTCAGTATTAGACGGAAAACGTCCAAAACGGTCAAAGGGAATAATTGAGAGCTTTAAGAAAGCTGTGAAAGAGCCCGGACAGAAATGTGCAGAACTCCAACCTGCTGTGGCGTCGAGGGGCCCGTATCACCACACAACAGAGGTTAACGCTGGACTGACAGAGAGGCCCCCTGTCATCGCACCACATGCTGAATAATGCATATTCCCACACAAATTAGCATTTAATTGAATTAACAAACAATCCCAGGTGAAGTTTGGAATTCGGGGCCCGAAGCAGCTGACAGCCGTCTTTTAGAGGAACTCTGGACACAATGTGAAGCTCGCTTTTGTGCCGGGCGTCTCTGAAGATTGGAGATGAGATGCGAGTGAAACAATTTTTGTTGAGGAATGCATTCGTTTTCCAACTTGTCAGTTTAACGGCTCAGTCTTTTGCTCATTGTTAATTTGCAAATTGTAAAGGGGCCTTGAGGAGATCAAACTGAGTCTGCAAACTCACTTTTACTCACGGATCCTCACATAAACACACAGGCCAGTGGAAACTGGAAGAAGAAAAGCTGTGCCGACTTTGGACTTGATAAAACACAGTGGACCAACACCAGCAGACAAAATGGCTCCACAAATCTCTCTCATATGGATTTTATTTCAAGATCCTCTTCCCTTTTCATTGTTCCTTTTGCTCCTTCCACCACAGTTTTTCCTTCCACACAACTCTTCATTTATATGCTTGTGACTGTGGAGGCACTATGTGCTAAAATCCTTTTTTTGAGAGACTGTTTGAATCATTAGTTTTAAAAAACTGAAACAATCACTTGAAATAGAGATACACGTCAACTTCTCAGATTATAGTCTAGTTTATCGATGAGTATTCATTATAAAAACTGCTCATTTAAGTCAATTTTACACAATATGACCTCAACTATCAGGAGCTTTTCTTCAGAATATGAATGCATAAAGAATACAGATATTTTACTAACCTGTCACAAAACTAAAACATTTTCCAGCAGGTAGACACTTTGCATCCAAGCGGATAAACCCCTCTAAAGCAACCAGGAATAATGATGAACATCTTTTTTTGAATATGCTCTGAAGTATCATCTTTCATGACTTAAACTGCCTTCCTCTGCAAGTTAAAGTTACGCCAGAAAAACAAATCCCAACGGTAAAGTAAGGTCAGCGTCAGAGGTCATCTTCTCCTCTCACTCCTAAAATTCATCCAGTTTCTTCATGGCAAGCTGAAATCAAACATGCACTATAATCTATGAAATGCATTGCGTCTTTGCAAGAAGGCTCACACACTAGATGCATTAGCTTTAATCAGTATTGTATTGAGGAAACAAGATGATTGTGTTTGATTTTAGTTAGAAAAGCCAAAATATTTCTCCTCGGGTGGCTTTCCTTACATGCTGGACGTGTTTCAGTCCAACCCACAGGTCTCCTGGCAGCTTTTCTCTGACTGCTCCTAGAGTTCTGAAGATCTGACCAAAACAAGCAACGCTAAGATGTCTTCCACGTGGGCTAGAACAAAGTCTTAAACAAAAAAAAAAACCTGCTGCAGAAACATTTCTTGTCCTCGCTCCTCTTTGAAATAAGGATTTGCAGTGATTTCACTGCGAAAAACACAAATCTTAGCAACCATTTTTTGGTCTAGTTTCTAGTGGAAATGTCTTGAAGTAAGACAAAACTAACTTACAAGTAGCTTTTCAGAAAGATATAGGACGAGTTTAAGTAAATAACTCTGTAATATTTATGAAAAAGTTCAAGTTCTACAAGAGATTATTTCACTTATAACATGGGAGATAATCTGAGAATGGTGGTAGTAGTTTATTGTCAATAATAAGGATTTAAAAGGTCCTACATCTTGCTGAAAAGTTAAGTTGCAACCAAAACTACTTGCTAAGCTTTGCATTTTTCTTTCTTTTTTGTTTTGTTTTTTATAGCTGTGTTGCAGCTGCATTGGGGGATGATAATGGTAAATATTTGCAGATCTGGAGTGAGCACGACTTTATTCTTCTCGCTTACAAAAGTGACCCGAGAGTCAACACGGCCCTTGACCTCCTCCTGAAACCATAGACCCCTCCCTCCCAGGAGCGTTTCAACAGGTTTGCAGAAACAATAAACCGAAAGCCTCTTTCACACAGAGGCTGCTCGTCGGAGTCCGCTCCCTCCAGGCGTCCCGCTCCGATGCGAGCGGGATGGGGAGCGGGGTCAGCTGCGGTGCTGAGCATAGCAGACATACCTCGGAGGAATCCGATGCCAGGAGGAGACTGTACACCAGTGTGCTGAGCTGGGAGCCATCCGAGTGTCTCTGCGAGTGTGACTTTCCCGGCTCAGCGTGAGTTTGCAGACACATCCATTGCTAATGTAAATCTAAGTGGGAAAAGCACGCAGAGACAAAGGATCCGGTGGGTGAACCGGTTTGTAGGAGTAGCAGAGCCAGAATGTTCCCCCAGTGTAAAGACGGGAGTCGGTTCTGAGCTGGGCAGAGATGCTGGGCCCAGATAAGTTCCTGGAAAAGAGGGGCCGTGTGGGTGGCCTGAGGTTTTTGGTGTATCCAGTCAAAGAAGAAAGCCGATCCGACAGTTCTCCTGGGTCTGACTTACATTTACAGCTAAATATCTCTGACTGATAGCTGCTCGACTCTGAAAACGCTAAAATAAATAAATCCCCGTCCAAATTCTTCCAGTACTTCTGTGTGTGGCATCGAAGCAATGATGAATGAAGAGCATTTACCTCTGGGACATTTGTTAGGAAACATGGAGAACAAGCAAACATGCAGGCACAAATCCAAACCCAGGAACAACCGGCTGCATTCACACCAGCTCTGCTTGAACTCCAGTCCGCCTAAAATGAACCGGAACCGCTCCAAAAGAGGACAGCAAAACTATACCGGAGGGCATTCTGGGTAAATACGAAACAAAAAAAAAAACGCAAGTCTACCACTATTGGGAGAATTGACTCATCTTTTGCCAAAGACAAAAGGGAAATCCTACAACCGCTAAGCCACTCCATTTTATTTCACATTTCTGAAAAAGGAAGCTGCGCTCATGTCTTCTTCTGAGGTTTTGGTGCAATTCCCTTCAGTGGTTCTTGGTGCAGCGCCACCAATGGCGAGGAGTGGAACAGGTTTATCAGCGGGTTTGATGCAATGTGGTGTGAAAACGAACTAAACCATCTGAAAATGGGACAAATCCTGCAACTTTGGTCCCAATCAAACTGAGTCTACCGAGTCTATCAGATGTGAAATCATCCTCACCCTTATTAGCACTCGTACACACTGCAAAAAAGGAAACTCTTACCATGTATGTTTTACCGAGTTTCTAGTGGAAATATCTTAGAACACTTAAAATAAGACAAAAATAAGTTACAAATAACTTTTCTGAAGGTTATATGGTCAACTCTCACTTACCTGGCTGGCATTTATGAACCTAATGGAGTTGGTTTTTTTTTTTTTTTTGCTGTCTTGACTGATACACTATCATTGGAAAAAAGTAACTGTACAAATCTTACTAAGTATTTTTATTCTAATTTCTAGTGCTAATATCTTGGAAACCTTGAAATAAGACAACTAAAAGTATTTTTTCAAGATATAGGAGCTCGTTTTATGTCAATAATTTGTTAATGTTGACGGAAAAAGTGCTAGTTCAATTGGCAGATTATTTCACTTGTTACAACTGAAAAAACCTGCACTTAAAAAAAAAATCAAAATTAAGGACTTATCTTAAAACAAGCTCCTATGTCTTGCCGAAAAGTTACTTTTAAGGTCATTTTTTCCTTATTTAAAGTTTTCTAAGTGTAAGACATTTACAGTAGAAACTTGACAAAAAAAATACTTGGTTAGATTTTGACTTTTTGCAGGTCATGAGCCCATTACCACAAAGATGGTTAGAAATTCAGCAAGATGGCGTGTATTGCAGACCCCGACACAGTCTGATCAGTGTGTGTGTAGGCGTGTGTGTGTGAAGAGGTCAGTGGGGGGTTGTGTGCTCTGCCTCTCTGCCCCTGTTTGACTCTCAGCTTTAAAAACCTCCTGTTATTGTTTTCAGTGGCTTTGCTCTCTAAGGCCACCCGGACAGTGATCAAATCTCTCTCTGCCTCCGCTCACACACTCTCCCTTTTCTCTCTCTCTCTTTTTTGCCTTGTCCCTTGATTTGCACGCAGTTATAAAATGCACACAAACACACAACCAGGTTATTTATAACAGGGTGGGTGGGAGAGAGGAGCCCGGCCTTGGAGCTCCTATTTTGGGAAGTCCAGCCTTCAATCACTCAGGCTGACAGCTTCTCTGTGATACCAGGGAGAACAATACAGAGAGCAGCCTGTTTATCTTCCTCTGACCGACCCACTGTGCTCTGCCTCCCGCCTGGGTCGCCGTCACCCTGCCTCCCACCAGGAAGAAGGGACTTCCAGGACTGCAGCGATATCAAAGAAACCCCAGAGATTTTACAGGATTAAATTCTCCCTCCAGCCACATTTTTGCAGCCTTGATCAGTCACCTTTGCAAAAAAAAAAAAAAAAAAGACCCAAAATCTTTCAGCCACATTGTTCACATGAAACTGAATCCACTTTGATATAATTCAGGAACAATTTAACTCTGTGGAGCTCTAACTTTTTGGGGGGCAAAATCCTCAAGTCAAAAGCATTGTCAAGCAAAAATATCACAAAAAATTAGAGCAAAAAATATTTCTACCTGCTCAACAATAGACTAAGCAGGCAATATTATAATTAATCTACTAAAATCATCAGACTTTTTTAGTTTGAAACTTTGCAGATTACACTAAAACTTAAAAATATTCTCTTTAATTTGCTTATTTGCTTTAATTAAAAACATCAAATTTGTAAATTATTTGGTGTTTGATTTTTGTTTTTAAAGAAAATAAAAATAAGAACATTCTCTATGCTGTTTTTATGCAAGCTTAATAAATTGATTAAATTCATTAAAAGCAGTTTTGGGTGAACCAAAATCTGCTTTTTGGGTCAGAAACTCAAAAAGTGTCGTTAGTGATGGGAGAGTGCTCGGTATTGTATGCAACATGTTTCACTGTATGAAGATTTCAAATGATCAGTTATAATTTTGCTTCAATTAAAACAAAAAAAGTCTCAATTTGTGCAAACCACATTTGCTGTAGGGGGGATAAATTGTATTATTCTAGACATCAGTCCAGAGGCCACACTTTGGACATAACCTGATCTTAAGCATCAAGGTGTTGGTGTCTAAAGAGAAAGGAATTAAGAACTTATTGCTACAATAAACAGCCAGTTTTGATTCAAAAAGCATAAAACTCTTACTTTCTTCAACTGCAAATGTGCAATATTTCAAAGTTGAAACAAAAATCCACTCCTGAACCACAGCTTCAACTATCAGTCAAGTCTTGATGTTCAAATGATTGTTTTTGTCAAAATCAATGCAAGAGGACCCCAAGAAAAAACACATCAAGAGAAGTTTTTACGTTGGTTTTAAAGGAGCACATCCATCTGTCCAGTGATGCCATGTTCTTTTAATCCCGTCAATCTGTTCATCCATACTTCCTTAAATCTTTCCTTCTTCTAGTCTTTAGTGTTTGCAGGTTCTGCAGAAATATTATCCATACTTAGAGTCACCTGTTGAATTTTGTTCTAAGAACTGAGAGAAATCTGCAAATCAGTTTGGAAGCTAAATGAAAAAGTGTAGCGATCCTGCAGCTTAAAGCACAGACTTTAACAAAAATAAATAAAATTTCCTCATCTGGGTAATGAGATGGGGGAAAAAAAATCAACATCAGGTTTGGATGGAATATTAAACATTTAGTCAGGTTCTCCTTAATGAAAAAAAGATAAATATCAAATGTGACAATTAGAAGCTTTCACAGGTTCCGTTTTAAATCTTCTGCTGCTTTTTGAAAAAAAAAAAATAAAATAAAAAATAGCCATTTCTTTAATTCATCGTGAATAAAGTTGCTACTCTGACCTTTAGCTGCAGCTAACATAATTGTCCCCCTTTTATTTCCAGCCTGACATCATGCAGTTTATGGTAAGCCCCTTCGGCTAAAAATAATTTTCTATGAACTCTGAGTGACTCCTCTAAATGAATGAAAGACTGCCTTGTATGCGTATATGCTTCACATACACATGACAGATTATATGGGTGGAGGGCGGGCACAGCGGAGAGGCGGGGGGAGAAAAAAGGCCGGCTGCAATTGTTATCTCGAGTAAAGCTTTGAGGAGTTTTTACTGGAGTTAAATGGTCCGTGTCATCACTACGCAACTACTGTGCAATGTTGGCTGGCGGCTGAACTGACTGGCCCGTGTTTTATCACGACGATTTGGACAAACCACGGCAAACCGAGAGACTCGCAGCTGTAAAACATGATGACAAACTGCTGAGAACTGGAGCAAAAAACTAACTTTTATTACCCTATGTGCTGATTTTTTCTAGAGAAATCACTGTTTTAGGTTTGAAATGCCTGAAACTATTTTTCCGTCATACGCAACTGTTAGGACCGTCTTTGAGACTTCATCCATCCAGCCGTCGTCTTCCACTTAAACCGTGTTTGGGTCATGATAGAAGCAGGCGAAGCAGAGAAACCCAGATTTCCAGTTTCCCAGTCACTTTGGGGCCTTCTCGTGTCACCGTCAGTCTGGGCTTTCTCTCATTGACCTGAATTTCTCTGGTACAATTTCAACCGGGCCAATCAACGAACAGAAGGGGAAATTGTGAATGATGTCGATTTTCAATCCCGTTTTAGAGTTGTAGTCTTCCTGTAGTTTTAGCGACGGCAGCGGAGGAAGTGAAGGAAGCCGTTCAATGTGTTGGTCACAACTCCGAATATTGAATTAGCGTTAACATTAGCCTCATTCAGATTGGCTCTTCTCTCTTCACAGTGGAGGATGGTTGGGCACAGAGCAGGCGATTTCCAGTAAGCTTCGTAACGTTGAATATACGTCACAGGCACAGAGCAATCGGGTAAAATTTGAGGCCTCAACACAGCCCACACCTCCAGGAAGCAATCGTTTCTCAAGTCGAGGGTTCAGACCATCGAAGCAAAGCACAGAACAAGGGGTTGGTTTTTACCAGGCCAGAAAAAAACAAAAAACTGAGGCACTAAAACTCCAAAACCTTGGGTAGAACCTCGTCTCCGACCCAGAGAAGGAACTCTGCCCTTTTTACGGCTCTTTTGCAGAGATTCTCGTTGTTTCACGCTGGGCTCTGAACCTCTCTGGTGAAAGCTGGAGATCATGATCTGATGAAGCCAACAGAACCACATCATCAAGAGCAGAAACCTGATCTTGTGGCCACCAAAACGGATCCCCTCAACACCTTGGCTAAAACATGAAATGAGTGAAAAGAATCAGGGACAAAGAGCAACTCTGGGTCCAACAAAAGTGAATTTCTTGCATAAAAAAAAAACAAAAAAAAAAAAAACATAAAAGTAAAGATATCAAAAATAATTCAGCAGGATTGACAAAAACAGAAGCTTTAGAGTAAAAAGTACTCCATACTTATTTAAGTATTTCATACATAAATAATAAAAAAGTACTTTAATGTTTTTCCCCTTTTAAACTGCATCACTTTTTGCAACTCGTTGAGCTTCTGCTACAGAAGAGTTGCCCTGATAGACAACATATTTTATGCAAAAAGATGGAAAACAAGACACTTCTGACTACAGCCATATTCAGTAAATTAGAATAGCTTTAAAGAGAAACTTTCTCCAGATTAAATGTCCACAGACTGATGTTTTCAAGCCTTTATGTCAATCATAATTTTCTGCTCACTGCTAATGAAAACATGACCTTTAAGATTAGCTCATGTCCATCATTTGGTCAAAAGTTTCTTCTCGACTCAAACCCTGTAAAATTAATAACTCTAGATGACTGCTTTTAAACTTTCCATTTAATGTTAATAAGAAAGAATCATGTTTTTGATAAGCAGAAATAAGATGCCCAACATGTTTAGTTATTAAATATATTCCGTTTTGTAGGATTAAAAACATGTCAACCTGCAATAACCATTTTTTATTGTTTTAACCTGATTTCTTTAGAAACAAATACTTTTTTTTTTAGCAATCATTTCCCTACACTTCCCTCTTTGCCTCAGTGTCACTGTTGTGACTGATGTCGTTTCCATCCTGTTGCCCTCTCTCAATTAAAACGGGAGGAAAAGCGTCCAATCCCTTTGACCTCTACCTTGACTTATCCGTTTCCACCAAACACATAAAATCATGCGGGCCTGACACCACGTCCACCTTTTCCTATTTTAGTCAGATTGCCTCCTCTGCGTTCTCTCTCTTCCCAATTCTCTTAAAGGTATATCTGGTTTTCTGCTCTCATGATAAACTTACACAAGCGGAACGTTTGCATATTTAATGGCTTTTAGGGAACAAATTGCATCCGCAGCCGAGTGATGCAGATGTTAGACCGATAATCTTTAAATAGCCTTAAAACTCCACTCTGTACTTTTTTGGGCACATATTTATCATCAAATTCCAGTAAAGGACAACGCTAAGAGCATAAACAGCAATGTTAATGTACTTTTATTAGGACTGAGCGTTCACATTCATAAAAAAAAAAAAAAAAAAAAAAGGAGTAAAGTAACAAAACAGAGAATGAAGCCATGATTTACTCCAGGAAATGAGCCGCTGTTAAAGCTCCTCTTGGTTGCTCCTGGTGTCTCGTAGACGTATGAGGGACCTCAGCACCTCCTCCGTTTGTCTGCTGCCCAACTGTTTGCCCCCTCTGCTCCTCACGTTCACTGCTCCACTCTCACGCTCCTTATCACCCACCACTTCAAAAAAACAAGGGAGGAAAAAAATAAAGCCGCTGAAATATGTTAACATTGATATAAGGGAGGAAGAAGCAGGAGATGGAGCATCGGGGGGGTGGGGGGCATTTATATAGGCAGCTCCAAGTTGCTGCTTTCATTATTCATCTTTACCAAATATGTAGTTGTACTGGGCCAGCTGAGCGGAGCGAATCTTCTTATTTAAGGTGGCTCCTGGATCGTCGTTGAAATCCACCATGAAGCCAGCGTTGTGGAACGTCGCGACCACCTTCAGACAACCGAGAAGTTTTCCTCTAAAGATTTTATCTCTTAAAAGCTTCACATATTTACTGATTTATCACACTGAAATAAAAAAAAGATTAGACAAAGAGGACTTTGTTGGCAGTTGTCCACCAAAGACTGACCTGTCTAGAGTATGACTCACTGTTGCCCCCTACAGGAATCACCATGATCTGAGACGGAGACAACCACAGCGGCCTAGTTTGGACACCAAGAGAAACATAAGATCTCAGATTAGAAGATCATCTTTTATGGTTTATTTTGCCTCGTCATTCTAATATTTCTTTCATGTCTTATGTTTTTGAGTCACTTTTTAAATGTTTTTATTTGGTTAATTTTTTTCAGTGAAGCACACTGAATGAAGTGTGATACAAATAAACTTACCTTACCTGCACCATAATGGTAATTTATCAATTTAATTCCAAAAATGAAACTTGTATCTTAGATAGCTGCAAAGTACCCACAGGGTATATTTAAACTATTTATTACTTTTTCATTTGGATGATTACGACATAAAAATAACCAAAATTCAGATTCTAGGAAAATCAAGATATTTCAAAACCAATTAGAAAAGGATTTAGGTGGTTTTCACAGCTGATAGTCCAGCACACTCTGTTGGACTGGGACCAAAATCGCAACATTTGTTACATTTTCAACTGGTTCAGTTTCACTCTGCCTCAAACGAACCAAACCTTTAAAAAAAACTGTTCTCCCCCTCGCCTGTGGTGGCGCTGCACCAAGAACCACTGAAGGAAACAAAACAAAAACTTCTGAAGAAGACGGGAGCGCAACTTCCTTCTTCACGAAATGTAAACAAAAACAGAGTAGCATCACAATTTAGCAGCTGTACAATTTGTCTTTGGCAAAATACCACGAGCCATTTCTGCCACTAATACTAGAGACAAACAATTGTTTTGGTTTACCCACAATGCCCTGCGCTCTGGTCTTGCTTTTAAAGAGCTCTCTGGTGCGTCTGGCATTCATTTAAGCATTCGAACTGCACCAGAGTTCACTTCCACCAAACCGAGACCTGGGTTTGTAGGCGAAGCAGAGTTTGCTTTATTGGTCGGTATCAGAGTTCGGTTGTGCATTCACACGCAAACGAACCAAACTGTCGAGGCAAAAACTAGAGTTTGACTAAAGAGGATTAAACAGGGCTGCTGTGAATGAACCACATAATAAAAAACTGTTACTCAACTTTTTAAGAATATGCCAACGTAATGAGCTGTAGCTGTAAATGCCGTGTTTTGTTATTGTGACCTCACCATTTGCCTCCAAAGTTTTCAGCCAGTATAGCGATCATTCTCTCCAGTGACCCCAGTACAGCCCTGTGGATCATCACTGGTCTGTGCAGCTGTCCGTCTCGTCTGAGGAACGTTAAACGATGATTAGGTCACAGTGCAAATCAATGGGGAGGGCAATTTTAATGATTTTTTTTTTTTTTTAAAGAGTCGACATCTGCTAAAGCAACCACAACAAATCTCTCAGCTTTTGTGTTTTTACTCTTTTTCCTTACACAAAATCAAATAAATCAAGACAAATATTTGTGCTGCAGTTGGATTCCTCTTTGCTGGATGATTTAAAACACTTTGATAGAAGCAGATTAACATGAAGCAATGTGAGATCAGGAGCAGTATCCTCTGAAATGTAATCAACACCCAATTATTCACAACTAAATTAGGCTTTTCTTAACTTCAGTCATTTTAACCTGGACATCACAGGACTTTAAGCACAAAAATGCAAGTTTATAAAAATGACAAGTAGATGGCAGAACCCTGGAGGTTTAAAGCAGCACAGATGTAGGAATGTTTTGGAACGCGAGGGCCAAAGGCAGCAGATCTGAACCGACTCACCCGACGTATTGAAGGTTGAATCTGATGGGCAGCTGGAAGTCGAGCTGGATTGTGGCACACTGGTGTTGTCGGCCAATCGCATCTTTAATCTGGATGTCGATCTGAGATGAAACAGAGCAGCGTTTCCGAGTGTCCGGACTTCGCTTCTGCTTTTCAACAAATCTGATTTTAGAGCTCTTAGACACCAGCGGCAGCCCAAGCACATTTTTGTGGACTGAACTGGTTACAAACTGGTTTCTGGGAGAAGCTGCAGTACCCAATTGTGGCCAATGTGGCCCAGCTTCACAGCTGTGAGGAATGCGAGTTAGAAAAGCACAGGACACTGTGTGCATGTACCTCATACATGACCTGACCTTCCTCATGCCTAAAGCCAACATCCTCCTGCGACTTGTTCATCAGACGCACAAAAATAAACAAAGTCCCAAAAGAAAACAAAGCACATTCCATTTTAACAATTTCTAAATTTATACGTAAAACTCAGAAGCCAATGAAAAAAAGAATCTTAATTTAGATTTTACTGCTGTGACTTGCATCATTTAGATCTCACATTTTTTCTGCACAACTCCAATCTGTGGAGATGTGAAGGGAAAGGCAGCTCCACACTGAACAGAAAATGGTGAACATGTATCAACAAAGCAGTAATACAAGGCTTAAGGCAAAAGTGATTTAAAATCTGTCACAGACAGTTAAACTTAACAGAAAAGAACAACTATGTATATGTTTAAAAGCCCCCAAAGCTCTTATCCTGCAGATTTAGGGGTATACTTACAGATAAAAACATTGGTTTCTATGTAATAGTTGGTTCCGAACTCAGTAAACCTGAAATTAACCCTAACTGGGAATAAAGTGCTTAATTTCAGGTGCTGTGTAGCTTTCTGCAAAGTGGCATCTTCCATTTAGATATTTTTTTCTCTAATTGAGTCTTTAAAGTTTTTGCATGTTTTATTGATGCACCTCTGAGTTGCAAAACTGCGCAACCCGTTATACCTATTAAATCAGTATTGGCAAAGACAGATCCTGATCAGTGGATCGATAGCTGTAGCTGCCGTCAGTAAATGTTTGCACCTTTCTCACCATCCCTCCCTGCTGACCTTTGGTCCGTAGAAAGCTCCATCTCCAGGGTTCAGCTCCCAACGTTCGGCGAACTGCTGCAGACTCTTCTCCAGCTGCTGCTCAGACACAAACACACAAGACGACTGGAGATGAGGCGGCGCAGGAGAACATGCAGATGATTAATTCACATTATTATCAGCATTTTGGGCTTTGAGTGTGAACTGTGGGAGCTCATAACACTGATGTACAGTTACAGTGAACAAAATTTCCTTTTTAAGACAGGAGAGGACATTGATACATGTATGTCAGCTATGAATTGGTTCTACACTGGTTCTTGGTTTTTCCATGGATGAAAGTTCTTGCTCTTTTTTTGGGACCAACTTTGAGTTGGTGGAGAAGAAAGAAACACAGCAGCTGCAAGTGGGCTCATGCAGACCCGACAGCCAATCAAAACGTCTTGAGCAGGAAGTTTTATGCTTCCTTGAACAGATTGAGATAGGTCTTTGGGAAACATAAAACATGTTCATTACAAGTCTTATTACAGTTTAGTTCCTCTTGTCACTTTAAATCCAAATAAGCTGCTGCTGGCCACGCCCCCTAATTCAACATTTACACTCACACATGAAAATGGCAGCAAACAGATGCGCAGTTATATGACTGTACATCTTTAAAAAGCAGAAATGGAGCCCCCTGCACAATCAACTAGAAATCTTAAAGTGGTTTATGGTCATTTACAAAAAAAAAAAAAAAAAACACTTGTCTTTTCCATCAGCCATTGCACATAACATACAGCGGTAAAAAAAGCTGACCAAACGTGCTGGAGCTCCGTTTGGGTTTCTAGATGACGACTGGGTTAAGCTGGGGTTGCTAGGTAACAGGGCGATGTCTATGGGTTGTCTCTTAGCAATCGGGAAGTTTTTGAAACTGCTTATTTTCCAGACAGCGAAAAATATTAAAGTAGTGTCAAAAACATCTCGGTCTTAGAAACAGCAAAGACCCAAATGGAAGCACAAAAACATGCAAATTATCTATGTGAATTATCTAAAACAGGTCTCCTTTAAACTCTAAAGTTGGTTTTGTTGTGAGCTACCTAATTCAGAACCATAAAGTTGTTAGAACAGATCCAATGGCAAGAACAAGTCGAGTTAGCACAAGTGTAACATGAGCTCTCCTTCCATCTTCCTTTTCTTTATTTGAGGAGTTTCAGGCGGTTGTCACCAAAGCTGAACTTACGTCTGCTGCTGTTCACTGAATTTATAAACAACCATTTCCAACAAGGGTTTTAAACCCACTGCCTATTCTCTTTCATGTAATCAAACACTTCTAGTAAATCCTTCTCCAAGCACTGTGTTTAGCTTCTTCCAGCGCTTTTAGAATCACATTGCATTAATAAGTGAGGCTGTTGACATTAGGGTATCTGTTTGCATGAAAATTGTGATTAATGATGTGATCTGTGTGGTGAACTGAATGCTTGAACCGTAATCCTGAGGAGAAATTAAAAACTAGCTGCATAAAACATTAAAAATAAAACAAGGACGTGGCTCAGAGTTAAGAACTGGTGAAGCACTTGAACCAGTTTGGTGGAAACAGCCCATCAGGGTCTTATTTAGGGCTACGTTGTGATCAGCAGTGTGTGAAAGTGTGTGCTTGCCTGTTCGGCGTGGTCCCACTGTTCAGGCTCCCCCAGGCACGGAGTGGGACGTGTGGACAGCAAGCAGTGGAAGGAAAACCCAAACACTTGATAGACGCTCCGAACAAAGTCCAAACAAGCCACAATCTCCTGTTCCAGCTGCGGAGAAAGAGCGAAATGGCGGGGTGACGGAGGGGGCAACAAGAGGACAGGGAGGTATGCAACAATCAACAGAGCTGAGGTAAGACAGAGGAGTTCAAAGGGTTAAATTCCTATCCAGGTAGGAAGAGTGCATCTAAGATTGAATTAGCATTTCAGAACCCAGTGATTATCATGTGATCTCTGAATTACCGGGACGCAACCAGAGACTGGAGAGCGGATATGATGGGAGAGATCCAGGTCTGGATGCAGCGGATCAGGATGACTGTACAGCTGCAGCGCCACACATGTGGAGGTATCATGTTTGAACGGGACAAAGGGTCACATTCATCCAGCCGGAGGCCTCCTGGAATGCCTCAGGAGTTATTTGTACAGCCCATCTAATTACCGTGCCACATGTATCTCCTTTACAGTTTCGATTTAATTGAAGCACCTCCAGAGATACAATATGGCTTAAATAGATGAAAAAAAAAACAAAAAAAAACATGTTCTACCTGCTCCGGTGTGCAAAAAATGTGTGCGTCGTCCTGGCAGAACCTCCGGACCCGAGTCAGCCCTCCCAGAGCTCCAGACAGCTCATTACGATGCAGAGCCCCGAAGTCGGCCCAGCGCAGAGGAAGCTCCCGCCACGAGCGAACCCGATGCTCAAACATGAGACTAGGCGAAACAGAGCAGAGTCGGTTACCATGGAGACGTCCAAATGTAGAAATAAGTGTGACATAAACAGCTTTTACAGTCCCGCAAAGCGGAAATTCAGGTGTACAAGCAGCAACTGATGTAAAGGCTCACAAAAAAAGTTTTTAAAGTGTTAAAAGCAATATATAAAAAACAAGATCAACATTAACAAAAATAATACTATATATTAGGAAATGACAATAAAGCAATAACAACCTATATTGCGATACACTGGTGATCGGTAAACAGATGATACTTTAATAGAATGTTCAATAATTCCACTGATCTCCAATCCAGAAACGCACAGCATTATGGGAGATGTAGGCAGAGGAAAGGTTCTAGCAGCTCAACCTTTCACAGCCAGCTAAGCAAGGTTGGTGGAATCAACTAACTCGCTCACTCTTTGGTTACCTAGCAACTCACTCATTCTTTGGTTACTTAGCAACAACCCGCTTGAGTAAGCAGCAGTTTTAAGTTTTGCCACTGTGCCTCATAACTGCTAATAAATAAACAATAACGATGTGGATAAAACAGGAAAGATCACATCACAAGTTTGGAAGTAAATCAGGCAAATAAAGCAAAAAAAAAAAAAAAACAACAAAAAACTAATCAATAATTATCAATATCAATTGGTATGAAACACCAATATTGTGATCAAAATATCGTGTATCCGTGCAGGAAAACAGATGTGGAATAACAGTGGAAATGGCATTTAAAAGTGAGCAAACAGCAACATGGATGTAAACACTTATTGATTTTGTTCGGAGTAGTGATGGTTTAAAGTCCGAGAGCTGCTGGGAGGAAGGATCTGCGGTAATGCTCCTTTGTGCATTTAGGATGCAGCAGTCTGTCGCTGAAGGAGTGCTGTGTGTTATGCATGTGTGTGTGTTTGCTTTTACCAGTGTGCAGGGCAGTTCATGGGCTTCAGAGCGAAGGTCTGAGCGCCCTCTGAGGTCACGGTGAACATGTTCTCGCTGTAGTGCTCCCAGTGGCCCGAGCGCTCCCATAACGCGGTGCTGTAAAGAGTCGGGGTCACGACCTCGGTGAAGCCTCGCCTTCGGTACTCGCTCTGTGAGGGGTCGGAGAGGGAAGGATATGTGCAACAATGAGCGAAGGAGCGGGTCAAGCTGTCACAACAGCGTCATTATTAAACCAAGACTAACATCCTGACCACGGACACACACTCATAAATCTTCAGGGTCATAAACTGAGCACATTAACGGGAGAATTCAGCTCGCAGAAGAAACAGTCATTACCAAGAGGAACGAATGAAAAACCTTCAGCTGCTGATTCTCATCCAACTTTACTGCAATAACACCGAGGCATGTTTTGTATTTGGATTCAGCTAAACTGCATTAAAAGGCCATTTTTATTAGCAGTCTAAATATGCAGTTCAGCTATTGTGACTAAGTATTGCTGCAGTTTCAGATCTAATTTCTAATGTTTCTAGAAAAGAAATTAACGCCTCAACCCGTCTTGGAGATGGACAAACATTTCCTCAGACAATGTGCCAGAATATTGAGCCAGATGTTACAAATCTATGTATGTGCAAAAAGCTTTTATGTACGGAGATCTAGTCTTTTAAGACTTCTTTAGTTTATTTAACTTTAAGAATACAGTAAATCTCCTGCATTTCTGGGTTTTCTTCAAGTTTCAAAAGGTTAAATTTAAGGTTTTAAAGACCTTTTTAAGACCATTATGGCTTAAATGTAAAATCTGCACAAATGACAAAAAAAAAACCAAACAAAAAAAACAAGTTAACATGGTCATGTCATAACTTTAAATTTCTGACTTTTTTGTATTTTTGAAAAATTATTGCTGCTTAACTTTGTGTTTATGCAAAATGCATACAATTTGTCCAGTTGATGTATTTTAAGCTTGAAGTCTCAAAGCTAAATTAAGAAATTTGTGTCCCTTTGACATTTTGGCTGACGTATTATTTTACAGTTTGAAATATTTTATCTCCACTTACTAAAAATCTACCAACTTGGAACTAGATTTTTTTTAAGTCTAAAGATTAGATTTGAGACTAAAGTCCTGGATTTTTGAAATAAATTATCTTGACAATGGATTACAAAACCTCAATTTAAAAAACAAAACAAAAAAACAAACAGTCTACATTACTCCAAAAGCTTTAAATTAAAAATTAAGATAATCTGTTGATTCTGTATATTCACCATATTTGATTCCAGTCATTCATGTTAATCTGAAAAGTTCTTTAAAATATTAGTGTAGTTTAAAAACATAATTTATTTAAAACATCACAGATGTGATGATTTTATTTACTGACTGTTACTCTAGTAACAACACCATTTATGAAACTTATTTGTCGTCTGTCGATTGTAAATGTTTGGCATAAAATTAACTCCACCAGAAATAAACTACAATAAAGTACCAGTCTTTTTCCCAACTATCTGAAGCATAAAAAGTAGAGCACCTTAATAAAGTCAGTGAGTGTGTTGTAGATGTGGGCTCCTTTAGGCAGGAAGAAGCAGCTGCCTGGGCTCACTTCGTTGAAGAAGAACAACTCCTGGTCCTGAACGAAAACATAAAATCTATTTACCGATGAGAGGGTAAGGGGTAGGGTTGGGGTTACCGCTTAACCTAACCCTACCCTGATTTTACCACTTAGTTTCACTTCTGTAATGCATCTCTCATCTCACTGTTCCTATCCGCCGGTGGTCTCTCCTCCGCGCCTCTTCCTGTTCCCTCTCCCACTCCTCCCTGTCCTTCTCTCCTGGAAACGCCACACCTAGCAGACGCGTTAAGCCACTGGGCTCCGTCTGGTTGGACAGCGTGACGGAGGACAGCTGGGATGAGAGAAAATAATGAGCGAACAAACGGATGGCAACAGAGGAAAGGAAAGTGACAGGCTGGCAAAAAAAAGAAAAAGGGAAGAATGTGATATTTATCTGATGGAAAGCATTGTGTTAGCGCTTGGAACAGGAATACGGCTTCTGGCAAACACAACATCCTGTCACCAATATTTCCAGCCTCATGCTGTTGTGGAATTCCAGTCTGCTCAGTGACAGACCAGTACAGAACCAGAGCCACGGATCAGAAAAATGAGGAAAAAATGTCTGATTTATTCGGGGAAAAAAGCCACATGAAAGTAGGATGGAGTCATCTGATTATAGTGTGATCAAAAATTCTCAATCATCTTGCTTGAAGCATAAAGAAAAGACCAGAGCTATAAAAGATAAAACAGTGTTTGGCTTTCTAGACACTAGTTATCCATCCTGAAGCTAGAATTATAAAAAGGCAAACGCGTGAAATTACAGAGAAGCTGACCAAAAAAAAAAAAAAAAAAAATCAAGAAAACAAGCAGAAGACAGAAACAGCCACGCACCTGCAGCATCTTAAAGACTTTGAGGAAACCTGTGTGTGGGAGGAGAGGCCCGTCACACACCGCTAACCTGTCCCCACATCTGAATCACACAGGATAACAGCAGGTCACATTTCTGTTGTTACAAAATAAACAACTAGAAAGCAAGTCGATATGAACACATGCCTGTAGACTGTGACTGTGGGGCCGTTAATCTGCTCCTCTAGAAGCTGCATCCGCAGTTTACTGTCCTATAACACACACAGAAACACACACACACACACACACACACACACACTGCACTATTACAAAACACAGATGCATAATAAGGCAAGTGTCAAAGTTATTAAACTCAAAATAAACTATTAGAACTAAATATGGGGCTACAAGACTGAGCATCACGAAGACAATAACAGGAGGGTGCTTAAAAAATTATACTTTAAGAAATGAAATATTACTGCATGCTTCCAAATTTTTCCCTGAGTTCTTAAGTCTTGATTAAATTCGGTTTTCTGGAGTATGAAAAGCATTCCTCCTTTTAGCTGTTCAGCACAGGAACATATAACAGCAGAGCCAAACTAAACAGAACAAGCCATTTCAAAGTATTTAATTAAACTGGATTGATGCGGATGCTCCAACATGGCTGACCTCAAGCGTTTCTGTTCTTGCTTTACTGTGCAAAACGGTCTGGAGAAAGTCTCCACTTCCTGACGAAAGAAGTGCTGCATGGACGGAAATTACATCTGAGCTGAAACCTGATGTTTATTAAAGCACCACGTTTGTATCAATTTAAACAAACCTGTGAATTCTCCATCAAGCATTTTTGTCCGTTTCCGTTGCCTTTAGTGGCTCCTGGTGATTTGAACTTTTTCTGTGATTGCACTGCAACAGATTTTCTTTAAACCAAACAATGAATGAACTACTATTACTGCTTTCTCTACTCCTTTAATTTGTAACCAGCAATTCATCGGATACCCAACAATTTCCACTGCAGATTCCCCTGACAAGGCAGAAACAGCAAAGGTAATTGCGTACCTACCTGCAAAAAAACTATTAGACTAAACTAAAAGAGTTCCTAGAGAGCAGCTTGAAGTGCTGCATCACTCAACTCCTCAAAACATGGAAAAAAGCTATGAATTTAAGACGCATCTATATGTATTTTAGGCTCCCGTATGAAACAATCGATTAGTAATTTGGACTTTCCAAGGTCTAAAAATTTAAATTATTAAGTTTTGGACTTTTTAAGATGCAGCAGAAATCCATTTTTGCAGGTTGTATGCAGCTATTTAAAGGATTTACAGTGTTAGATGGCAAGACAATGAATTAAAACAAGGGAGGACCTAACTGTTTGTGCCTGATGTACAACATATTTAATTGCAGCATAAAAGATGAGGTAAAACAAAAGAACATTATGAGACATACAGCAATAATTACTGACCTGAAACAGTTCATGAAGCTCTGCTGTGTTCAGGTCCAGTCCGACTAAAGGACGTTTGAGGGCTGCAGCCTCCTTACATTTTGCCTCCACATCACTCAGCGACAAGGAACTGAGGAAGAAATAAACAAATTAAAACTTAAAGCTTCCACACTTTCCCAGACTCATTCTGTGTTAGATTTTTCCAATACTTTATGACCTTGAGTACTAAAGTATTAATCTAGGTCAGCTTCTCCATCTTTTTTCTCAAAGAAACCATGAAACACAATTGTGAAACTAATGAAAAATAAAGGGTCATTTCAGCTTTTTGGCATCTAGATATAGTAGGATTGCATGAAATCTCTATATAGGACTTCAATACATATCCTTCATCTCAAAGTTTACTAATTAATACTTTCACTTCACATATGCAAAAACAAAAAACTGCAAAGTATCTGATTTTTAAGGGTTGTGAATTTATTGGTTAGTGACTAAGAAACTAAAATGAGCATTAGGTTTAATAGAAGGCCAACTTTTTATGGGGCGTACAAAAAAACCCTCAAAAAGTTTATCCTCTTCATAGAAATCAACTGTTTTCCATAATAGTTTTACCTTGGAGATAATAGAATTACAGTCTAGAAATTAAAGCTTTCCTCCCCCATACATTTTATTTTTTCTACATTTATGCAGACTTGGAAAATGATCAATTCAGACTCCATAACTTTCCAAAGTTTTCAAGACCACGCAAGAACGCTGAGTGTGCAACATTACAGCAAATACAGATGAAATAGACATAATGCACAGGAAAAATGAAAGTAAAAATACCTTCTAACTTGGCGAGTTCAGCGACTGAAGCTGAGCTCATGTTTACGAAGGACAAGACTCACCTGCTGCTTGGGACGTGGTCGCAAAAAAGTCCGAGCTCCGACGCTCCTTCCCTGCAGACCTCTGCAGCAAACGCCCCCTCCAACACACCGCCAAGGACACACGCTCCTGTCCTCCATGCTGCCTGTAAATTAGAGTTTTTTTGCTCAAAGACCCAGAGGGTTTTAAAAAAAATAGAAGGTGTCCATAAGGTTTACATAAAAAAAAGTTGACATCTACAGCAATATCAGATTGTTTTCTTTACTTGTAAGGAGTTCAAAGTTCACAGAAAAAAAAAAAATTCCTTTCTTTGAAACCAAACCAGTCAGTAAAAAAGGGTAAGAAGAATTAATGAGCTATAGATTAAATATTGATCTCATAGATTATCAAGGAAACAGGTATGTTTCCTTTATTTTCCCCATTTGATGTCAAATTTCAGGTTAAATTAAGGAAACAGACAAACAGAAAAACAAACACACCTACAGCCAGAATTAAATTACGAGAATGAAGAAGTACGACAGTAATTTGAAATAATATGAAAATAGAGTTATAATACTATGAGAATAAAGTCAGTGTAATAAGAATGAATTGGTAATAATACGAGCAAAAAAGTCATAACGATATGAGGATAAATTCATAACATTTCCAGAAAAAAAGTCATAATATTAAGAGAGTCACGTTGTAATCTTAGGAGAATGTAGTAGAAATTTTACAGTCCAACACACAAAATAATATTGTGAAGTTATACATTGGTATCAGTTTTACCAATAGAATATATTTAATCTTTAAAAGCATCAACATCCAATTATTATCAGTAGGAAGATTTTGAAACGACCGTTTCAAAGAATGAACCACACGGACTGAACTGATCATGAAATGTTTTATCAAAGCTTTGCTCTCAATAAAATGACTTTCTTTTGGGAATACTGCATCTTTGTTCTACCAGTATAAAGACTTTATTGTGGTAGTATTGACTCTACTCTCCGTCTGTCTGTCCCTAATACTCTGTCATACATACCTGTCTGCCTTCAGCCGAGTCAAACCCCAGAAGCTGCAGTTCACAGTCTGCCTCTAGAGGTCGCCCCAGCTCCCACAGCTCCCCATTCACCTTGCACACCAGCGCTCCTTTCACCCTGAAATAAAACATGAATTTACACCTGCAATCATGCAACGCCTCAGAAACATTTCCGCCTCTCCTGTGTATTTACCTCAGACTCTGTGCAACGTAACGCGGTGTGGTTACTCCAGCTGTTCCCTTCACCGTCTGTCCATTAGTTAGGCGGACGGAGAGAGGGCTTTCTCTAACTTCACCTCTCCTGTTCTCGTCTCTTTGTTCCCTGAGAGACTCAAAGACGCGCAGGCGCTCAGACAGGGCTGGAGACAGCTGGAGCTGCAGAGGAGAAATGGAAATATTTAAAAAAGAGTAGGCAGGCACATTGTGAAACATAACGAAAGTCAGGGAATGAGCAACAGTCATTAACATTAACAGCGTTTCATCATTTCAGTTGTAAATCTTATCCTAAAGCAATGTTTTTGTAACAAGAAAAAGTGACTTTTTTTGTGCTTAAAGCATATTTTGGAACGAAAGAGGTGGTGACTGTTTTGCCAAAATCACTTTTTGCAAAAAGCTATTTTTACCGTTGTAGTAGGAAGGTGACGATATGTTAGAATTACTGTTCAACTCTAAAATGCCTATTTTATAAGGGCCAAGGGTTTGGAGAATAAGTTATGTTATTTCATTTGTTACTCCCTGCCAAACAAAATGAACATCCAGTCAAAATGATGACTCAAAACTGTGGTTCTCATACATCTGGTGGTCCTCAGGCTTCCTCTAGTGGCAACAATGTGAAATTCAAACTTTATGTCTAACCAATAAGGTAAGGCCATCGCAGGGATGCAACATTTTTTATTTCAAGGTTCTAGAATCAAATTTCCTGAATTTTCATTACTTTAATCCATTTTTTTAAATATACAAAAAGAATGTTCTGAATATTTGGCAGATATTTCCAGAGAGGTTGGGTTTTAAACATTGGACATCCATCAAAAGTAAAAGGAATGAAAGTGGCGAAAAAAAGGAACAAAAGGGAAGAATGGTTAAAAAAAGGGAAAAATATTCAACCGAAAGAGGAAGCGAGACAGAAAGAAAGAAAATAATGGAAGATAGTTCATAAGGAAACAAATGGAGGACAGAAATAACCAAAAGATAGAATGAAATCACAGGAGGACAGAATTAAGGAGGAAACATCAGGAATAATTAAAGGAAGAAGGAATGAACAAAGAAACAACAAAACAGAAAGAAATAACTGGAGGACAAAAAGAAAAAAAACTGTTGAACAGGAAGGAAGACAGGAAAAAATGAATTGAATGATAGAAAGTAAGATGGATGGAAGTAAGAAATGTTTTTAAACACAATAATCTTTTTTTTCTGTATTGCTCTAAAGCTAAAAATACATAAATCAATTTACACACTCATCCAGACTGTGTAGGAACTCTGTACTCAAAAAGGTTTGTTGTTCAAGCAAGCTACAAGATTCTGGAATATAAATTTAAAAAAGATGTGCAAAGAACAATATCCAGAACAAATTCGGAAACTGGAGAGAAAGACAGTGAACCAGAGAAAACTCATGTTTTAAGTAAAAGTATGTTTGCTTTCTCCAATGCTTTTAACACAATTCAGCCTGATTTGCTTCGTCAGAAACTCCAGAAGACAAGTGGAGACCTCAACAATCATGTTGAAGGAGTACGTGTCTAGCCTGGTGATCAGGAGCACCACAGGGAACTGTACTCTCACCATTTAGATTCACTCTGCACACTTCAGATTTCCAGGACGAAACAGACGCCCGTCAGATTACGTCAGGTGTATCAGAAATGGACAAGAGGCGGAGGACCGAGATCTGGTATCATGGTGTGGAAACAATCAACTCATCTATAACATGAACAAAGATGGTTGTAGATTTCAAGAGAAACAGGGTTAGAGCAAACTCTATTTCCATCATGGGGGAAAAAGTAGAAGTGGTTGAGGAATATAAATGCCTCAATGTCCACCTGGACAACAGACTGAACTAGAAGAGAAGAATCTACAAGAAAGGACCGAGCAAGCTGTTTCTTGAAGTTTAAAGTTCTTTGGTGTTTGGAGCAAAATGCTGCAGATCTACTGCAAATCTGTTCTAGACTCCTCTAGAACATCTGGAGAATATAGTACAAATGAGATTTCTTTATAGAACGAAGATGATTACAGACAACCCGGTGCATCCTCTTCATGCTTTACAACAGACCGTCTTCAGCCAGAGGCTTTTTCAGACGTGAAAAAGTAATACTGTCTCCTACAGGAGATCCTTCCTGCCATCAGCATCTACTACTCTTTGAAGAAATTTCAATAATATGAGTTATAAAGAACATTTAATTTCCCTTTGGGACAAATAAGGTATTTTTGAACTGACTTTTGAAAAAAGGACTGGTGGCTATTTCAGCAGAATCATCACCATTTGCATTAGTCCAACTAGAAAACTTGAATTAAGTTGCTGTAGGACATTAAAGGCACACTCTCTTTGCAACAAATGCTCAACTCCATTCCATTGACAAATTTAATGTCTGTTGTTATGCTATAACTATTATCAATATAAGTAACTGACAATGGCAATTTGTTTTATTTGTAGATTAAAAGAATGTCGATACATTGTCTGCCTGATCATCTGGCAGAAATTTGTCATTTGGTTTTGAGTAAGTAAACCAAAGACAGACATATCTGCAAGATGAAAAGCATTTCTGTGGCTATGCTGACAGTAAAAGCGTAAAACAAGTGAGGCTGGGTCCGTTTATCATTTAAACACATTCAGGCAGACCTTAGCTGACAGTCAGTCAGTCTCTGTGTGCTGATTTATTAATAGTAACCCTCCCCTTGAAGCCTCCTTTAGACACCTTTGCATGGCAGAGTAGATCTGTAAGCACAATGGATCAGTCACATGAAATGTCCCAAGTCCCATAAAAAAAGCTACAGCTTCGGTCATTTAGGTTTGCAAATGCAAAACTGTTAGGCCAAAAAAGTGCCAAAATTCAAATCCAAAAACAAATCATAAACATGAAAATGTTGACCTCGAGAAATTATCTCAAGTGTAGAATGCCAAGCTAAAAAAGAAAGTGCTGCATCATTGTAATAACTAGCACTGGCATAACATTATGACCAGCATGGGCGCCCTGTCTTTGCAGATCCACGTGCAAAACAGTGAAGAACTGTGTATTCTGCCACCTTTCTGTAAGATCCAGCATTAACGTCTACAGCAATCTGAAATAGAGCAACTCATCTGTTGCATTTTATCAACAGATGAGTTTATGGTTTAAAAACGTTCCTTTCTTGGGTCGCTTTTAATTAATATTGACCACTGCAGACATGATCAACCCAGAATAGCTACAGTTTTGGAGATGCTCTGACCTACTTTTGTAATCACAGACTGATCCTTATATCCTTATGAAGCCCAATTTTCCTGCTGGTAACATTCAATCTGAGTTGAGAGTTATCTTACTGCTTAATATTGTTAACTAATGTAAATCCTAATGCTAATTATTGGAAATGCAAATATTCTGCTGGGGACAATGTAGCTAAATGAGAACACCCACATTCCCAGAAAAGTCAAAGTATTATGCAAACATTTTGTAACTAATGACAATACTGACACATGGTACGGTTTTAATTTTGGAGTAGCTGAAAAAAGGGGAATATTAAAAAAAAACTAATTGGTTACATCAAACATATTCCTATTAAATTGCTCCTTTCCCCCAAAGGACATTTATTTTAATGTAATTATCAGCTAATGCAACCCGTTTAGTCAATAATAAAAGTTTTAAATGCGTAATTACACTTAATAAATGTACAAAACAGAATTTGTCTACACACGTATTAAATGGACATCAGCTTCAGCTCATGACATGACGACACACAGTAAACACACTGCCCAGTATGCTAACGTTAGCATCAGTTAGCTTCCAGTTGCTACCACAAGTTTCCGCACCTTGCTGTATCTCCTTCGTGCGTGGAGTGTCGACCTACTCACGAGCAGCTTAAGCAGCTGCGTCACCGCCATCCTGAACACACCTGCCTATAGGTTTATTTACAAACATGCCTCATCTCTCCTTCTCCCTATGCAAGCGGCCATAACACAGGAAACAAGAAAGTAGGCAGAGCAGCGGTGACGTTCGTTGAGGTCAGACTCAGTGACGCAGATTCGGGAGCAGCGTGCGCGTTCGCGGCTAAAAGCCAGAGCGCGCTTACACTCAAGAGATGCGCAAAACGGACAGAGAAAAAAGGAAGGATGCAGGGCGCGATACACTGAAAAACGAATAATTAGTAGCTCAAATTGACGTTATTAGTAATTAATTTAAGTCAGAAACTCTTAAAGATTTCGCAGTAGACATTCTGCTGCATACGGGCGATAAACAAGGTGGAAAAGGGTAGTGTTTGTGCCTTCTCTAGTTTTAAATACATTTAATCATTTAGTTAACATCCAGATAGATTTTGCAAACATTTTCCCCTTAACGTCAGCATTCCTTCAGTAATCAGACATTCGCAACACATTTTAATCCTTCAGTTACAAAACTAATCACATTTAATATTTAATTTCGAGAATGTGCGAGCAGCGATCTTATTTACAGACGCACTGAAATACAATGCTCTTCTAAACTGAAAAAACTAATTTCAATGATTGTAGATGCTGTACATTGAATTTAGCATTTTGAATGATCTCATTAAAACCTTACTGATCAAGATGAAGCTTCAAGATGGAGTACCACCAATCTGCCACACGAGGGTGCTAGGGCATTATAAGAGTAGAATCGATCTTGATATCACCTTTCAGCATATTATACATTTTAAATTATTTCGGTGTCTAACATTTCCCATCATTAATTCACTGACATACTAAGTCATTTACTATAGTCTAATTCAGTAGGGGTAATGTATGTGTTTAGTATCTTCATGAGCTTCCAGCTGGAAATTCAAAATAATTAAAAAACACTGCTAATGCCAAAAAAAGGTAGATTAAAATATGGCACGTTTTAAATATAGATAATTGCCAACAATAAATTTGGAGATGAAAAAGTTCTTTACTGCTTAACATTAGCTTGATGGTGTTTTGTAAAAGAGTCAAATTTCAACTGGGTCATGAAACATTGCAATAAGTAAAGCAAGGTTTTTGACTGTAAATCAGCAAACTTTGGGCCAACTAAAAGTAAAAATACTTTTGGATATCATCATATTTATGTTTTTAAAGGCAGACGAGATAAAAAAAATAGGAGCGTATGAAAATAAAACAGTTGCTACACTTGTCCAGCAAAATGTGCCGACATATTAAGTGAAACCATTACAACTGGACTTAAAATAAGGACAGATTTGCTGGATCATAAGGACATAATCTTCTATAAAAAAGTGCCTGTTTTCTTGAGAGGTAGACTTGTATTCTCGTTAACAGCTGCTGCAGAATGTGTGCATGTTCATCACAAGAGAAAGGACTGGACACTCAAAGACCAGTGATATAGCATCATTGATGAGAACAGCAGTGAAACGTGTCAAATATATACAGACCATCAACTTCGGTACATCTTCAGTCATTTTCAAACTCAACTTTTCAAATCAATATTTCTTGTTGTGAAAGAAAAATACATTTACAAACACAAAAAAGGAAAAAAGTTCAACATGTTTGGTGTTTGCTTGCAGAGGCCTAAGAATTAACCTCGCTAATAACTCTCCACGTAGTGTAATCACTGCAAACTAACTTCATCGCTAGCGTCGACTGCAGAGGCGACAAGACAGGCAGATTTGTGAAAACTGTGATAACACTTACATTTTAAAACTCGATTATCACCAACGTCATGCAGAATGTGAAGCATTATTTAAACTTAATCTGCAAACAGAGGAAACAACAGATTTGACAAAGGAGTTATGCGGCTTGGAGGGAAACAATCTGCACCTTTCAGGTGGGCAAAAGAATGATCACATCTTGGAAACAATCGTGGCCCCCCTTTCGCACTAGCTGAGCTGAGAGGTGCAGAAATGCTCTGGGGGGAAAAAAAAGCACAGGAGCTTGAAGCAGGAAAATGAAATGAAAATATTTAGATGCTGATTATTTCAAATATTTCTTCCTTCCCATCCCCAACTCCACTCTTATACTGATAACCAGAAAAATCCTTGCAAATGTATATCCTGGAGCATTGCAAAATAAAAAAAATTAAAAAATGAAAGGGCAAAAAGCTTTAAAATAAATTCAGCTTTTACTGCTGTAGCATAATCTTATACTGAAACATTAAGAATAACCCAGCCTTTATTTTTTTAAATTATTCTTTGAGACGTTTAAACGGTTGGTCTTTTAATTGATACTCACTTTTGCCAAAATACTGGCATACTCAATATTTAATTAAATGTAACTGAAGCACTTTATTTGTTCTTTAAATTTTTTTTCTTTTTACTAAATCAGAGTGTATATGAATTCAATACCAAACGTTTCTGTATTCTGGGGCATAATTAAGATGCAGGGGGTTCAATTGTTTTAGCAGCTGGACTTGGATCCATGTTTGTCTTGTACGGCAAGCCGGGTGGTACCAGCGATAAAAGACAAGTAACCCCAAAGCTCACTGTAAGGAAACTAGCATTTTTTTGGGGAGGCGGGGGATCACCAAATCACCATAGCAGCCATTACAGATGCCTTTTCCAGTCATAACCAAATATGGATTTAGCTAAACTCTACCAGGACTTTAACAGAACCATGTGTTTTGATCAGATGTCCTGACAGTTTTAAATGAGTCTCTGCTCCAACACAACTATCTCCACAGCATGTCGAAGTTCTGCTGAGGCCTGATAATGAACATTTGATTATGGTGTGCTGAACCTGGGAAAGCATTGAAACATGCAGGATAGAGGAACGGGTAAGATCCCTCTCTCTGTAAACTCCATTGTTTTTAAAACGCCAACATAAATCTCTGTCCCATTATAAAGTATTGACCGCATGTGTGCCCCTTTATTGTTTGAATATTTTGGTGTGAAAAATGTTATACTGAATAAATGTACTCAAATAAAATTTATATATATATATATATATATATATATATATTTATTTTTTGTTAAACTGACAGTATAGGATTAGGCTACAAAGAGATGCGTTCATTTAAAAAGATTTTAAATATCTTTTCCTGGGCTTCCCAAAAAGTTGCATGCATCTGTATGCAGTTTATACAAAGCAATGCTTGCTGAAAAGTGGGAGTAAATGCAGCCCAACAGATAAAATGATTTAATTCAAGGAATAGGTTGCAACCAATTAAAAATACCCCCCTTTTCAATTTAAACTCTTGATTTTATTCAAGTAAAAAACTGACGTCCCCATCCCTTTCTGCTATTCAGTGTTCAAAAATGAAACTTGAACAACACACATGTTATGTCTGTGAAAGAAAATGCTAAATTATCCCAACACTTCTTCAGAGCAGTGATTTCAAAAGGAGAGGGCAAGAAAGTTATGCAAAACATTGCAGGAAAAAAAAAAAAAAAATCAAGGTTAAAGCTTATTCAAAGGCCTTGATCACAGTGAAGACAGGAAATAAAAAAAATCACTTGAGACATTTTTAGAAATAAAAGTTTGAAGAAAAAAAAAGGTATATCAACTCAGTCACTCTTTATATTTACAAGTTTAGAAATGTACAGTAGGGAAGAATAGATAGATGCAAAAAGGTTTAGCAAGAGAAGAATATTTACAGTAGATACTCTGGAAATCAGAACAAGCGTTAAATTCACCTGCGACAACAAACACCACTTCAAATGAAAAAAAAAAACTGTTTCAAATTCTCAGCGTACAGCTCTCGCCACAGTTATTGGTATTTCTGCTCGAGATGTGTAGAAAGCCTTGAAATGAGTTGCCATGGAGACGTCGTGACACTATTGTTGCAGTTTCCAAACAGCAAGCTATCTCCCTTGCCTTGCTCCTTACTGGGTATGCTGGCAAGACTGGCTTGGGTCCTTTTCCCCATTCCAGTTTTAAAAGTTACAATTATTTTTCTGACTGTAGGTAAAAGCTTACATGCCTTACATGGGTTGTTTTCTTGTGTTCCCCATTTTGAAGAGTGTCAAATTATAATTATAGCTCGAGAAAACTTGAAGTCATGTATTGAAAAGCAAAACATCAGTATATTTGCTGACATATTGATAGATTTTCTTCAAATTTCAGTGAGATTTCGCAGCTGCAGTAGCATAACGGTTAAGATTTCTACACATCTTTATCAGAGGTGCTGCTAAGTGTGGAGGAAGCTGTAACATTCTTGTATTTCTAAGAGGAGATTAGTTTGGAATCGATTTGCTTTCATATCTGGGGAACATGTCTAAACATTTTAGAAAATGTGATAAATCCCACTGAAAGACTCGGAACTTCTTTTTAAATGAAGCCAGATATATTGGGGTATTCCTTTAGCTCAGCATGAAGAGTTAAAACAGTGCCAAGCAACAAGTCTGCATAAGACGAGTAAATGCTCTAGATAGCTTATTTTCTTCTATACATTTGGGAATAATTTTCTTCATCTTCAGAGAGATTTTATCCTCATCTTTATGCTAAGCTTCAAACCAAGTTGGCTGGTATGAGAGGTAATCTTTGTGTGTAAAGCTGAGCATAAGTGAGGTAATGCAGACATCTTAAAAGGCCAAGTTATTAATTTTAGGCTCCTCTTACATCTTTCTTCTGACATCTCAGGTGAAGTAACCCCGGAATCACAGAGAAAGAAAAGTATTGTTTAATGTCTGCTTGAACTATCCGTTTTATTCTTGTGGTTATGCCATTCAAGGTAAAGCATCTAATGTGTGGAGAAATGGAAGAAAGCAGGTTATACAACACTCTGCACTACGTCACCGACAACCTCTGAGTACAGGGTGAAGTGAGCGGCCACTAAAGCCGACGCATCAAGACTTGATCAGCTATTTACACACAACCTAAGGTGGGTTTCCTTCAAGCTAAGTAACAGAGTAAAGATATCTGGGCTCATACCAGCAGGGCTAACACACACTGCACTGTTAGACGTGTGGCTTGCTCTTCTCATTCAGCTTGTCATAGTCGACCGCTTCAGTAGCGTGGGGGAAGGTAAGGCCTCTTCTGCGCATGGAAGGGACCGCCGCCGAATGGGGGTCCGGCTCGCTTCCCTCCATGAAACCCGCCCCTGGGGTGGTCTTGAGACAGGCTTCGGCCTCGCATCGGGGGTCTCTGCTGCATGGGAGTGGCGAGGATCGGGGGTCTGGATGTGGGCAAGTTGAGGAGGGGGACGGGGTTGGAGCCTGGGTTGTGGGGCGCAGCTGGAGGGCTGGGTGGGGGTTTGGAGAGAGAGGAGTCTCCTGCGGGGGAATTAGGCGTGGAGGGAGAGGGCGTGGAGGATGTGGGGGAGGGGTGAGGTAAAACCAAAGGCTCCTTCACTCTGCCGAGTAAAGGCGGAGGAACGCCAGGCGCACCTGGGCGGTGAAGAGGGGGGGTATGGCGAGGGATTAAAGGCTCTTTAACTGTGCCGGGACGGGGTAGTTTAGGGGGGTCGCCTAGCAACGATGACATGAGTGGTGCAGGGGTCACCTTCCTTCCTCTGGGCCCCATTCTGCTGTGCTCTGTACCTTTGGGTCTTAGTGATGGAGGAAGAGACAAGCTGTGGTCCACAGGGACCAGCATCCCCCCCACCATGACGGAGTGGGGCAAAGAAGGGTGAGACGGCGGAGGTGAGAGGCGGTGCATGGAAGGAGGTGGAGGCAGCCGAGGGATTGGGGGAACAGTGGCGAAAAAGGCGGCAGAGGGATGGAGATGAGGTTGGAGCATCGATGGAGGAGGAGTCTGCATGTTTTCAGGGTGGTACGGCATTGGGAACGGAGGCTGAGGAGGAGGGAGAGGAAGAGACGGAGGAGGGTGAAGGTGTGGGATGTGGTGTGGTGGAGGAGGAGGAAGAGGAAGAGGAAGCATGGAGGGGTTCATGTCTTCAGCGCCTCCCTGGCCCATGCTGAGAGGAGGGGGTAGAACTTGGGGTGATGGAGGCTGACCCTCCAAGTATTCTTCCTCTTCGTACCACATCGAAGCCCCTGGCCGACTCCCAGCTCCTCCCCCTCGTCGAGAACCTCGGCCGATCACGCGGATGCTCTCAACTGTCTTGATGCGCTCTCCGGCTGAAGGTCGGTTTGAATACCCCAGAGTTTGGATCGGTGCTCCTTCGGTGTGGGGCGACACCAGTGTCTCGATGCGATGGTACTGACCTTCCTTTGCGTCTGCTGGCATCTCTTTCCCATTGTTCTTTTTTCCACTCAGACTCGCGTCGTCGGAACCGGTGCTCGCCTTCCGAGAGCCAGCAGAGAGTCTCCGCTCTGCCAAGGCTCTGCTGTTCCGAGCCTTCAAGTCACCGCCAGGAGAAGACGACACCTGCTTCCTCATCAGGTCTTCGTTGTTTAACTTCGTGCCGCTCCTTTTTCCTGCACCGAATCTTGAGGAGGAGGAGCCAAGAAAGTCTCCGTTGTTGCTGCTTCCGGTTGGAGTGACTGCAGTATCCCAGGGATCATTGCGGTAGGCTGTAGGTGAGAGGTTATGGCTTCCAGAGGAGCCCAGAGATTCTGGCACGCCTCCAGGAGTGTCCATGATCTCGTCCTGCGTCGGCGTGCCCGCTGCCTCGTCCCTCACCGGGGTGCCGTCGACGCCATCGGGACTTGCGTCGCCCAGCGCCAGGCTGAAGCCTGGATTACCCTGCAGGAAACTGTTGATCTTCGATTCTAGGCTGGGGGGAGAGGAAGAAGGAGCTGAGGTACGAGGAGGGGATGGAGGAGGAGGTGGAGGGGAGAGCTGGCGCTCCTTCTCCCAGTCTCTGGCTCTTCCAGGTTCGTCTTGTTTGAGACTGTTCCCCAGAGGGGGCTTCGTCTTCGGGGTGGTTGGGGTTACCGGGGTTTTGACACTGGATGAGTCTGTGGAGGTTCGGTTGGAGGGAGCGGTGGAGGTATTAGTCACACTTTGAAGGAGGGATGACAAACCTGTTTTGAGATGATTAAAGTAAAAAAAGAAAGAAAGAAGTGACAAACTGTGCAGTAATATTTATTACCAATTAAATTAAAGAGAAGTGTGTGCAACCTGGTGTGTTGGTTTTAGACAGAGCGTTTAGTATCCCTTCAGGGGTGATGTCAACACGTGACAGGATGCTGGCCAAAGCAGGACTTGGCGGCGTCCCTTTGGAGGCCGCTGTCTGAGCGGTGGGGGTGGTGGGGGTCCCAGGAGACGGCCGAGGAGACGCAGTAGGTGCTGGGAGAACGGCAAGGACAGGAGAGAAAAATAAAACCACAGTAAATATAAACCAAAGCGGGCAGTTTCCATTTATTTTATGGTCCGAGGGCTTGTACATTTCCCCACACAGTTAATTTCAAGCATTTTCAAGGTAAATTTTCAAACTTTTCAGGGACAGTTTCAATTCAGAACTATATGATATAATCTTCTACTGTTATTAATGCATAGTGCAGCCAGACACTGCAATGGGAGGCAGATTAAAGGTTCCCAATGCTCTGTCTTCAGACAGAAGAAAAAGAAAACACCAGGAACAAATTTGGTTCATTTGTTTTGTAAAATGTGATCAGCTGACATTGATTAAATAATGTCTAATCACATCTAGTATCCTTCAGAGAAGGACAGTAGAGAAGGCAGAAGGTTTCAGAGAAGCAACACATTTTCAAACAAGAGGGAGTAGTTAGTAAAAATTATTTACTCTCCATATGAATGACTGTGTATATATATAAGAAATTATTTTTCAGAAATGCTGAAAATACTATCACCACAGATTTGTCTCCAAATTAGAAATCCTGTAAACTGGATGAGCATTAGAATTAAAACATTCACCGTTTCTGATTGCTGATGTCCTGGCGAACTGCAGGCCAAAAAGGTAAAATTTGATTATTCACTATTTATGATAAAACTAAGCGCTGCCACTGTCTGTAAATCATACGTTTCTCCTTTAACACAAAACAGCAAAAAAAAGCTTAGACTTTCGCTTCAAAGCATAAATGTCGATAATCTTGTAAGCCCTGAATTATTTGCAGGACTAAAATCATCAGATAATCGTTTCAAACCTAATAAAGTGGCCAGTGAGAGTACATCTCTACTAGGATATTTGCTGTGCGTTTTTAGCCAAAAATAGCTAACTATTAGATTTTAACACATGATGGCGTTTTTAAGGAAGACGGTGAGAAGTGTTCTTGTAACCGGTCTGCAGTTCTGCATGTCCAGGCAGTCAGTTTGTACGCTTAGCTAATTAAAAGCAGGAAAACCATCACTCCTAAAAACCTGCAAATTAAAAAAATATATGAAGAACATTTCTCAGTTATCAACCGTTAATTTAGTTTTTCTCTAATCACAGAGACCATGACCAACTCCAAACCCACCTGTGTTCTTCATGGCAGACGTGAGCGAGTTGAGGATGGAGCTGATCTTCCCCAGGTCCACTTTGGCCAGGTTCACTCCCAGGGGCGTGGTCGGGGTTGTCGTAGCTTTAGCAGAGGTCGGAGTCACTGGGGTTGCTGTGGTAACAGCAGATGGGCTGGGCTTGGGTGGTTTCGTTGGCGTGCTTTGAGGTTTTGACGCCTCGTCCGACTTCGTCTTGGAAACAGCCGGCTGGTCTAACTTACCGTCTGTGAGAGTAAAACAAAATACATTAAAATGTCCCAACTTAATACAATGCTGCAGCGTAGAGAAGCTTTATGCTTTGAAAAATTCTTTTTTTTTTTCAGGCTTTGTTTTCAACAACTTCTTCTATTTACTTATTGAGCTGAAGCTTTAAAAAAAAAACTTGAGTTCTTGACTTCTGCACGGTAATTTGAGAGTTGTTTAATTGAGAATCGTGCACCTACGACACAACTCACCCTGCGCAGCACCAGCGCATGCCTCCTCATCAGACATGTCCATGTCTTCCATGTCTCTGTTGTCGTTTTGGAGCTCTCCTTCGTCCATGGCCTTGCCGTCCAGCTCCGGATCCACCTTGGCCCTGGCCGTCTCCATTTCCAGAAAGGGTGAGTCGGAGCCAGTGGGTGAAGGAGCGTCTTCAGAGGGAGAGGGGATGGGCGAGTCCTCAGGGCCGGAGAGAGACGCCTTGAGAGAATCCAGTTTCTTTTTGAGGCCGTTTACTCGGTTGGCAAAGGCATTGTACGCCTGAAGAGAAGTGGGGGACAATAAATTAATAATATTTATTGTGAGAGACACATGATCAATACCAATAGATAAAACATCTGATAGAATATTCAATATTTAAGATATTGAATATTAAACCTCTGATGGCCAGCTAAGCAAGGTGAGTAGCATCAACCAACTCACTCACTCACTGGTTACCTAGCAACAGCTATTTGATTAACTTGTGGTTACCTAGCAACAACTTAAGTAAGTTTGCAGTATTTAAGATACTTAAAGCAAAAAACTAATAAATAATTATCAATATCGACTGATATGAAATGCTTACACTATGATACGTTTGTCAGGCATATTCTCTGATCCAAATTATATTAAACTTAATTTTGCTTCTCTAACTCTTAAAGCTGTTTAAGATAATCATTCCCAAACAAAGAGACGCTTAAACATGTAGAATATTATGGAAACATTTTCTCATCTTGTTAAAAATACTTTTTTTCTTGTCTGGATGCAGTTGTTATAGTTTTCAAAAGGTTAGCATGTAAATGCATCTGTCAAAGTTCTAAAAAGAGCTTAAAAATACAAATACAAGCATCTTTATCATATTTTAAACACAAAACACACTTACATTTGCCACAATCTTAACCTCCTTGTATTGCATCTCATAGAAGATGTCTGCATTTCCCAATGCTTCCAGCAGGGGAGGTCCTGTTTTCAGCTCTTTCTCCAGGAAGCTGACAAACTCCTGCAGCTTCAGACTGCCATCTTCAAAGTCCTTAGCAAAATTGTTTCCTCCTGCTTTGTCTAAAGAGGGAGAAATTGGAATAAAAAACTGAATAAAGTTATTTGAATTTTTAAAAATAATGCTGTTTTCATCAGCATTATTACTTATGATTGTTGCTCAGTCCATTCATAATTATTCAGGAAGCTCCATCTACTTGATCTCATAGCAAAGCTTCATCATGTTCACAGGTAATGACAAATAATCATGTAGTTTTTATACATAAAGGTGCACACTTGAAAAAAACTTGTGTTTATTATGAGAACACAAGATAAAAGAACCACTTCTCTTGTTGCCAGTTTATCTGAATTTGTGTTTTGTTGGACAAAGTTCCTCTCCGTTTCACTCGCTGCACATCCATGAAGTGCAAACAGCTTCCCAAAACGACAGCCTTGATCACACAGTGCATACATGTTTTATACAACAGATCACATGGATCAAAAATACAATGACAGGTTAGAAAAACATGGTGATCTAACCTCCGCTCTGCCCCAGATGGTTTGTTTTTATCATTATTCAGACAGTAATTAGCATATGGAAGTATTGACATTATCAATTAGGATAGTTGCTAGCATAGGAGGCCTGGTTTTCTAAAGAAATGCGTACGGTTTATGCTCCTCCTCTGAGTGTTATCAAACTCCAAGGTCATACGCCGAGAGTCGACTGCAGTCTCACTGCTTAAACATGTTTGTAATTCACTAAAGGAATGGAAACACCCCTCCGGTGAAGATCATTTTTTCCACCCAAAAGTTCTCACTGGAGTACTTTTTCATTTTTCTTTGATAGTGTCCAATGTTTCCCACAGTGTATTATAAGCCTGGCGGGCCACCAGGCTTAGCATTGTTTGTTTATTTTATTTATTTATTTTTTTAAATCATTGGCTTTTTTAAGACTTTGTAGTTGGCGTTTAAGTTTAATCTTCCAGTCTTCCAATAACGCATAACTATCAAGTGATATTTTCAAATATCTTGTCAATTTTAAACATTTTTTAACTAACAAACATGGCGGCCGGCTGGATGACTGCCACAAGGCTTAGCAAGTTTTCTGAGGAAAACCCTGAGTGTCAAACTTATGGTGTCTCAGTATTTCGTTCTTATGTCTTCCATTATGCAGAAATGATAAAAGAGTGGCATACTGCCTGATCTGCAAGATTTTACCTCAGAGTTTTTGTTGAGTCACAAAACAAACGTAATTTCATATCTGTCTGGAATATATTTGGCGGTTAAATACAATGAAATCAATCCTATTGATAAACTCTTAAATCATCTCCACATGTTGTTAATAAACTAATGTCTTCCAAGCTTTGTGATGTCAACTTTCCAGACTGAGGATGACACTAGAAAAAGGAGGTTTGTGTTTTTAGGGAAATTATCAAAGAAACACTCGACCTTTCAGCCTTTTGAAGGCCTCGGTGCTGAGGACATCCACTCTGAGCGTCTCAAGCTGCTTCTCTCTGACCTGCTCTTCAGCAGCAGCTTGCTTGTGTCTCGACAGCTGCTCGATAAGGGAGTGGGGCTTGAAAAGAGTCAGAGAGCAAAGATGATAGGACACGAGAGTCAATTTTGTTTTAGGCAAATTTTAGCAGCACCATTTCCAAAGAGCAACAATGAAAGGAGGCTTACTGTAAACTCTGCAACAATCTTGGACTTCAGCGCAGCTTTATTAGGTGGAGTTTTAGTGCTGACGGCTTTGGTGCTGGTGGGAGCTGAAGAACAGAGACAACGTTAAAACACAGGAAAAGATACAACCATTTTAATTAACAGTGGTGCTGGAACATTTGTGAACCTCTATCTGTTTATTTTCATGCATAAATGTGACTCAAAGAGGTGACGGCAAGAAAAAAAAAATTAAGAAAAAATTCTGAGTAAAATGATCCAATTTATCCTCAACACCCCTTTGCAGAAAATACTAACTCAAGTCTTTGTAAAATTTATATATCATATTCCCAGGTAACTCCCAGTAGTCACTGGGGTTACGGATCACCACCGTTAGAATAGCTAAAATCCACAAATACTTGGGATCTTCGCTAAAAACGCTAATCACTGTCCATTTTAATAGTCTAAGCCCCAAATATACCCTTAATATGCATGTATACATTAAGATTTACAGCTAAAACCATCTTTTTGCTACTGTAGAGGCAAAAAACTAGTCTTCCTCATCGCCACTGTGGATGGGAGGAACAGCCAATCAGTAGCAAGGAAAATGAGTGGCGTGCCTCGATTCACAGGTTTGTGAACGCTAGCCATTAGCATTGAGTTACGTAGCATTGCACCAGCTTCGGAAGCTGCAATTCCTCTGAATACTTTAGTCTCCACTGCATATATTTGTGTGACTTTCTACATCTATGATCAGTTTACAAAAGCCTATGTGACCATTTTTCCTTACAATTTGTGTCTATAGTTCAGAATTTATGGTTTCCTTGCTGATGCCAAACCAGCCTGAACCACGCAGCAGAGCTTCGCCATAAGACATGACCATTACCGTGTTCTACAGAGAAAGCAATCTAATCCTGAAGTTCATTTGTTGTTTTTAAGCAAATTACTCTTATAAGTAAAATTATAATCTACATACTCTATGAATAAATAAAAACTAGTCCACAAAAAAAATTTCCCCCCTCAAACTTTATCCATCCATTGTTTATATCTGTATACCCCTTTTTTGTTTTGATACAACTTTGAAACAGAGTTTAGTTCTAATGAAGATTGAATTCACGTTACATTTTGGCCTTTTTACCATTTATGAAATATTTGAACTAGTAGATTCTGATTCAGTCCATATGGATCAACAAATTAATTATGCTGTTCTTTATTGTGCTAAGCTACATCACTAAATGAAACCAGTTTACTGATTTAGATTTTTTTTAAATGTTCACATTTTTAATCAGGATGGTAAATAATGCTCCACATAGAAAAATGAAGAAGAAGAAAAAAATTCTGAATTCAAATAGTGTCTATAAACATTCAAGCACCTCTTAGGATCATCTGGATTTGATCGACATTAAAGATTTAAAATAAAAGCTGACCATTATTTGATGGAGTCTCCTTTTCTTTCTGCTTTTCTTTCTCTTTCTCCTTCTGCTTTTCTCGCTCCTTTTCCTTTTTGTGCAGGCTGGCTTTGAACTGTGCAATCACTTCCTCGGGATACACATTCCTCTCCTCCCAAATGGAAAAGATCCTTTCGACCGATTTGCGGACTTTTCCATCTCTAACAGAGAAAAACACACAAATTGTCTCAATAAATATCAGGGTTGATGCACTTTTTTCGGTCACAGATCAAACTACTAAAACAATATGCAGGTTTAGCTGCGACAAAGCGCCGAGTAAACACAATGAAGCTACTCACTTGATGAGGAGGGCAGCATTGGGAAGTACATCGGAGAACGCCGAACGAAACACAATGGCGTTCTTTCTTTTGCAGTTTTGGATCACATCATTGGCAAGGTAGAAAAGATTCAAGCGATGATTGTGGTCGGCTACAACAGAAATTAATAGAGGTTGAAAGAGAGAAGGACAAAAAAATAGCTGCAGTTTTATCCAGCTATGTTTTATATTTATTATTTTTAAATTTTGTTTAGCTCTTTGATGCATCCTCATCCATGGAACTACACAACTAATTACTAATTTCCCCAGCCTGGTGTATTTTTCGGCTGCCTCTTTGACTCCCTTGAAAAGAAGATTTTTAATCTCAGTGGGTTTTTATCCTGGTAAAATAAAGGTTAAATAACTAAAAATAAAAGAGAATAGCTATTTAGAAGCAAAGCATTCTTAGCATTCATGCTTTACCCCAGTTTTCAATGAACACACATGCATATTTTAGAAAATATCCAAAGCTGAAAAGAATTACAAAAATATAGGGAGGTAACGTCATCATCTTTAATGTAACAAATTTATTTGCTTTTGAACTACATAAAAATCAATTCCAGATGCACAGTAAAATATTTGGCTGCTGGTTTTGTGACAACAAAAATTGCAGGAAATATGTGTTGCAACATAAATACACATACAGTTCAGACAAGAAAACTCTGTTGGTTATGCAGCAACGCAGAGAACACATTTTAACAAATTATTTTACCCAACACCTCACATATTTTCTGCACGATTCACCCAACGTCCTCGCCGTGCAGGTGCTGTTTTTTGAGGTGTCCAAGTTTACCGTGTCAAGTGGATTTATGCTTTATTCTTTACCTTGTCTCTCTTTTTTTTAAATTGCAAAGTAAATGAATCCAACACCAAATAAAAATATCCAGTAACCCACCAAAGACTGATACTCATAATGTCCATTCATCTTCTAATTGGCAGAGATGGTGGACATCTTTGATCTCAACTCCTCAGATCAGAGGTTAATCTAAGGCTACGTTCGCAAATTTATTCATTTATTTTTGCGTGGCTCTTCTTACTACTAATCAAAGGGAGGTGGCAGTATTGAAACAAGATCATAAGACAAAGAAAGCTAAGGATTAAGGTATTGGATGCTTGCTTCAGAAGTTTTCTACATCTGGTTCCTTCTGGTGCAGAATTATGATGCATGTCTCACGTCACGCATGAGACTTGACCGTTCTGACTGCAGATGCTTTACAAACTATCGGACATGTATAAGATTTTGGGGTGAAAACTTCAGAATTGACTGCCATGCTAAAGTTAACTAAGGAAAAACAAACACAATTTGAATGTGTCCGATTTGTCAGTGTGTGAGCGCAGCCAAACATGAACAAAAAGACAAAGTGACAGAAGTAAATCCAAGGATCCCCAGTGAGGACATGATAATTTCACAAGCGAGGGTTTGCAGAGTCAAAGTAGACTCCAGTCCCTGAACAACATTTGATTTCAAGTAAAGAATAAATCTATTTAAATCCACAGCTACACTGAAACATATGAACGATATTCTAAGACTCAGAGTCATTTTTATCTTGAAATGATAAAAATCCATCAATTTAAATGCTGTACGCACTAGGGCTGTAGTGATACAATATTCTGCTCACGATACGATATATATTGCAATATTCAAATGATACAATTCAATACACTGGCAATTTTCTGAAAGATTTTAGAGGGACAGAGTGATTTTGGTGACATTTTGTGACTGTTATAGAGTTGGATTGAATTAATTTAACTGAAAACTTATTAAAAGCACCAACTACACTATACCTGGCTCTGGTTGGACATGGACACAGACTTAAAGTCGACAGCTGGACAAAATGAATCAAAGAAGGGGTGAGAAAACATGTTCCTTTTAATTGAAACAGTACAAACTGTAGCTTACATGCATTTGTAAAGTAAATAAAATGCACCAAGTAGCCTGCTCTGAATAGTTTGATACCTTTTTAACCTTGACACTTAACATCTGAAGGAATCACTCTAAGCCTGATGACCTAATCACTCTCCTGGTGAAGCAAGTAGTGAGTGAGCAAGGTGACAGTTGGATGTTACAATACTTGCGGATAAATATCGATTTTTTTCCTGGGAAAGATAATAATATATATCGCAAAATCGATATTACACAGCCCTAATACGCAGTGAAATTTAAGTGCTTTGAATAAGAAATGTATTACTTTTGGGATTTTGACATGCATTAGATGTAAATGAGTTATCTCCATGAATGTGATGTTTGTCACTAAATAATTAAAGGGGTCCGATTCCTCCGTGAATTTATCAGATTTACATAAAGCTGCACAAATAATCGATTGTCAATATCTATTTGTGCAACATGTTCCAATTGTAAAAGAGTGCAGGAATGCAATACCTGGAAATGAGTTGTACTTTAATGACATGCATATAATTACTGCAAGAAAATAAGACTTTTAGCCTGTTAAATGTACTTTCAATGGAAGAAAAATAAAATATGGAACAACTGTAATCAGTGGCAGCATGAAAATATTCAGCAACAGAGCAGCAAGAACTTGTTTTGCTGACATTATGCAGCCCTAGCCATATCTGTTGTGAAGATTTGTATCATTTAATGTTAAACTTTCAAACTGTGGACAGGTTAAACTTTTTCTAAAATCTTAATCAAGGGGATTAAGTTAATTAATGCAGTTATGTGTACAGCAAAGTTACTTCATCATCAAATTAGGATGTGCACAACAAGACCACATAACCTTAAATAATGTTCCAGATCTTTCATGTGCAAGTCCAGGCCCCAAACTGTAGCGACAAGCAAATTGAAAAGACCCAAAGAATGCAATGCAGCCGAATGACGCTGAAACAGAAAAGCTCTCTTACTGTTGTGTTAAACATGCCGAGACTGAATTTTATGCTCTATAACACACACAAAAAGGGTCAAACCTGAACCACATCATTCTGCAGCGAACAAAATTTACTGAAAAGAATATATATTATATCATGCAATTTATGAAACCTTTAAGCATTAGAACTGCTTTGAGTTTAAATAAATGTCAACACTGGAATATGGACTGAATTAATCAACACCAATTACTGTTGATTACTTATTTTACTTAATTAATCTGTACATTTTTTGTGAAAACAAACATGATTCTTAGCCATTTTTAAAACTGTTTTCAACAGTTTAAAAATTAAACTATTTTTATCAGCCATTTTAAATGTCAAGGTTTATAAAAAATTGCCATTATTGCTGAAACAATCAGATTAATCGTGACGAATCGATTATTGAAATAATTGTCAACTAATTTAGTAACTGATTAACTGTTAACTGCAGAATATAATTTGATATGAATATGGTGATAGTCCAGCTTGTGATTACATCTCCTGAAGCAGGTTGAAGCATTATCATGAGCCTCAGATATTAAGGCAAATATTTAACGATTGGCAAATTTTTAGATACATAATTGAGCCTCTTGTTTAAGAGTAAAGTTCCTGTGTTGCCTCATTGTACTGATAATGTCGGCTCGTACACCTGGCTGAAAACACTTTGTTACAAAACCACTGAAGAAGTCAAGTCTCCTCTGTACTAAAAACAGGTGTTATGCAGCAATGACCTTCCACAGAAGAAAGAAGCTGCTATAAAGACAATCTGAAGAACAGAAAACACTGCAACCACAAAACAATTAACCACCAAGGATCCTAAAACAAATTAACATAAAGAAATTGTTTTATTTTTAACGCTTCATCACCTCTGGTTCAAAATACTTAAGCCTGATTAAACATAAACCTGATAATTTCACATGAACAGATTCTTCAATAACATAAAAATTAATTAATGAAACTTTTAATTTCTGTGCTTTTTGGGATCTTAGAATTAGCTGGGAATATTTAATGTCAATATATACACTCCAGTCAACTTTGAACATTGCTACAGATTCTGAAAAACTACATTTGTTAAAGCTTTAATCTGTTTATGTGAACAAAAATTAGGTTTATTTGTTTTACACATTTTGCTAAAATCATGTCTCATTTCTCTTTATCCCAGTATCATACCACACTCCTACTCCTGATTTCTCCACTGAAGATTACTGTAAATATGCCCAGATGCTCTTTCAAAGGCCCCCACTGTAATCAAGCTTTCAGAAAATGTGTCTAAAGAACATTACAATGCCAATATTTTCAAGCAAAACATGTAAGAAATGAGGAAAATTGAGGTTTCCACCACACAAACTGCCAATATTTAGTATCAAAATGTATCATCTTTACTTTAAAGATTCAAAAACTCAACCTGTTGTAAGCTTGGATCAACTAATAAAGAGTCAGACTCAATACAGTGATTTTACAAATTCACAAAAATACAGTTAATATAAATAACCTTTTCATATTTACATGATAAACATTTTTATCTGGGAAACTCCAGTCAGCCTTACAGAAAATATTAATATTTTGATGGTCATCTAATGTTATGTTTTTATCTGAATACTTGTGAACTTTTACCGAATGAACCTGTCTGAGCTAAAACCCAACTCCAGCTGTCCTGGAGATGTTTTCTACAGACTGTTTCTGGAGTTTATGGTTCTCTGTCCTCGGTATAAAAACGACATGTTGACTCTCAGAGATTTTACTCTCACCTAAACAGAGCTTGGATACATTTTTCTCCTCCACAACTCCAAAATACCATGACAAAATCTTAAATATATCGCTTCCATCCCTTGTTTTTACAAGCTTAAATTAAGAATAGTTAACACCACATGCTTCTTATCTTCCCCCAACAGAACATGACATGTTTATTAAAAAATATACTGCTTAATATTTTAATATTTAACCGGTTATCTTACCCAGAAGATTTTAAACAATTCATGTTTCTACTCAGATTCTTAACCTTTACCATTTCCATCTTTACAAAAACATGCATGAATATTTAACATATCCAAAATAAAATGGAAAACTGCCAACAAAGGAGCAAAAAAACAGCAACATCACAAAGTTGTATAGTCACTAGTTATAACTAATCAGATAGTTATTGAGTTCTGGATTTCTTCTAAATATTTTTGCCTCAAAATATTATCTATTGTGATATGGTTTAAAGGATATGATGAAATAAACATTTTCCGTTTTAAAAGCCTTAGTTTTAGCCGTCTTTACAGTCACACTGTATTACTTAACTTCTCTTTTTAGCTTTAAGTAAGTTTTGTGAATTTTATATTTGTTGGATTTTAGTTTACAAAGCCTTTTGTGCAGCACGAGTTACAGTAATAAACCTGACCTTTCCTGTTCTTTGACAGACTGCATTTCTAATTTAAGGAGTTTGTGTCCATAAAAGACCTGGAAGGCTGGCCTCAAAAGCATCAATAAATGTTCAAAATATGACTTTAAAGACACAAAAGTTGCTTTACCACCTGAAGACAGACTGAATTTGGTACACAAACCACAATCGAGGATACTTAGAGAAAATATAAATATAAATCAAATGACATTGCCACCAACCTCTAGCTTTTTGAATAAATACAAGACTATTCCTGAGAGAATTAAAATCAACAGGCTTCAACAACTTGGGTTTTTCTGTCCCAAATTTATTTCAGAAGCAACCTAAAGACCTAAAGTAATGATAAAAAAAAAGATCTGTGAAACCCAATACAATTGATTTGGCTTTTACTTACATCAGCACCACCAAGATTAAAACTCGTATTCAAGAGTTTACGATTTATTACCAGCAAAAAATGTTTCATCCAGAATGAAGTAAACCAATTTCTTCAGTTTTACAGAAACAAAAAGAACACAGACATCAAAATAATAAAACTTGGGAACCCAGGGTTATATACACACATGTAAAAAAAAAAAAAAAAAACATGACGGGAAAACACATTCTGGACAGAACTGGGTCTGGGTCAGAATGAGATTACAGCAGCAAAATTGTCTGGTGTTAAATATCCCAAAATTCCTACATCTTATTCCAGGTTATTCAGAGAACAATCTAATCAATAAATATTATTGTTAAAACCCACTTTGACTGTTTTACTGTGCATATACAAGAAATTTGACTTTGGTTTTCAAGCACTCAGCCTCTGAACTCAAAGTAGAGATATAAAACTAGAGAAAATAAAATAAGAACAAAGTAACAACCATTTTGGATTTAGATTGTAGAAGTACAAAAAAAAAAAAGAGAGAGATTGCTGCAGCTCTGCAAATATGTTTATTTTGCTTCATAGTAGTCAACTCCAGTGGTGGGAAGTAACGAAGTACAAGTACTTCGTTACTGTACTTAAGTACAATTTTCTTGTATCTGTACTTTACTTAAGTAGATTTAATAATGGGTACTTTCTACTTTTACTCCACTACATTTTACAGTAAGTATCTGTACTTTCTACTTCACTACATTTCTACAAAAGTGTCGCGTTACTCGTTACATCCAAGTCGCACTGCTCTCTTTTTGTCCGTTAAAATATGAAGTTCAGGGTCTAAGGTGGCGCCGTAAAATCCAAGCAATAACGTGACTTAGTGTCTGTTGTCACCCATCGCCTCCCCCTTTACTCGCACGCGGAGCTCCAGACATGCGCAGTGGTTTCCTCTGAGCGGGAGAAGATGTCTAACTAAACGATAATAGCTGCATAAATCATAAGATATGGCGACATGTAAAACCAGCAGCGCTTCGCTTTCACAGACGGTGGGACTGAGTCCAACTTTTAGCGTCACTTGGAAGGAAAGCTTAAAGAAAGGTAAGATCTGTGGACGTGATGCTAGCAAAACTAGCTGTACTGAGACACATGTTGCATCTGCGATGAAAAAAAGTTGTCACTCATGCGCTGAATTATTGTGTGGACGTGTTGACTGAGGTGTCGCAAATATGGGACAACGCTGTGACCAAAGTGCAATATAGTGATATGACATTCAGGAACGATCCGATTCTTCTGGACGGATCTTTACTAAGGTTGATGGGACTGAAGCCTCACTGAGAGCCGTTCTTTGTTCTTGTGTACACTGCAATAGCTATATATATATATATATATATATATATATATACATACGCACGCACGCACGCACACACACACACACACACACACACACACACACACACATTTATTTAATTGCCGAATAAGTGAAAGTTGAACGTATGAACACAGAGCATGCTCATTGATTGATTTTGTCTCCTGTCATGGTGGCAAACATGCAGTGGGAGGGAGGATGAGAACAGTCACGGTGCTCCTTCTTCTTGTTGCGCCGTTGGACAGTGTTCATAGTGTTGTTTACAGTTAATTGCTATGTTTCATGGTTTAATGGTGCAGACAGTTGTGGTTTCTGACATGGGCAATATGGGCAACCGCCCAGGGCGTTATTTTTATAGGGATGGCAGGAGACCTCTGCGGATTGTAGCACAGCGATGAAAGCAAAACAGAATGAAATGAGTTGTAATTGATACTGGTTAAATATATTTCAGCTCTAAGTATTTAATATCTAGGTGTTTTTATGGAAATGTGGATCTTTCAGATCAATCTGAGAACCAGTTTTGATAGGTGCACTTCATTTTATTGTGTCATGTAGCGCAGGGCGCTGGTCTTGGTCTCGTGTTCAGTGGTCTTGACTACAACTCTGCTACGTGGCTCCTCGATTGCATGTCTTCCCCCCCACACCTTCGTTCCATCCCCTTTCAGTTGGATTTCTTTCTGAATAAATGTCACTAATGAAGTTCATGCTATGTTAGGACAGGAGACAAGATGTTTCCATCCCTGAAATTATGATGCATAGAATCACATATCTAAGTCTAAACTATTACAGAGAATAAACACAATAAGAACATGTTTAATCTGTGATATTGTTTATTAAAATGGCACATTTATGATGTATTCAAATTAAATACTATCGGCACACTTAATGATATTAGCGATTAGGTTATGTATTCAGCAAGTACTTTTACTTTTAATACTTAAGTATTTTTAAAAGCCAGTACTTTTTTACTTTTACTTAAGTAAAATGTTAATGTGGTACTTTGACTTTTACTTGAGTACATTTTTGCCTGTGTATTTGTACTTTTACTTAAGTACATTTTTTGAGTACTTTCTCCACCACTGGTCAACTCCCAAAGCTAAATCAGATCAAACTTCTACTTATTTAGGTGAGAACGACCAAAATTATTTCTGTCTGCTGAATGCCAAAAAATAAAAGTCAGAGTTTTACATATAGAGAAAAGAAAGTGTTAGAAAAATAGGTTACACAATATATCATCGGAATCAGTGCTATATTTGTATCGCAAAGGAGCATTTTGGAGCAAAATATTTGTAAACTGAAATATCCCAACAAATGTTTTGAACTTGTAAATGTTATGCTGATGTAATATTTAACAAGTTACAGAGTCTCACGGTAGCAGATGCTCACACCAGACACAAATAGCATAGAATAATATGCTAAAGATCAGAGTGCAAGAAGTACAGATAAGAAAGAAGAAAATAGACAAACATCACACCTTGTACAGCAATGTCAACATTTTCTGATACTGTGAAAAACCCTAGTGCATCTTTTTTTTGCACATGTAAACTTCTGGTTTCAGCTTTAAATGCATATTCATGTCCTTAAACATAAATGAATTGCATTATTCTAAAACCATAAACACCTAATTTAGCAGAAAAATTAGCCATCATTACTTCAGATCAGCTGGACTTTTTTTTTTTTTTTTTTTTTAAATGAGGCACCAAACCTCAGTTTGTTGAATTTTCTTGGCTAGTTTGCTTAGAACATTTGAAGGATCAATAATTTTAAAAATATGCAAGGCGTGACTCTTGAGGGACCATTTTATACTTTTTAGTATCTGGAGGAACCCTTAGTGAAGTGAAGCAACAGTGCAGCTGTGCACAGGTAGAGACAGAGCAAACTGTACTTCTTGAGGAAGCTTAGATCCTTCAGTGTTTGCAGCAAAAGGCTGCAGATCTTCTGAACTCTGTTGTGAAGAAGCTTCAGAGACGGACTTAAACTGGCTCAACAACCTGATAAAGACGGCTGGGAAGGTTCTGAAGAACTGAAGATGAGTATGCAAAGAAGGACTTGCTAATAAAATCAAGAAAATTATGAACAACTTTAAACATCTTCATGAGACTGTCTTCAGTCAGAGGCTGCTTCAGATTTGCTGTATTACAGACTGCTACAAGAGGACCTTCCACAGCCATTTTTAAGTCATGCATTCATCAAATCAATCGCATTACAAGGCAGACGCACTTGCTCGACTAACGCGCTGTGCAACAGTTAAATATACATTGCACACTATACCTGCAAACTAAAGAGCTACGATCTTGTCAATGTACAAAAAACTACAGAAAAACAAGTTCATTCAATTGTGCTCATACAATAAACATCTCATCAAAACACGCCACACGAACAGCTATTAAGGTGCAACCAAAGCTGCCTAAAAAGTGAAGCAAGCTACGAGCGAATCAAGATCAACACATCCCAACTTAATTTGTTTTGCACAACCAGCCCGTGTTTCCCAGAGAGGCCCATCTGTAAACACTGCTATCAGCGACACGTTAGCTTTGCCACCATTAGCAGCTAATTTTAAGTAGCATCACCTGCGAATACTTCTGAAATTAATTCCTCGTTCAAAAGTAAAGAAACTGAATAAGTAACAACTTTTGAGATAGAACGTAAAGCACTGCATAAATTAGCCAAATATATTGACGAGTTTTGCACACTATATGTAGAAATGCCAAAAATCAAGCTTTTGAATTAGCTTGAGGTATGCTAGCTAGCGGCGCTGCTACTCACATTTCTTGAGCCACTTCATCCAGTAGCGAACAATGAGTTCGTGGTGTTTCTTGTTTTCAATGCACCACGTCGAGAGGCTCTGTATCGACTCCATAGTATTGGAAACTCCTTGAAAGCGGCGGTCCAGTGAGGCTTCCAGAGAACCAGTGGAGCTGCGGGCTCCCTGCCCGCTTGCAGCGCCTGAACCGGCCGCCATCTTCCCCGATCTGTCTGCTGATGTGGGGGGCAGTGGCGGTGCTAGACTAAATTTACCAGGGAGGCAGAGGGAAGGTGGGGGCAGTGTTTTTTTTTCCCATGGGGGCTCAAAATAACAAAATACTAATAAAAAGCTGTATTTTCTTTTGTGTAATATATTAAGTGAAGCACAGAGCTTAAGAGTCACTTGCTTTTCCAAGGGCTACAGGTTGCAGACCACTGATAAAAATGGATACCATCTCAAAACATTGTACAATTTGCAACACCATACTTTTTAATTCTGTACATATAATAAGAAATTAATTATCATCTCATCATGATTAGTCCCCATCTAGAACTGCCCATAGTTGGGGGATGAAGCAAATTGGGGTAAGGAGGAAGAGCTATAAGGGGGATTAGTTAATACAAAGTTAGCATAGAGAGCTCTAGCTAGAAAACAATGTTTAATAATAATAATAATAAAACAAATAACAAAAGTGTTTGTATTTTGTTTATTTAAGGCAGAGACTGCACTGTTAAAGATAAGTGTAGCTACAACAGAGCCAAAAATGCATTCTTCAAACAAAAATTGCATAAATGCATTTAGACACCTGCCTTTCAGTGAAAAGTTTGTGAACCTTACGTGGTAAAGATATTTATCTAATGTATTTTTTGAGAGCACAAAATTGTGCAAATTGTTTCTAATGGAAGGGGTCACTCAAATGTTTCCAATCAAACCGATTTTTACAGTGGGCATCTTGATTTAATCACAAAATTATCAGTCGTGATAAACGGATCTCACCACATTATGCCTGTGGAGTTATTACACCAAACTGCGCAATCTGCCTACAAAAATTACAATTTAGACAGAAAAGCCTAAGTCATCAAAGAAATCAACACTGATGCAGTTCTATACACACACACACATACTTCTCTATACACATCTGGATCTGTTCCATTCTCTCTCTCCATCTCTCTTTCAAACAAAACAAAACAACAAAAGTAACCACACTCGCACAGGTTTGTTGTTGCTCCTTTTCGATACTCAAGTCTCTTAATAAAGCCGATGTCTGTCCAGGCGCCAGCAGAGGGGGGCGGCTGGCTGTGAGGGATCTGCAGGCTCATTGATGGTTGGAGTCACTGAAAGAATCAAAGCGCTCCGCAGGTTTGCTTCAGTCGTCTGAGCCTTCCAACACACTCTGGCTCAGCGCTAAGTCCCAGTAGTGTTCTGTGCCGTGTTTCCTGAAGTGCTCTCGAGCCATGTTCTCAGTGGGGCACTGCTTGAACTTCATCTCACCGAAACTCCGCTCCTTAGCCGTTCCCTGAGGAGCCAGGAGAAACAGATACGTTCACGAGACCAATGGAAAAAAAAATAACAATAAAGAAGCAACATGAGGATGCTAGATGCAGAAAACTGACCTCCCAAATCAGCCAACATTTGTTGTTTCTTCTTGTATCGTCATCGCCATCTGGATCTAATAAATAAAGGGCCGGATGAAAAGAGTTAAATATTAAATTAAGGTATTACAGGTAGAACGTAAAAAAAAAAAAAAAAACAAGCCTAAAACTAGTCTTACCGTCTCTTTTGCTGTTGTGTTCCTCCCATTTGATTCTGTGCATCATCAGTCTCTTAAACTTTTTCTGGGCTTTGGGGCCTAAAATGGAAAGAAAAAAAAACACCACATTTTAAGTGCAACATTAAAATCTAACAGTTTAAAGGCCAGCAGATTATTTACAGAATTATACAAGAAAATCATTGGATGGTATACAAAGTAACGGAATATGTTCAAACAGAAAGCAGAGTTTACTCTCATTGTTTGGGTAAATCTAATAGTGTTTAACTGTAAACATAAATAATGTTTACAGAATGTATCATGTTAAAACCACAAAAGTAAAAAATAAAATAAAATAAATAAATAAAAAAGGAAATGTCTCAACTTGATTTTAAAAGAATATATTTTACATAAATGGTAAAAAAAAATGTCAGTGAATTTAAACTAGTTACTCATGAAACAAAAAGCAACAAAAAATGTTTTATGCATTTGGAAATAAATTAAAAAGTGCCATATTAAGAGTTGGGTAAAGAGCCAGCAACTAACATGTCAATTTCTTCAATGTCAATCTTCCTGATCCCCAGGCAGAATCAACTCATTTTGGCCAACCACATTGACAAACCATTAAAATAAAACTTTAAATGCACTGGTTTTATACATTTCATAAAAGCCTACCAACCCATAGCAGCATTTTGATTCTGTATCATTTCTTACCTCCCTCCACCACAACTATATTGACATCTTTGTGCAGAACCACTGTGCCCGTCAGGTATAGCTGGTTTGCATTGGCCTCCACCTTAAATTTCTTTGCCGGATTTTGCAAGTTACGGATCCTAAACGAGAAAAATGCAATAATTATAAGAAGAATTTCCGCATATCTCGAGCGACTCATGTCCTGTTTGCTTACCTGTATACTGTAACGTGAACGCCATTAGTCAGATCTTCTTTTAACTTCTTCACCTTCTTTTCTTTTCTCTGCTCTGCTGTCAGCTTGCGAGCTGCATTGGCCTCTTCATGAGCTCTATAATTAGACGACAAATTAAAACTTGATTTATAAGAAAGTCCTTCAGTTTTAAATGTCAAAGAAATGCCGAGATATTAATAACGGTGCTACAAACTTTTGTCTCTTGGCCATCTGCGCTCTCACATGGGCTTCTACTTTTGTAGGATCCTGAACGGCCTCCGTCCCCAACACTCTCATCAGGTTGGAGATACGTACTAAATCGACAGAAACAAACATTAGCGACGATATTCTGCTTGGTCCAGGCCAGCAACTATTTCTGGCCATATTTGTGTTTGTGTACCTTTTGGTTCTGGTGGAGGCATCAGGCCCAGACGGACTTTTTCCTGCACTTCTTTCTGTGCTTCCCTCCGTGTTTGTCTTCTCAGTTTCTTCTGTTCTCTCTTTGTTAGATACACACCTAAAGTTACTGGCTTGTCTGTGTCAACTAGAAGAAAAACATAAATAAAATGTAAAACCTACTAATGATAGAACTGAACTGAAATGAGCTGAACTGAATTATGTCCAATGAGAAGAGGAGTGCGACTAAGTATTTCCAATCTTAAATTACTTGAGACAGTTTAATGGAGAGCTATTGTAGGGTATCAATAAATTATCAAATACATTTAACCCACAGCTTACCTGGAGGACTAATTTGGGCAGGATGTTCTACTAGGTTTGTCACACCAAAAAGGTCAAACTCTTCAAATTTTGATTCCGGATTTCTTTTCAACAGAGAAAGAAAAAGAAAGCACGATAAAGGTCAGTCACTTTTAAACATTATTATTTTTTCTGCAAATGTCATACAGAATTATTAAATAACTGAGCTTTGGCCAAACAGCCTTATTCATTTCCTTACATGGGCATGAAGGTGCTTAATATATACGAGTCCCACCACTCAATATTAGGCACATCTCCTTCTCCAATCTCTTTCTTCGGAGCAATCAGTGCCAATTTGGTGGAAGCTTGGATTCCTGTTTTCTTTGCAGCCTGGGCAATCTCATTCTGCAGCCTCTCCAGCTGGGCCTGAGTGGGTTAGACAAACACACACACAAACAAGAAAACTTGAAAACTGCTAAATCTTCAGCTAAACAGAAAATGCATCTACATTTGAAGAGCTTTCTTCTTCTACCTTGGTTCTAACTCTCTGAGCAATCTTTTCAAAGCGACCCGGTTCGTGGAATTTGAAGCCCCTGCGAGTCCGCTGGGCTGGAGTTATGAGAACCCGCTGGTCAAAGTAGGACGTGGACTCTATGTCGTCCCCAGGCTTCTCCTTCAGCTGCTGGCGAAACTGCTCCCTCTTTACAGCTCGTATGTTGGCTGCACAAAAAAAAGAGAGGTAAACCGTTTTAATTAGCGTTATGAGTGGAAGATGAATAAATATATCAGAAAAAAAATCTCCCCTCCCCTGGACAGAAGAATTTTATTTCATTTTAGAGTTACCAGTGTGAACTTAAGAGGGCAAAAAGGAGCTTCAACCTATTTAGTTCACATAGTGCAAAATGGTTCAAGCGGTTTAATTCAGATTTTTATTGTATATTTTCTTACTTTGATATTTGTGTTTCTGGTTACTTGCATTGTGTAGAACAAAGATTACACATATGGAAATGTTTTTAAATAATTTACCAATATTTAATTTCTTTATGTAACAGTGGTGTGCAAACTTTTGAGAGCTGCTGTATTTCAGACAATGTTCAAAATATGGACAGTAAATTTTTGTTGCTGCTTAATGGATTTTTATACTTCCAAATTTTTACCATCTTGATTCCATTACAGCAAAAACTTTAGGAAACAAACTACACAAAGACTGCATATGTTTTCCTTCAATTAGAGTTAAATGTTGTTTTCCTAGAAAAAGACATTTTTAAGTCGAATTATATTTTTTAATGTTGATATTTTTGACATCTAGCAGTGTTAATGGTACATAAAAAAGTATTTTCAGTTCCCTTTAGCAAAGACAAACAAACACAAAGTGGCCACTATAGAACCAAATGGAGTTTCGGACTGAGTTTTTTGCTATTAACGGAAGACAAAAATAAAACCACTTAAATGTTGTTTATCATTTTTTAAATAAGTCTGTGCAGACGTTCGAGAATTAGGAAAAAAAGGTTTACATGATCTTGGTTTTTGTTAGATATTGTACAAATTCTGCATTTGTTCAGGTATGTGCAGCGCAGTACATTTGGTACATGCCTGTACCAAACCAACTAAACTAATCAGTCTGAAAACAGGTACTGTTGCACCCCTAATCACACCTGTTCTTAAAGATAAAATTACACAGCAGCTCTTCCCTGGCTAACAAATATCTACAGTGTATCCAAAAATATATAACGCATTTGAATTTGAAATATTTTTTGTTTTAAAGTTGACAACAACCTGAAAGAAATGTGGTACCTTTGAGTGTGGGCATCCGATGTGTGAGTTCAATCTCTTTTCCTGTAGCGTCAACAGTTCTGCCCTTGTCATCCAGGATCAGAGGAGTTGGTTTGTTCACTTCTTTAATATCAACTTTCCTGTAATTTCACACATATAAAGACATTTTTAACTGTAACCAAGTTAACCCCAGATTTTTTTGTGCAAAAATTCTTTTTCCCCCAAGTTGTTACTTACGGTGGTGCGATTCCCATGGCGTGCAGATTAGCAAGAGCGACTAAATTTGGAGGTCCCGTGTTCACAAAAGTGTTGAGGATACCAGGCTTCTGAGCTAACTGGGACTGGATCCGGGCCTGAAGCTCAGCTGCTTTGCGGGCTTTCTCTATGGCATCATTCATAAAGCTGGCAGCCTGAGAGGGGGCAATAGACGAGGCCCCACCAGCAGCAGCACCAAGAACCCGTGATCCATCACCCTGTGATTGTGAGAAAAGACAACAAGTGATGTCAGAAAAGGGGCCAATTGTTCAGTGTGACAAATGGCTGGATATGTTAAAAATGTCAAATGTTTATGTGTTTTCGGTCTAGTATCTGAGGGTTTGAATAAAGGATTACCGTTGCAGGCGACGTAAAGCTCAGCTGTTTCTTCCTTTCTTCTATCTGCTTAGTGGCTGCTTCCATCATCTGCTTGATCTGTTGAAGAAGCAGAAGGTAGGACAGTTCTTAAAACTTGACTAACTAAAGACATACAGTACATGTGAGATGGAAAATAATTTATTTTACCTGCATTTTGGTGAGCATGCCAGGGCTTTCGGATGGAGGTCCGGGTATCACCTCGGGCTCCTCCACCTCCTGAAAGCGTGGGACTCTCTTCCTCTTGGCTGTTGTCCCATCTCCTGCATCTGGAGCAACTTGCACTGCTCCTGTGTCGGCCTCCTCTCCAAAAACCTCCTTAGTCCAAACAGCCAAATCACGAGCAAACACACAATTTTTTTCCAGTTGTTGTACTTTATTACTAAGTGATACTGTATAGATTTAACACAGTCTGTTTAAATTCTTATGATAAGGTCAGAGCAGTGGTCTCTTGTTACCTTCAGTTCTCTTTTGCGGTGTTTTTCACTCCCTCCTTTGCTGCCACGGCTGTTGCGGCTTTCCTCGAGAGCTTCAAACAGACGTTCTACAAAACCTCCTGCAGAGTCATCGAGGATCGGACGCAGCTGGTCTGAGGGCAAATGAGTGTTTAAATAATTAACACACATTTAAGGGCCATTTAATAGTCACAGTAACATGTTATCGCAAACACTGCAATTATTTGAACCTACTGCTCTTATTTATGTCATGTTTAGGTTTGATAGTGATAGCTTGACCTCAAGCTATATGTAAAGCTACAGTATGTAACTTTTAAATATTTCTTTTTACACATTTGTTAAAACTGCCACTGTGTACTGACAGTATGAGACAGATAATTAAAAAATAAATAAATAAAAATAAAAAAATCAAGCACTCCCACTGTCTCCCTGAGCTACTTTCTGAAGAAATACAGTGCTCCCTGTCAAAAACAACCAGTCAGAGACAGGAGGAATGTCCTGGTGCTGTCAATCAACCCTGTGTATGCTGCCAGTTTATCTGCTCCCACTGGTGGCTATGCTAACTACCCTTAGCATTCATGTCAGTTTTTGTTGTGGTGAACCAACTGTAGTGTAGCAGAGGGAAGCTGTGAGCAGCAGTGACAGCACTAAGACCCTCCTCCTGGCTCTGACTGGTTGTTTCTGACAAAGCAGTGTATTTGTTCAGGTAACAGCAGACTCATAGGGAGAAGGCAGAAGAGGATTATCTGTCTCTTACCATATTTACAACATAGTTACAGTTTTAATAAATATGTAATAAAAAAAACTTTATTTTAATAAAAGTTACACAGTGCTGTTTTAAATATCCCGTAGATAGCAAAAAAAAAAAAAACTGGAAAGAAAGGGAGCAGAAATCGCTCAATTAAAAAAAAACAAAACAAAACAAAACAAAACAAAACAAAACAGCGAGTATAACTGCACCAGTAAGTTGTCAAAACATGACGGAGGAGCCCAGTGATAAACACCCACTGTCATGTTAGTTACCTGTGGTCTTCTTTTTATCCAGCCCCTTGCCAACGCAGTGTAAAGCTGCGGTGACCACAGTGGGCTCTGAGAAACCCAGCACCTTCTTCACGGTGCGCTCCACCCAGGGTCTCAGCTCCTCCACCTCCCGCTTTGGCAGAGACATCCTCCAATACTGCGAGACATAACAATTCGGAAATGTTTCAAAGCTGCCTTCAGCTCAATAACCAGCCTTTACTTTGCAGCAAGCTTATATTCAGCATATTTTTTCTTAGGATCTGAATGTGCCAAACAGGACATTGCATAAGCTCAAGCACTCTTTGAGAGTCGCACAAGTGTTACCTAAAAACAACACATATGTTGAGCAAAGTCTACGTCTTTCAGTTACTTATTAAATATTATGGTTCAATACGTGGCTAGCTTTGCTAACACGGAGTAACAAAATAGCTAAGATCAATCACATCCAAAACTCCCCGGTAACATGCTAAGAAGCGTTAGCTCACTGCTGTATGTGGGCCACCAACATAGACGTACTTTGCCTTAATAAATCTTTCAAACCTCTTGAATTTGAAGATCAATCCCTGAGCACACGTTTGCTGTACAATTCCGACAAAGACGAGCAGGTTTTTAGACGCTGAAAAAAGCTCAAATCTTCAAGTTTTTCTCCAAAACTTTCTGTTTAGCCGCGCCGTTCACGCGACGTTTCTGTTAGAGGACCCGGAACAGGAAATTCAAACTTCTTCTTCTTTGATGTTTTTTGGCGGTTGGGAACCAATGAAATTGGTGCACTACCGCCACCGACTGGTATGGAGTGTGGGTCAGACTGTCACTGAAGGAGATTATTTTCTAAGATAACGAAATATTATCTGCTAACCTTTACTTTTCGAGTTATTTCTAATTAAACTAAATCTAGTTTTAGTTCAACTCATGTTAGATTTTGAATCAATGTTTGTCTTTCTTCATCATCATTTTGACAATGTAATATAACATGTTGTACATCCAAACTTGTACTTCCGTGCTACTTTCTCCAAGATTTTGGTGTCACCGCTTGTCCACTATACGAGAAACTGTCGACTTGTTTCAGGTATTTATAAGCGTGCAGTTTGCAAAAAATATATAAAAAAAAAAGATAGAGAAAGATATTGTACAAATGTCCAGTTGCGTAAAGGTAAACATTGTTATTTATCTTTTAAAATGCAATTTTAACATACAAAAAAATTATTAAAAGTATGCAGTGAAATTAAATTGGAGTATAATTTTCTCATATTATTTTTTCATTTATTTATGCATTAATTAAACACTAAAACATCAAATGAGAATAATTTTATCAGGTTTAATCAGAGCTTTGGTTAAACCTAATTGTATAAGTATTGGTCAAAGCTTGTCCTCTCTGTCTGCACCTTGTCTCACTGGTATACTTTGAGTGAGCTCAAATGTTAGGTGAAAAAAATTAAATAAATGCTATGAAATGACACTGAACGTTTTTCTGTTTTCGGAGGTTTTTTTGTTGTTGTTGTTATTGTTGTTGTTATTGCTGTGCGTCCTATTAGATAAGTTAGATTGAGTCTTATTAGTCTAAAACTAGGCATTTCCATAGTTGCAAGTGCAGTTGGTCTCAGGTTAAATATTGCCTGACTGGTGCACCGAGCAAACTGGTTTGAAAAACATGGGATTATCATGTGATCTCCCTTCACTGAGGACCCACCCCTTCCTTTTGGCTTTCTTTGCGTGATGTGGGTCAGCTCTCTGCACTTGTAGTAGCAAGAGTATGAATCAGTGGTGGTAAGCCTGAGGCTACACCCATCTACCCCCTCCTCCTACAACGGGCCGTGTCCACTTAGTGCAGTGTGTGGCAGTCTGGACAAAACTGCACAGAGACACACACCATATTCAAGTTTGGCCTTGTTTTAGTTGTTGAGATGACAAATGTCTGTTTACCCTGTAAAACTCCATGATCCTTACACACTTCTCTAAATGCTCCTTCATTGGGGAAACACCCTCCCGAGTTCACCGCATACCTGCTTACCTGCCTCGCCCATGCATCCACAAATAAACAACTAGACTGTAGCATATTCTAAATTTAGCCATGCTTCCATATGGATCACACTTATCTACACAAGATCTCAGTTTTAACAGTGATTATCAAATAACACCAACACCATAAAGCACAAATCTGGGGAGGATTACTAAACAAATCTGGAAGCACTGTCTTAAAAGGCAGTGGGGTCTCCATTAATTGGGAATGCGAGAAGCTTGGAGCAATCAGGGCCATCCTTAAATCTGGTTGCTTGTTAAAACTGAGTAGTTATGGGAGAAGGGTCTTGGTAAGAGAGGGGAACAAGAATCTGTTGATCCCTGAGCTCCACCATTCACTTGCGGAAGTACTAGAAACTTCTATAATTTCAGTCAGTGCTATTGTTCTCCACTAATCAGCCTTTCAATGTAGAGACGGGCAGAAACGTGCCATAGAGAAGGGTAGACTAGAAGAAACAAAAAGCTGCATCATACCAAAATGTGAAAAAAAAATGAAAAGCTGTAAATAGTTCTTTGGTGCATTGTACATAAAACGGACAGTGCAATAACTTGGAGGAGCCTTTTCTTTAGGGTAATAAAAAAAATAACCTTTCAGAAAATCATATCCTTTCAGTAGCTGTTTGTCTACCGGTTTACCTTCAACCTATTAAAACAACCACATACTTTGCAGAGCAATATTGTGATCAGTTGTAATCAAATGATTAGGGAGTCAGTAAATACGGTAAACCGACTCCTTCACCGCCACCCGTGATCAACCTGAGCCGTTCTGTGGCTCATCACATGTGCTGAACCCCCTAAAGCCCCCGACTCTCCTGCCAACTCTATTATGTAATGACCCCTCAGCACATAATATGACAATAGCACAGATATTTCTGTGCAACAGGAAAACAAAAACACACAGGCTCCTTTCCAAACTGGCAAGCACAGCGAAACAAATGAACTGCAGTATCATGCAGTTATGTGATGAGGGCGGCGTAAATACATCCCATGTTTGTCGCTGGATAACACAGCAGTGGTTTTCACATTTTTTGTGCGTCATTAATTATGAGACGGTAAATGATTTTATTGTAATTACCTGTTAAGATTCCTTCCCTGTGAATGAATTTCTATATGCACATTAAAGAGCAGAAGTTCTTTGTAATTATTACAATTAAAAGACTTAGAATAAAAAAAATACACCTAACCAAGTGTCACAGTTGTTGTTCTTCACAAACTAATTACAGTAAAAAAAAAAGAAGAAACGGAACAAATATCACAAAAAGAGACATCTACTACATGTAGACGGAGAGACTTTCTGAAAAAGGACAAAAAACTGAACAAAGTGGAATATTTTATAAGCTGATTCAATGTTTCAGTGTCACCAGAAGTGCACTGCTCTCTCAGGAGTTTGAGAGAGGGTTTTTGCAGACTGACATTCTGAATTCAAACACCTCGCAAAAGATTTGATGGAAAATGATAGGGAGAAGACAAAGGAAACATCCGAAGTTTCCAAACCAGCTGGCCACATCCCTTTTCTCACATCGCCACTGTCGCAATAAAACAGGGGAATAAAATGTTTACTTTCAGGGCTCAGATGGGCTAATAGTTTTCTCAGAACCAACTTCAATTTCTGCTCTGGTCTTCCCTCATTTCTGTCAGCCTCAAGCTCAAACTGCGGTTCTTTCTCCTCAGGCTCGGTGAGGCTGCTTTTATGGGACGGTTTTATTAGAACAGTTGTGTTTATTAGATTGCTTTGGTGATTGCTCGCTTGGATCATTTCGGAACAATCCTGGATGCAAATGTAAACAAAACACTTAAAGAAAGTCAGTGAGTGCTTAGGAGGCGTGGAGAGAAAAAAATACATAAACCTCGCAAACAACGGTTGGACAACTTGTGTCTTGTTCAACTTAATGTTCAACTTAAATCAACTTAATGAACTTTAATTTCTGAGTTAAAACCGAAACAATTTTCTTGTTGACTTGAATCACATTTTCAAGGCAGCACCACCTTCAAATGTTTTACAGTGTAACATGTCAGAGTCAAAACAACCTTGATTCATTGGGGACTCAAAGAACCGTTTGGATCAGAGATTGTTTCAGCTGATCTGAAAAGTCCATCAAGGATATCGTTGGAAAAGAGCAGATCTTGTGGTTCAAAGGTCAGATCTGATGACCTGGGTTTATAACCATAATACTCATCTGTTCTTATATCTAGTCCAATGTGTGTGTGTGAGACTTTGTTGAGAATGTTTCTCATCTGGTATAAAGGTTTTCAGAATAATTCCTTCATACTGGCCCAGTTTTACTCCATTACAAGTGACAGGGGTTGTAAATCAGCTAGGATGATTCAGTCGCAGGGGACTTTGCTGTCTGAACTCCACACCTTGGCTGGAGCGTTTCCACCCAAATCATTCACTAACGCGGTCTAGCTTTTATTGAAATCGTTCCTAACGCTATTTACATGCACCTTGTGCATTTTATGACATCAGTGCGTCCGGCCTGCTCCCCTGTCGTGCGACGCAGCGTCAACCATGAGCACGAAAACATCCCGTCCTCAAGAAACCGATGAGGATGTTGTTGCCTTTTAGCTCTTCCTTGTCCCAAATATCGCACACAATGTCAACACGTGAGTCCTTGAAAGTGAGGCCCCGACGTCTCCGTCTTTACCAAATAGGTGGCGTCACGGTGATGGAGGGCTACAGATGGTGGGTGAAAGCGCTCCCTTCAACACGGTGAGCTCTGTCAGCGACGGGGTCTCCGGAAGGGCAGAAATGACTTGGAGGTGGCCTCTGATTTCCATTTCAGGGTTCGCCACTGTGCACTTTAAATGTGCGTCGAGGCTGTTTTGTGACAAGTCTGGACCAAAACTCCCCTGTGGGCTTAGGGTGAGTAAGAGCTTGTGTGTGTGTGTGTGTGTGTGTGTGTGTGTGTGTGTGTGTGTGTGTGTGTGTGTGTGTGTGTGTGTGTGTGTGTGTGTGTGTGTGTGTGTGTGTGTGTTTTCCTGCAAAATCACTGTGTGCCTTTAGCTCAGAGGGTTTTATCAGAGCACAGTGACTGACTTATGAAGGGAGGGGAGTTTGGGATAAATGATTAAGCACCTTATTGTGTCATTAAACATCCTCACGTTCGCAGCAAGCGCGGCCGCAGACACCCTCAACTTGTTCACCTCAACAACGGGACGCAGACCCACAAATAAAACCTCCTCAACAGCGGATAAGAGATGCAGTAAGTTCATTATGTGAAATCCTATTGATGCCCGAACACACATGCTCAAATAATCCCACACATGCTTGTTGGATACTCAAAGAAGTGAAAACTACTAAGAGCATTAATGGTGTTTAACCAGTTCCTGTTTAGTCTTGTTGCTTACTCATACAAAGGAATTAAAAAAAAATTTGGAAAAATTAATACAACGTAGCTTGCTCAAGGTGAGTTAGTTTTCATTTTAAGCTTCAAAAAACACAACAAAAAGCTGTTGTTGTTTTAATTAAGCTGCAGCAACGTCAGTGTCCTTGACTGACCCCCAGCACATCCCCGTCTTCTTGCCCCCTGGTTTCCATGCTTCGGAGAAGAAAAAGGGGGTGTGTTGCTGTGTTGGGGAGAAGCAGGGCAATTGCTCCTCTGCTAAAAACTGCATGGATACAAGGGGGGGCTGAGAGAGAGGGAGAGGAGGCGCGGCACAGTCAGTGTGTCAGAGACAGGCCCATCGTGAAATTAGCCAGTCACTGTGTCAGGAAGCAGTGCACGCCTGAGCCGAGTGTGGTGCTTGTATGTTTACATGCATGAATGTCGTGTATGCCCTACTGCTGGTTTCATCCTGCTTGACCTAAGAGCCAAACCTCCTAAAATCAACCATGCAACACTCCAGCATAAAGAGGAAATTACAATGTTTCACTGTTTTTTTAATGGCTTTTATGAGATAAATCATAATTTTTCCAAATGTTTCTTCATATTTTACTGAATGTTAATTATATATCATTGAAATAATGAACATGTAAGGCGTTCTGAAAATGTCAAGTTCAAAATTTCTCCAGTCATTATAGATTCTCTGAATTAGTCCACATTTAGAAGCATTTTAGGAGCAACATGTCACATAAAAACCTTTTTTACAAATTATATCATTTGTGTAAATCTATTTACTGATGAAAATTTCTCATTGTAATTATTTTTCCCAACAAAATTGCCTGTGTAGCAATTGTGTACTAAAATCAAAGGTATTAGTGGTCAAACACTAACTTTTCTTCTTATGTTGGCTGCTACTTTTTATTTGTCTGCTTGTGGCAGTTTCTCCAAGTCTGTCAGGTCACACCTTTTCTCTCAGACTCTCATTTTACCATTTGCAACATTTAATTTCTTTTGGTGACTAAAATGTGAAGTGAATTGTTGTGTATGATTTACCTTGATGTGAAGCTGATAAATAATCATCCTTTCTAGCTGAGACCTTAAAAACTGATCTGTATTTGGATCCTGACTTCCTGATTTCACCCACCTTTACAGAAACTCTGGTTCCACTTAAAAAAAATGAATCCTTGCCCATGATTCTGTTTCCACCATATTTCTCTTTGGGTTCAGAGTTCTTTTGTCGATGTGTTGGATTTGCGATAAACTTATCTTTTGGGAGTTGCGTCCCAAAGTTCAAGGTGGATTCGTCAGACCATAGCAGTTTCTCTATTTAGTGATTTAGTAACACATCCAGCAGCTCCAGTGCTAGCCAGAATTTTCTGCAGCTTCTTCAGAGATTATTTCAGTGTCTTAGCAGACTCTCTGATCAGTTCCCATCTCATATTTTCATTGATTTTTAAAGAAATTTCTTATCAGCTTTACCTTTATTGTTAACTTTATAAATTTTATTTTTCTTCGTAGCCTTTTTGAGAACTATGGCTTTAGCTAAATTATGTAAATGAGCAAAAGTCAACAAAACCCTTTTTAGTACAACTGAACCTCCTCTCAGGTTAATCAGATCGAATATAATTAATAAGAAATGTGAACTCATGTAATATATTTTCACATGAATACTTGATAAAATGTGGAAAAGTACATTTTTTAAACTCAAAAAACTTGTGCAAATTTTGATAATGACTGTAAGTAATATATCAGATCTATTTTTGACTCCCAACCCCTTAAATATTCAGATCAAGTGAATCTACTCCCCCCCCCCTTTCATTCATGACACCACAGGATGCACTTGAGACCCCCCCCCAATGCCAGACTCTTCTATTTCTAGGAGGTTGTTACTAATTAGGATTTCCTAACCTAAATGTGCACACAAATACACGGCAGTAATGTTCGGGCTCTGCAGTAGCAGCTGGTTGGAGGATCAGCCAGCCCCCTACTACTTTCAGTCAGATTAGAGTCAGTAGTCTCACACCATACACCCTCCTTCCTTCTCTTCCCTGCAACCCCCCACCCCGCAAGCTCACACGCACTTCAAAATGTACAGTCTCTAAATCTGCACCCCACTGAGTCACATCTGTTTAGTGAGAGCGGCCTTTCAAAACACGTCAAGTCCGACTCATATCACGGCATCGTCATGAACGAAGTCAAACAGCAAATAAAGAAAGAAAATATAACTTTTGTTCTGTCATAGAAAACACAGGGAAAAAAAAAAATCCAGAATGCATCTTCACTTTCAAAAATGTGTCATTTATTAAAAGATTTCTGTCTTGTGTCATTGCTGGGAAAAAAAAAGTAGTCAGGAGGATAAAATCAGAAAAAGATGAAGTGAAAGAGAGAAATAGGTTCGTTTGAGAGAAAGGTACTAACAGGATTGAGGGGGATGTAGCAGAGATGGCAAGGGCAGAGCAGTGCAGCCGAATGGGGGAAGGGACGCGTTTACAGTCAGTTAGCGTGTAATGAGAGAAAGGCAGCTAAAATAAACAAAACATTGTTATTCCTGACCAATCAGCAGTGGATGCAACAGTAAAAAAAAAAAATACATACACCCAAGAAAGCCAAAAAAAAAAAAAAAGCAGGTTAACAAATAAGTGCAATTGGTTTCTCTGTCATACTTCAACAGTAAACAAGAGTGAGGTGGAAGACAACCCCCCCGCCTGTAGGCTCTGATCCAGAGTCTGGATCTGTGACGGAGGGTTTGTGTGCTCGATGCTCCAAAAACATGGGCGGTAACATGATGGCAGCCGGGGGGAGTCTGTGTTTACACGTGGGTGTTTTTAGAGGTGTCACCTCCCTCGGTACAAAATTAGTGAATTAATTACTAAAACAAAAATTACAAATAATTTCAATATTTATATGTTGATTCAATCACAATGATATAGCTTAATATTTATATGAATGTTAGCTTTTTTTTTTTTTTAATAAATAAGGGGGTCCTATGAAGCATCTAGTACAAATAAAGATTTTTCTAACTAATTTATATATTTTTTTTATCTTTTAGGAGCATCAGCAGTTCAATTAGCTCCGCCGCTAATGAGAGTCCAAAAACAGTGTTAAATAAAGATTACGCTCAAACATACACAACAAAAATTATAGCCACTGCTGACAGTGTGCATATTCGGTCTGTGGAAGCCTTAAAACCAGATTTCTTCAACCACAAATTAGTAATAACATACAACAACAAAAAGAAGTGGCTATCTGATTTCAAGATAAATTACAAACTAAAAAAAGGGAAATACAAGTCCTTTTTTTTGTGGAACCCTTGCCAGAAACAATTTTTTTTATTTATAAAAACAAAACCAATGGCAAAAAGAAATTCAAAAAGTTTTCCAAACACCAATATGTGAAAGCATCTTTGCGACACCATTGCCCATAAATGGCAGGGATGAGCGTTTTTAACAGAAAATGAAATATTATATAATTTCTTAAAAATCCTCATCCAAATAATAAAACAAAGGTGTTAATTTTCTATGTTTTTGTTCATTGCCATTTGTGAAAAATGTGAGCCTACAGCTAAGACAGCGCCTCCTACAGTCACGGTGATGGATAGTCACAGAATTGCGTACCTTACTAGAAATATTTTTGTTTTTGAAGACAATAAAAGAAATCAAATAAACACTTGTTTTTGTTTTTACACTACTGGTTTCTCACCAAATTACCTGAACACATCCACACACCATATCAGCTCGAGATGTGGGCAGTGAGGACAAACAGATATCAGGATATCAGATCTGGACGCTGTTGGTTTGGTTGTCTGTTGTTGGTTTGGATGCATTGGTGCATTTTTAAAAAGTACAGACTACATGTTGGCTGTCCTTGATCGAATGTGTTATTGGTTTTGTGAAATGCAAACAATCAAAATGCACTGAAAGCACCGAGATCTTTTTCAAACACATTGGCAAAAAGGCACAGTAGTCCATCAGTCCAGTCGAAATATTTTATCTGCCTCCTTTTTTCTCCTCGTGATAGTAGTAAAAAACACATGACATGTCAAAAGTATCGAAAACCCTCGAAAAGGAAACTGTGGGCCAAACTGTGCGAAAGCACAGCAGGCGATAATCAGCTGCCCAATAAATAAATAGAAACAATAATAAATAGCTGCAGTGTCTGATTGAAATGTGAATAAATTAACAGCAGAACTAGAGTCTTATGTCTGAGTGGTTGCTGATTTTCCTGTTTGATTTTCTCAGGCTGGTCATTAAAAAAAAAAGAAGAAAAAAAAAAAAAAGTCTTTCTTGACCCTGATCGCCAGTCGGTTTGCAGACAGACTCCGGGCGGCGGCGCCTGATTCACAGCGAGACGGGTCGTTGCTACGGCGTCGCTCCTCTGGATGTGCAGAGTTCAAACATTTTGGAATACATTCGTGGGATGTTAGATGTTTGTTTTCCGCCATCTTCGCCGACTCCAACACACCACATATACAGCATATTAATTAGTCAGTTCTGTATTTTTCACCGTAAAAGCCACAGGACTTGGCTTTACTCACGTCACTCTTATTTTTCTCCTGTCCTATCTACAGTTAGTTGTAAAAATCAAACAGGGCTTCCTGTCATAACACAAATATTAGCTCACTCTGTTAAATGCTCTGATTGGAATCATAGCATTCTAGGGTTTTATTTTAAATACTGACATCAGACTCCAAAGTTTGTAAAGTTTCAAGTTTAAGTTAAAGTTGTGCGAAAACAGCTATCTCTGAATATATTGATTGCTTTCATGCTATGAAGTTATTCTCTTAATTGCTTCCTGAAACTCGTTCCAGTCTCCGTCGACAGTCTTCACGCCTGTATTCCTGATCTTTAGGTGTATTCTAGTTTTTTAATTATAACCTCTTTTAGTGCATGTTTGGATTAATATGAAATTAAGAATATTACTTTATCAATAGTTTTTTTCCCCATATATATCTGAAACACATTATATTCCATATTGTGTGTATATATATATATTAAAAAAAACAGTTAAAAGGGATAGTTTGGATATTTTTAAGTGAGCTTCTGTTAAACGTTATCTTACTATCGGTGGATAACTCTCATTAAATCTTGATCTAGTATAAATTTGGGATAGTTGGGCCTGGACTTCTACAGTTGTAAAACAAGTCCAGTCTCAAAAACACCATAGCCGGGTATTTACACGCTATTTTGTGAGCCTTTTGTCATTTGGATTTGTTGGTTATTTACACAAAATCTAATGATTACTCATAGAGGCGATGGAGGTGGGAGGCGCTCCGCCGCCAGTGATCTTCCTGTCTGAAACTCCATGTGGGAATTGAACAAGGGAAGCGTTTTTCCTACTAAAATAGGCGTAAAAGTATACTGCCATTCACTTAAACCTTTTTCATACCACATAGTTACTCCAATCAGGAACACTTTACACCAGAGGTGTCAAACTCACTTTCCTTTTGGGCCACATCAAAAATCTGAATGTTCTTAAAGGGCCGGTTGTGCAGGAATGTATTGATAAAACCAATTCAACTGTTAAAATATCGATAAATAGCTGTTTGTTCCAGCATTCAGCAAGTGTTTCTTAAAATTACACAACATTGAACATCTTTCCACACTGGTCAGTCCATCCAGGATTTCTTGGATGCCTTTGTGTTCTTTTTGCAATCAAAATCATTTTGTGGAGCTAATTTTAAAAATATTTGCAAGGAATTTTTGTGATTTTTGTGCTAATGTATGATGTTAGATGTGACTTTTTATTAATTGCTGTATTGACCATAACTTGACAACAAGGAAGGTTAAACTCAATGTTTTGGGCCAATTTTGAGAAAAAAACAAAACAAAACAGTAAAAATCAGAGTAAAATGTGGAAATCTGTGTATTTTGTGTGAATTTTAAGTGAGTTTTGCAGATTTGTTGAAAAACTGGAGAGACTTATTGATGTAAATTGGAGTCTAGGGGGCCACAAAAAAAGCTACGGTGGGCCACATTTGGCCCCTGGGCCTCGAGTTTGACACATGCTTCACACGTTCTGTTGTCAGTATGTGTTTCACAAAGGAAGACCATGTGTGACGCGCTGCCTCCAAGTTCCAATTGTTATGTAAATTATCACAATTTTCTGGGTAAATAACCACAAAAACAGTTTAAATATTGATTAGGTAGTGGTGCAATAAACCACTATGACATCAGCACGAGTCTGCTTTTAGACCAACTATTTAGATTTAAACTAAACGAAACCCAGATAAGACATGTAGTGCTTATAATGCTTGATCAGAACTTCACTTCAAAAATTTCCCCGTCCCTTCAAATTTAGCCACAGCAATTTATCGCATATATCCGCCTCCACTGACTGCTATTCTCCTGTTGAGACGCATTCATAAACGACGCTTTCATCCCTTTCTTTGTGTTGCAGCAGCAGCTTCATGCCTCAGGTGGTTCAAGGAGAGCGAGGCTGCTGGCTCTTTGCTCTCTCTGCGTGTCAGGTCTCCACGGTGGAGGGGCATACCCGAGCCAGAGGCTTCAGCGGGACAAGCGCGGGCTGGTTTTGACCTTGACATGTCCCAGTGCTCTCCGTCTCACCTTGTTGTCCGGCAGCAACGGGCTGGCTTTGGCACTGCGTCGGTTTCTTCTGATTTTTCGGGTTCTTGGAGGGGGTGGTGGACGAGATGGAGCAGTCTTGCATAGCTGGACTGCCCCTGCTCCCTGCTGCGAGAACCATTTCGCCGACACCTTCCGTCTTTATGGCCTCGTGCGAGATGCACGATTTTCGGGGGGACGGGATGGGAGCGACGTGCACCCACGTCAGCCTCGGCTCGGAGTTCTGGGCCGCCTTGTACTTGGAGCGCTCGTCCAGCTCCTCGCCCTCGCTGTCATTTCCCTTTGCGCCGCTGTTTAGCTGGCTGCTGCAGACCACATATGGCAAACTCGGGTTTGCGTCAGAAGCCAGCAGTGGAGACAGAGCAGACTGATCCCTTTCGTCTTGAGTGTGCTTCTTCCTCCTCTCCTCTCCACCGGTACGACGGCACTTGATAGGTACAGGGGAGGGCGTGGGGGAGTCGGTGTCTGTCCAGCTGAGTCTGCGCTTCTGGAAAATGAGCAGGAGAGCAAGCAAATGAATATTAACTCTCAGCGGCGCGGCCGCCGGAGGGGGAAGGGCTTATTTGCGCAAGCAGACTGATGAAATGTACGCATTCTCACCTTGACGGGGATATGCAGCTGATCCCGATGTTTGTGCGGTGGAGTGGAGCTGGAGGTGTCCTGGAGGGAGTGAGTAGGGGAAGTGGAGAAGCTGGAGGACGAAGACACAGGCCGAGCGGAGATGTGGGGAAACCAGAGCTTTAGCATCACCTCCACCTGGAGCAAAGTGTTCAGGTACTTCTCCCTAAAATACAGAGAGATAAAAAAAAAGTCAGAAAACGTTGGAAAAATCATCACCAAGCATCTAGTGTTGCCCGGTACTCCCTATGGATGCTGTGAATCTACTTCTAGGAGCGCTCGGTTAAACATGCAGCAGGCAGAGAGTTGAAACTGAAAACCACCTCGGAGAGCTGCTGAACGGTTTGATAATCCTGACATTTATGGAACTAGATGTCAGATAAAGGGCTCTGCACAGAAAAAACATTAATGTCCCTTAAATTTTACACATTTTATCACATTACAATTAAAAGCTTCAATGCTTTACTCCACAGGGACTTTAAGACATGCACCAACACAAAGTAGTGCAGAACTGTAAATTTCCAGGAAAGGGACAGATGGTTTACTGAATTTTGCTACAAATAAAAATCCGGCATGCATCTGTATTTGGCCTCTCTGGATGACTCACAGTTTGCTCAGATAGATACTAAAGGTTTTGCGAGTTCTGCTTTGCAAAACAGCTCCTGGCCAGTCAGATGGGAAGGAACACGTCTTTGACAGCAATTATCAAGTACTGCCACAGATTACAAACTCTATTTATGTCTGACTAGGCCATTTCTAAGAAACCGATGAATCTAAACCGCTCCATTGTGATTCTGGCTGTACGTTGCTCCAATAGAAAGTTCAGTTCTCATCTCATCTGACCAAATTATCTTTTTTTTAACAAGTTTGCTATGTCTTCTTCGCAATGTGTGGCAAAGTGAAAACAGGAATTGTTTTCTTTGTGCCACTTTTCCGTGAAGCCCACGTTTATTCAATCCAAAACTAATAATTTTTCTGCCAGTAGATTCTTCCACCTGAGCAGTGGATCTCTGCTGCTCCTCCAACTTTATTTGCTCTTTTTTCATTATTATTATTATTATAGCCAACAAACCTCTGAGATCTTCACAGAACAGCTGGATTTACACCGAAATTGTGTTACACATAGATTGACTATTTATTTACAAGACTATTTATGAAGACAATTTGATGCTCTGGGGCAAGTATAAATAAAAACTAAGCATAATTGTCCTTCCACTTTATGGAGTAATGACTCGATTCATGCTAATCTTTCTCAAAGTTCTTATAAATAAATCAAACTTTGTGGTTTTAAGGTGACAAAATGTGAGTATTTTTGCAAAGCCCTCTATAAATAGCGTGTGTGAACAGGAAGGCAATGTGGATGACTCCTTACCCACAGTCTGGTCTCTGCAAAACCCCGACAATCCTCTGGATGCGATCCATGGCGACGCTCTGCTGGAAACTGCTTAAACCTGTCAATCAAATACATAATCCACCTGTCATGATTTACAGTGAGCGGACACATGAGAACACACACAGCCTCCACCTCAGGCACCACTTTCACTCAAACACCCGCAGAGGTCATATGTAAGGAGCGAGGCTGTCGTGTCGTGCTAGTTGCACATCGTGCCGTATCAATGCACGCTCGAGTACAGAGGAAAACACCTCAGTCTCAGGTAGAGAAGTCCTCACAGCCTGTATGTACCTACACCAGGCTTGCAGGAGGAGGCAGTGACTTAGGAATGCTTACCGTGATCGAATCGGCCGCTCTTCAGCCCATTCAGCAACTCGAGAAGCGGCCTGACAAAACCCTGCAGCTCAGCACACTGGCAGAGAATAAGACAGAGCAGATAGATTACAGTCTCAGAAGAATCCCCCCTCTGTACAAACACTGCCATGTCATGCCTCTCCTCTCCTCCTTTACCTTCTGAGCAAACAGCAGATCTCCCTCTGATTTGGGTCTCTGGCTCGCCACATCTGCGTCGAGCATGCCGAAGTTTGTCCCCTTGCCGTCATTCTGCGACCTGTACGCCTCTTCCTTGCCCGAGAAGCCGCCGTACACCCATTGCGACCTGGGGCTCCTCGATCCCAGCTCCTTTTTGGATGCCACTTCGCCGATGGTGACGGAGGAAGAGCTGTCCGTCAAAAAGACGTCAGTGTCGTCCTCCGTCTGTTCCGAGTCGCTGAGCACGAGGCTGTCGCTGGAACTCAGGGAATCAAAGGAGGGCTGGGTGGAAGTGCTTCCTTGAGACTGCATCACTTTGGGGAAACGGTAGTAAAGGATTTGGATTACTACAAGTCAGATTTAGCTTTTAGGAGAAACAAAACAAAACAACACGCTTAGTGGAATGCAGAGTAAATTCATAGAACAAACATGTTTTCTGTTTTGGCGGTGCTCCATTTTCCACATCCCTCTTCCTAAATATACAACTCCCACAACTCAAAATGGTGGGTATACCAGTGTCCTAGTTTAACATGGTGCAGAGTGGGGCTGGGGGTATATGCAGGAGGCACACAATGGTGGTACATGTCTGGCTCCCATTGAGGAGACTGGAGGAGAGTAGGAAATGTGAGGGGGGGGATGGGAGCTCGTGGAGTGGTGAAATCAGAATAGGCACACTCCCACTCCACCACAGCCTCCGGTTGCTCTCCGAAGCCCCTCCTCTCCTCAGTCTCGTGCTTTTCTCTACTCCACACACACCCACCCCCCCTCCCCAGCAGGATTAGAGACACACAAACCACCTTCTTTCCTCTCTGGCTGCGTTTCTGCATGCCGTGCAGCTCTCATCCCATCCTATTCGTTATGCACACAGCCTCTATATTTCCGCTCGCATTTTTCATTCTCTCTGGCTATTGACGCGCCCTTCTCCCACAGTCTGAGCGATCTGCAAGCGTCCTCTGGTCTCTGATCCCACCAGCGTATGTGGGGAAATAGGAATGTACTCGGTAGATAAACACCCCAGCTCTTATCAGAGAGACTGATAGATTTTTGCACCCACAAGGGCTAAGAGAGGAAAGAAACGCTCACAGTTTTGTCTATTTAAGTTACAATGTGAATTTTCAACCAACTGGATATTTTTAGATCAATATTAAATGTTTTGCCTGAAAAAGATAATAATAAAAAGAATTATCCAAATAATGCATCACTTAACAGTGACAGAGTTAGTCCAAGGCAAAGGAAGCTGGTACTTAGGGCCCCTAGAGGCCAAGAGGGGCCCCAAAGAGCAGCTTATTCCACATAAAATATCAATCCCAAAACTTTACATTTTTACTGAGGAGAACTTTTAAATTCACTCTTGATTCATGAATAGAAAAATGAAAAGACAATTTTAAATATGCAAATAATTTGGGATCCACAGCAACTGATGAAAGTAGTGTAAACCTACAGATTAATTAACAATCATATTGATTTTTTAGTAAATTGAAACAGAACTCCACAAAATGTTTACATTTAAAGAATTGACAAAGCAATGAAAGTGCAGAACAAATTGTTGCATTAGTCGTAATAATATGGGAGTAAATATTCAGTTCGGTAGCTATGTTAACAGTCAAATTAGTTTATGAACAGCACAATAAAATGTTAAAAATATGAAACAATTGGCTATTTATGATTTACAAGTCCTGATATAAGCGTAAGCAAACACTGAAGAATTATTCCTAGCTTCATAGCTAGTTTAGCAGTCATGAATTTAAAATTACTGCAGCTTCTTAATTTCTCTTGCTTTTTTTGTGCTTCGGTTATATTTTAAGCACACTAAAACTGCGACCTGTAGTCACTAATTTATTTCAGTGATTCATTTAAGTGGGATTAGGATTCTGCTAAGGGTTCTAGAAATAATTTTGTTCTGTGGCGAAGCCTGTGCGGGATGGATGGAGATGGGCTGGGATGGTGCATGCGGGCTCAGGTAGAGAGACAGGTGATGGCTGCCCGTCTATATGTGTGCGCGCGAGTAATCACGCCCACTACAACATACTAACACACAATGGACATCTTATCACAAAGTTGTCAAAAAAGCTGCTATTGCTTTGAAAAATAATACAAGACTAGCGAGAATCGCGTCGGGGATGGGAAAAGTCATTGTTTTAACGGCACAAACAGGATAAAGCTGGGCAGGAAATTCCGTTAGGCTAGTCTGCCAACTTCAGGAAACGCTAACAACAGATGATGAAAAGCGATTTAAATACTCACCGCCAGTAAAGTGAGATAATAATAAGAGCCTCGGTGAACAACACATAAAATATCGCCTCTGGTTTGGGTTCGGTAGATCCGTCAGTACACGGTTAGTGGCTGGAACAGCATCAGCGAGTCCATCCTTTGCACACACACACACACACACACACGCTCGCACACCGCCCGGTCTGCTCATCGATCTCTGTCTCAACTAGCTGCTTCTCTTGGCAGTTTACGAGCGTCAACGTGTGCGTAGATCCACGTGCCTGCGCTAGTCGCTCTTCCTATTGGCTCACGTACCGATTGGAGGCTCGCGACATTGGCTGAGCCGCTCAGCCAGTGAAAGGATTACCGGGCGTTGATTGGACGGAGGTTCTGACCCTTATGACGGACACGCCCCACTCATGTGTCTCCGGTGTGTTTGGTGTCTGAGCGCTGCTGCTGTTGCTCTACTACAGCAAACGGTTGTAAACACGCAGCGCCGGAGCAAGAGGAGCGCAATGTGGCCTAAAAGGACTCCGCCCATTACAGCAAAAACACAGAAACACATAGAAAAAACAAGAGGACTTATGCAACTAGGGTCGTAAATCGTCGGTGTAATTTACGAATATATTAACAGTTTTTTTTTCCTTCTTCAATCTGTTGGATCTAATTTAAGACAAATTTCACTGAGGAAAAAGAAAACAAGGAACCCACGCTGTCTGGACACATGGAATTTGATTAAGGATTTTTCACCTCTGTGTATGGAAATGGAAAAATATTTGTATTTCAAAACTCCCAAATGATAAAGATTCAATCCATCCATCCATCCATCCATCCATCCATCCATCCATCCATCCATCCATCCATCCATCCATCCATCCATCCATCCATCCATCCATGCTATATAAAAACATTAATCTATTTATATTTTTAGCCAGTAACCAACCAAAAGAGGACCGAAAATTCTAAAAATTCAAACAATTTTGACATTAAAAATAACATCTGATGCTGGCACAGGTTTCTTTTACAGATTGAGCCTCACGTCAACTCTTAAACATAGTAATTACAGTCATGTGGCAAGAAGAAGAGAGCACAGTCCGTCTCTAGGCAACTTCAATAACACCCATTTTTGATTTCAGGCAGGATTCAATTTTCAATGTCTTGTGTGTGCACACTCAAAACCCCACTCACTCTCTGACAAATCTTCAAATATTCTTCAAGAGCATTGTAAACAATTATAAGCTGTTCATTTGATTATGTTCAATTTTTCTGAAAACAGGACACAATGTTACATTTTCAACCTTTTCTGATCTCTGATAACTGTAATTAGAAATAATCTCCAAACTACTTATGAGTACTGTTTTACACAAGCAGTTTTCCTAACGCTTTAGAATTTTTAAAATTATTATTATTTAACACCTCACACTTTCTTTTAACATTTTTTTAACCTGAATCTTCTTTTCTGTGTTGTTGCTGTTGATGTATATAGGATCACACATGTATAGTCACTCTTCAAGGTTACCCATGAGCAGCCATAGTGTGTCCTCCCCCTTCGCTTTTAGCTCACAACAGGGTGAACTCTGTGACCACCTCTCCATACAGGCATTGCACTTGCATGCATAGCCTGTTTACACACACATATACCCACACACGTCCTCTCCTCAGATTATCTAATGCATTTGTCGTTTCTCACTTCATAATGCCTAACTGATGCATCAGTAGTTTGGCATGCTTTTATCAGGATTTTCCTACGTGCTGCTCCTCATGTTGCAGGAGGATGAGGAGTCCGCCCCTCCCCCTCTATACATACAACTTACACATGAACTCACCGACCGCCACCCTCCCACCCGCCTCTCTCCAGCCATATACATTGCATACATAGCAGGGCGTAGCCTTGTTTGTTTTGCTATGCTTTTCGCTTATCCCAGCTATACACTGCCCAGACTGCCTTCTGTGATCAGGAAAGCAAAACACAGGTTAACCTTTGGCTGCAGAAACCAAAAGAAAGGGATCTTAGATGAATGTATGGAAGAGGCACCGGGTTCAGAGAGCTTACCATCCCCCTCCCGCTGTCAGAATTCCCCTGCAATACATGAACCGCCTGAACCTACTTTGAGTTTATGCTTGCTAAAGACCACCCCCATCATTTCAATCCTTCCACTTCCCTTCCAACTAATTCCCATCCCCCACCTGCTTCCCCTTTTCTCTCTATCATTTTCTCCTTTGAAAAAAATATCCCTGATATTGACAATCTTGAAAATCCAATTGTGTCAAGCCTAAACTTATGGATGAGGCATTTGTCAGCAGGCGGAATCAAAGTAAAGCACATTACGTTACAGTTTTCTGGATGTTCATTTTGGAATTAGAACCAACTCAATTTGATGAGCAAACTGAAAAACACCTGTTTCAATTAAATAAATAGTTCAATCATCTTAGTTCGGTCAAGTTTTTTTCTTAACTAATGTTGACATGATCTCTGTAATAACTTTACCTGGAAGACAGTTACCTAGATGTTACCTTCTTTCTACTGACAGGAACTGAGAGATCAGGTATCGAAGGAATGTGGAAGGTCAAAAGCACAAGTGTGAGTGTTTGAGAGTAGACAACAACAGCAGAAATCTTATCTCCTTCTGGGAAGACGCAAGCACAACATAATGACTAAACTGTAAACGAGGCCCCCTCTTTACCCTCACCGCTCTTTTTTTTTTCTGAGTCAGAGGCAAACACGTCCCATTTGAAAGCAGCGTGGAAAAAACCCACTCAGTGCAGCTTTGTTTTCCTCAGTCTGCACCTGCAGACCAGTTTTTTTCTTTCCTCCTTTAAATCTAAGGAGATTTTGTATAAATATTCAATACTGTCAATAACATTTCTCTGTAATACTTTGAAAAAAAAATTCTTGTTGATTTTTAACAATTAAAGTTTGGTTTTCATAGTTTTGCATCTCCATCTGCAGTTTCTTGCAAAAATTTCCATGCCTCTTGAAAAATTTACAACCACAAAGTGCATATGGCCACCATTCCACAATGTGTACAGAGAGGCTGAACGCTGCCATTCTTCTGAACATTCCTCTTTGCACAAAAACTCCAGCTCAGGCAGACTACATGAACAGAAACTCAACCTTCAAGTTTTTTCCCCCCACAAATTCTAAACTGGATACAGGTCCAGACTTTGACTGAGCCATTGTAAAACATAGGTTTGTTTTAAACCAGAGGTCTGCAACTCCTTCCCTGCAGTGCTACAGTCTTGCAACCTTTACATGCATCCCTGCTCCAGTGCACCTGAGACAAAAGGTTAAATTATCTCCTTGGCATGGAAGCAAGTTTTGCAAAAGCCTGTCAATTAGCTATTCATTTGATTCAGGTTTTTAGGTGCCGGGATGCATCCAAAAGGTGCAAATCAGTGGGACTTGAGAACTGCTGATCTCAAGTCCTGCTGATCCAAACCATTCCTTTGAGGCTCTGACTGTATGTTTATTGTTGTCTGTTAGAAGATGAACATGCGTGCCAGTTTAAAGGGTTTTACAGCCTTTTACAGATTTTGAACTCTACCCACATCTCAATCAACTCTGACGAGTTTCTCTGCTGAAGAAAAGTTCCCCACATCTCCATGTTCCCACTATCATGTTTCATGGTGGACATGCTGTGTTTAGAGTGTTTTCTGCCACACAGAGCATCTTGCACAAAGACCAACAAGTTCAATTTTGTTTATTTTGATCAGTGCGCTTTCTCCCACATGTCTGCTGTGTCCACCCCAATTGATGATCTTTGCATTTGCGTTTCCTTTGGTCCAGGTTCTGTGTTCTGTGTTTATGCTAATCTTTTATTTTCAATGAATATTTTATTTTGCTTATTGATGTTTGTTTAGGTTTCAGTTACAGTTCTGGTATTGCCATATGTATTGGGTTTCCCCCAAGACTCTGCACATTAAAAGCCAGTCTGCTTCTGTCTTTGGTGGATCCTCTGCTGTCTGGTCATGATATCTGGTTCTCCTAAGCTTCTGTCTGTGTTTTTTGTTCTCTGTAATCTCTGGACTTTTCTTTCCATTAAACGCAGCATCATTTAAGTTTTGGTTGGCTTATCTTTCTTGCATTTAAGTCCAATATTGGACCAAAACATGTCACAACATGGTTTATGCCAGTGAATTCTTTGTTGAAATAAAGCTAAACTCCAAGTCATTTTTTTGTGCCTAAACCACAAACATACACCTGCAGACAAACATGTGTGCAGCAGTGGGAAACGGGGGTTTTCACATGACGAGGAGATGCTCTGCTGCTGAATTTATGAATGGATCCAAAGGACACGCCCCCTGCGGAGACACCACCAACAGCACGCGCACTGGTCTTAACCACGCGCCGTGATGGAACGCTCGGTAACCAATGGGAAGCCGGGGAAGGTTACCGCTGTTGCATAATTTGTCTGGGGCGCATCACGTTTAGGAGGACCGTCACACGGTGGCTGTTTTACAGCACTTGTATTTAATCTATGCTCGACTCCACGGAGTGATGTCATTCGCATCAGAACACACTCGAAAGTCAACCCCTTCTTTTCTTGGGACGAAGAAAAAAGAGGACGAAAAAAAAAAAGCCAAACAAACTATTAGTTAATTCAATTTAATGGGTTTAGTTTAGGAGACTCTGATTCATCCTGCAGTGGAACAACTGGGTTGTTAAATTATTTATGTGAAGCGCTGAAGGTCTAGGATTTGGATATTGGATTACCTCAATATACTATATTATTCGTTTTGGGACATATTTCCCCCATCAATTTCTCTGTCACATGTAAAGGGCTCCTCCTAGTGTTCACATTTAATAAGCAATTTGAAGAAAATGTTGACATTTTTAAGTAATTCAAGAAAAAAGCCCCTGTGTGAATCTAAAGCATAACAGAAAAAAAAGAAACATTCTCAAAGCAGGATTATCAAAACCCCCCTAAAATAACACCCAGAGTGATGCAACTGTATGTAATTCTGACGAAATTAAAGCTCAATTTATATTTGACTATATTACTAGCTCTCAATTAATTTTTATTTAAATTTTTCACACTGGCCACTGCCACCATTTATTTATACATTTATGTTTGCAAAGTTTTATAACACAAATTGGCAAAAAAAAAAATAATAAAAAAATAAAAAATCACTATGTAATCAAATCCATATGCAGCAGTTGTTATATGACAATAGGAAATCAGACATAAAATATATATTAAAAGAAATAAGCTACTAATTTTTATTATTTAAAGAATGATTTCTTTTTCAGGAATGATACCAACAAACAAAATATATGCAGTGTTGAAAATTGGCCTCTCATACTGATGAAGGACGGACAGCGGTTGCTGGGGTTTAGATTTCATTAGAGCTCTACCTAGTGGTTTAAATAGTTATCAACTTAGAGTGGATGCAAAGCGTCTGTAAACACCAACAGGGCAATTCAAATACATTAATATTATTTTAAACCATATAATATTTTTTGGGAGTGAATAATACTCTGTTTCGTTTAATAATCTAACCCTGCCGTAAACTTTCCCACAACTTTCCCCAACCCTGACCTCTTCATGTTGCTGTGTTCACCAATCAACCCCTCCCTTCTCAATACCCAGAAAAAAAATTTTTATTTGCATTACAGCAATAAAACCTTTTTATAACTGGTAATCAACTTTTCACATGCTTCCACTGGTATTTTAATAGTTTGTCTTTGATTTTCAAATCTCTATGGTTGAAAGACCTCCTTCCCATCACCCTAATCTCCACAGATTCTTTATCAGATTCAAGTCAAGGCTCTGGTTTAGCCACTCCAAAACACTAATTGGCAAAATTAGAAGGTCATCTTAAACTTAATCACTGGTGTAAATAATTTCCATCTTAATTAGCTTTAGATGACAGGTTGTCAATAGTCCTGCAGTGATCACATTTTTAGAGAAGGATAGGAGACCTATAGCATTCAGAAAGTCTGAAGGGACTGTTGGGGTCAAGGTTACAAAACAAAGCAGGAGTCGAAAACTGTAGAATGAGAATAATGAGGAGCTTGGACTAGTAGATATGCTGCAACTGGTAAGAACATGGATGATCCTTTAGTTTGTAAAGGAGACAGGAGAGTTGAATCAGGACATCACAGCTGCTGATAATGAGCATAATCAGTGCAGAATAAGTGAATCCCTCAGATGCTGCATGGATATGGCACAGGACATTACAATGTATGTATATTATGCACTAAATCATTTATTTATTCCAAATATTGTTTAGTGATCCAGGTTATGGGTTACTCTCTCCCTGACCCACTCCTTGGTAGCTCAAATGTCAGGCATTTTCAGCAATTTTTGGATTTAAAACTATCCATTATGCATTATGGTGGGTCATGTTTTAGCACTGGATTGGTCTTTAGTTCACCAATGAATAGATGGGGGGGATATACTCTATATTTGTTTATTTTTAACCCAGCAGCTACTAGAGTGTAATGGATTTAGAAAACATTAATTCAACTTCTTCAATTCACTATTATTGCCTGTGACATGGCTGCAATTGTCCCAAATCCACAACATAATTTTTATTGACTGATTTAATTGTAAGCAAAAGTAAGCAAAAAACGTAAATATAAAAAAAGAAAGCACACACTATTAAAAACATAGAGATTTTCCGTGTTCATCCAAATGGACTGGTGCTTAGAAATTTACAGAAGTCCCCCTACTTAAAGACACTTTAACTAAATCATTTGCAAGACTCTGCAAAACCAGACTGCATGATGAGGAGGTAATTAATCAATTAGATTTAAGTGTGTTGAAAAGTTGCAGGTCAGGTATCTTATGAGACCTTCAAGTTTAAAGGTTTTTAACCAGCTTCATCTCAGTTTATTAAATGGGTTAGGGTAGGGTGTAGCGTATTTTTGTATAAATTTAGGTTTTAGTTAATGTAGCACTTTTTCAAGACCAGGTCATATATTTAAACCATATAAAGAAATATGCACTTTCTTTTTTAAAAATAACGTCACCTCTTAATTTTCTGTTTTCTTTTCAATCATGCTTCAAATATTTAATATATTTCTTTATGTGTGAAATCTCTGGCAAAAAAAAATACTCCGGTTCTCATCTGGTCTGTCCCTGATTTGCACCCATCTCCAACAAGCAGCCATCTTTTCCTTCTGACCATTTCTCTCTATCCGTGTCAAACTAAGGGCCTTCTCTGGAGCCACGCATGCCGGACCGGATTCAGCATGTTAAACAGAGCTGTAGCAGGTGGTATTATTGGACCCGGTCCCCTCATCTCCCCCCACCTCCATCTCTCCCTCTCTTGCTCCTCATCTCCCAGTAAGCCCTTATTCATTTCTGCGTATAGGCAGGAGGGTGAACATGGACTCGTTGGGTCTTTTTGTCTTGCTAATACCTACGTTTTCCCACTGGACAGCTGCTTCTTCTGCTGGTAAGATGTTCATTAACATGAAAATAGGCCTTGTGTGATCATTTATTGTCTGTGTTTTTGGGTTAGGCAGGCAGAGCGTGAGCTTTAGTGGAGGTGTAATCATTCCAGAGTGAATTTGTACGGATTTTGAGAACTGCTGACCACCCTCTTTGAGCGTCAACAACTTTTCTTTTAGGACTGTAGGGTGAAAGGTGAAATTTGACTTTGAATTTCAAGTCTTTTATAGGAGGCCTTTCTTGTTTTCCTTTTAGATGAAATCAGCTGGAGCTATTCTGGTAAGTTCATGCTTTATAATATTCTTTGAATTCCTAAACCTCAGTCAAATGCGTAGCAGACTTTTTTTTTAATCACAATAGATCCAAATGGGAACAAACACGATTGTTGGTTAGTATGTGGATATAATTATTAGTCAAACTTTTAATTCCCATGCTAGTAGCTGGACAAATCCTGAAATAAATCAAGTAAATAGAACTTTTACAACAGTTTTCCTATGCCTAGTGAGCAAAGAGAAGTTTTTTTTTAATGTTTGCTTAAAAGTTAAGAAAATTACAAAACTATGTTCCCCAACTACTGGAAGCTCTCATAACTTTGGCTGAATTTGTGCTTTCGCCCTCGTGTTGCACTCCCTCTGTTTTCCTCTCTTTCCTTCTCTGTCTGTATTAGTTACAGTTGAACAGGCTGGCATGAGAACAGCAATCACACAGGGTGTAGGAACGGGGGCTGGAGGGTGATGGAAAGGAGCAAAGCAGGAAGAAAGACGGAGGGAAGAAGGCAGGTGCTTGAGGATGAGCGTGTTGCACTGAGATGGGACGGGTTTGAGGGGAAAGCATACCGAATCGTGCAGCGTATTGTTGCAGCGCACAATAACCGATGTGTTTATTGTGCTGTCGAGGCACACTGGCTGCCTATGAGCTGCACAATGAGTGTGTGGGAATGAAAGGGGCGCACAGCTGACCACCCTCTGCATGTATTCAGGGGAGCAACACTAACGCGTTGCACTTGCAGTAATTTTTCAGAGACTGCTTTGTATTTCCACATGACTGTTCAGACTTCATAAGGATACATGGATGTGCAAAGACGCACGTTTGGTGATTTACTTAATTAGCTTTCTGTAATCCAAGCCATTCACTGCAGCCGAATAAGAGACGGAGAATTGTGTCTGTATTATTCTCCCAAAATGCATTGCTGCTGTTGGCTTTTCTCGTGCACAACATTCTGTCACACTAAGAAATTAATTACATGCTTCGTCGTTTGTGTGCGTTGGTTTTATGGCTGCTCTCAGGACAGGAGCAGCGATCTTGGTGAGACAGTTAAACGGCTGTAATTGCTTCAGAATATCTGGCCTCTGGTGGTTACTATGGTGAGGATGAGGAGCGACGCGGGGCAGAGTTTCAGGGATGTTGGCGAACATGTGGCGTGTGTGAGATCCCCACCTTCCTCACATCGAGCACGTCTACATGCAGACAGGAGGCCCTCGGCCCCTGAAAATATTTTGTGCGGACCCCAATTGCAATTCAAGTATGGCACAAAATATCAAAAGCAAAAGATGTTTTTGTAGATGGATGCTTCTTGTAATTTAAGGGTTATCTACATTAGCTTGCATTCGAATGTAAAACCTTAGGCACAACAGTGTTTCTGTTAGGATGTGGATATTTGTGTGAGTTTTTGGTTAATTTAGTCTCTGCGTCTCTTGCCCTTCATTGTTCACGTCTGTCTCTCCTTCCCCTGATTGTCTTCTCTTTCATTTATACTCACCTGTATCTGTTTCGCCATCCGATATTTGTCTTTGCTGTCATCCGTCATGTCATCTTGTCAAGTTTTCCAGTTTCTACCAGTGTTTGACCTGTGCTACTGGACTTTTGTACTCACTTGAGATCTTCATTAAATAATCAAACTCAGTTGCTGCCTCTGCCTCTCTGCGTTTGGGCCCACACCACAACTACCACAAATCATGACAGTTTTTCTTTTATTAATTTATCATTTCTTAATTTTATTATGTTTTCAGGACCACAAATATCCATCGACTTTTACTCCTAAATAAATAAATTTAATAAAAACAAATAAACAGACTTGGGCACTAAACCTGGCACAATACATAGTGTTTACTTAAAAATAATCACAGATTTCCTGTTCTTAATGAGAATAGACAGGAAAAAATATTCAGACCAGTAAAATAGAAAAGATTTAAACCAAAACAAAGTTGGGTAAATATGGAATAAGAATAAATACATTTGTACGTTTTCATGTCAGCCTTTGAGCACCACTGCTTGATGATCCATCATTTACAATAAAACTGCATATATGTGAATAAAAACAAAAGCCTTCATATATTTAAAACATTAACCTTTATGTACTTTGGGGGATTTGATGTGATGGAACATAACATTGAGGAGTGGAAGGAAATTACAAATTATTTTCAAAATCTTTAAAAATGATCTGGAAAAAAATGTCATTTTGTGTTTACCACACACTCTTTACACACCTGTTAAGAAAATACATGAGTTACAGCCTCTGTTGGAGAACATCGGTGAACAAACGGCATCACGAGGACCAAGGATCAGATCAGACAGGTCGGGGAGAAAGTACACAATGTTCAATCTGTAGATGTGCTACGGATGTGCCCAAAAAACGGACTTGAAGCTGTGAAAGTCGACTCTACGCAGCGCGGACTGAGGGGGGCTGAATCCAGATCTCTGCACACTGTTCACAGTTTTATTTGTAAAGCATTTTGAAAGCCATATTTTTTTTTCCTTGCACTTTAATATGACGCACTTGTTCTCACATAAAATACAGTGAAGGTTGTGATTTTAAGTCAAAGTCGTAAACATATTCTTTTCAAAACACTGCCTTTGGGTTTATGTGAATGAAAAATGTGAGTAGCATCCCTTGTTTTCCAAAGCATTTCTCCCTTTGCAAATTGAATTCAGGTTCTTCGTCTCGCATGTCACATCCTCTTTCTTTCCTCACGCCGCTTCAGAAGAAGGCCTGTCCTTTTCCTCTGATTAAACTCAGTGAGACCATCCTCTCGTTTTCTTGCCACGTCTGTTCCTCAACTTAAAAACATTCTGCTGAAAAGTGGTTTTATTCACTGAATGAATGAGGTGTCTCTAAGACATTTGGCATAAGTAAAATCTAAAGTCAACCCATTTCGTCAGTGCATATAAATAACCTTGTTAAGTGAAATACCATACAAGCTAAAAAAAACAACTTATTTTTAAATTAACAATCAAAAAACTACATTAAATATTTAAACATCATTAAAAAAAATATAAAATTAACTGACTAAAAAAAAGCTATTCAATCAAAACAAAGGATGATAAGAGAAAAGGGGTTTGAGGAGACATAAAATAGTGAATACTGAAGGTTAATTTCATTTGAAAATGTAGAAACAATTTCACAGTTAATTTAAAAAAATAAATTGAGTTTAAAAAATATGCCTTTTTGTTAGTCGTACATGTTGTACTCATAAAACAGGACTGCGTCTTCTTTGTATGACAACTTTATTTACCCTCATGCTGCATGTATGTTTTGTGATTGTTCTCTCTGGAGCAGCTGAGCACAGACGACCACAGTCCCGTTTCTGAGCTTCTGCTTCTTCTTCTTAACGCTACTTCTGCTAATAACAGAGATTTCAGTAACAGATTCTCTAAACGTCTGCGCCTGAACAAAAATAACCACCCAAAAATGTTTTAACAATAACATTGCATAGCTAAATAAAATTTAAGTAAATTAGTGTTTTATTCATAACTTAAAAAAATGGAAATAAGCTAAATTAAACATTTCCAGGTGCAACATGTATAGATAAAAGCAGAGAAATCTGACTTTTTTGATGCAAAACATGTTAAACTTTATGTAAGGGTCAGTGTTTCATCCATCATTTGTTTCAAGAGGCTGCAGCTCAGTTTTTAACTGGCACTCAGAGGTTTGAACACATTTCCCTCTCTTTCAGCCTTAACTTAGTGGCTGCACGTTTCTTAGGATTCATTTTAAAGTTGTTTTTTAAAAATCCTATCACATCTCTCTGAGCTGTTGCGCCCTTATTCTACTGTTCTAGACGGTCAGCTGATGAGCTGCTCCTCACTGTTCCTCGGACTGAGTGTAAACTTAGTTCATGTTGTTGAATGATTTGAGCTCAGATATTAGACAGAACTGTCTGCTTTTAAATCTCTTTACCCTGGCCATTTCAGGTCAATTTTATATTAGGCGTTTTTCGTTGATTTACAATTTTCATGTTTTATTTTTAGGGCGATTACATCTTACTTGTATGTTATGCGTTGCCATAGTTTTTAACTTATCTACTTACAGCACTCTGGCCCTGTGATTTACAAATCGTCACATAAAAAAATATGGGATCCTTTCACATCAGCAGGAGCTGTTCTGTTATTGTGAGTTAAAGATCTGTGGAAAGAGGAGCCAAACATACCGTTTTGTGTCGAAGCAAAGAAAAACTCTTCTTAAATACTAATAGAGCAGCAAGGCTGTCAATAGTCAAAATTGTATTAATGTATAAAGACTCGCATGCATACGCACAGTGAAGTAAAGCATTTTTTCAGTCTAGCAACTCTAACTAAATTCCTTCTTCTTTAGCTCAGTTTGCATTTCTATCTACTGAATTCTAGAATGAGAGATTAAAAAATATATAGAGTTTTAATTCTTCCATCAAAGTCAGAAGAGTGGACACAATGAATACTGTACACTATGTTGACTAAATTGTAGTGGCACTTAAACGTGTCTTGCATCTTTGACTGTGTGTGGTTGTGCCTGTCTTTTGAAAACGATTCAGCTTACTCCCATGAGGCCATGAATGTAAATAGAAAATAGTAGAATAACTGTCCTGCATGGCCGGAGGCCGATCAATGGAGGCTTTTCACTGCGTAGCTCAGCACCAGTGAACTGTGTGATTGGGTGACATCACCGTTTCTGTCTTTTCTCTGCTAAAGGTATTGCTGGCCAGTCTGAGTGGTCAGAGTATTTCCCCGACTGTGGCGGTTCTTCCCAGTCACCTGTGGATGTGATAACCACCCAGACTAAATATGACCCCAGTCTGGTGCCAGTGACGCCACTAGGCTACAGTCAGCACGGCAACCAGCCCTTTTCGATGCACAACAACGGACACACAGGTAACTATGACGGCAAGCTCATTTGGTCCCATTAAGAGCTTCTGTTGTGCATTTCAGCTGTTCTGTTTACCCTGCACTCAGACGTAACCTGGCAGCACAGTTTTACTGCCAATTGAGACATCAGGTAACATTTCAGGAAATGCCACGTCTGCTTCTAGAAAAAAAAAATCTGTAAGTTATCCCAGTCCTTTCTGGGTCAATAAATTTTTCTCCTCTGCAGTGATTGTTGAGCTGCCAGAGTGGATGGGTCTTGGGGGGCTACCGTGGTTCTTCACAGCCGTTCAGCTGCACCTTCACTGGGGGAATGGAGGCCCAGGTCGAGGGGGCAGTGAACACACCATCAATGGGAGGAGTTCAGACGCAGAAGTAAGTTTAAACATTGTCATCCTGGATTAGATGGAGAAAGTTATAGCACTGCAATAGAAAAATAACCTATGTTGCACAAACTACATTAAACATGTTGCTTCTTTATTCTAATACTTCATAAAATTACAATCCACAATCATAATGACGGTCACAGATGTCATTTTTTGGATATTAATAGTTACCTGATCACCAAGGCTTTTTGAAGAGCCTAAATGAACTTTAATGTACCCAGTTTTAACAATGCATGATCAGGATTATTGCCCAGCATAAATAAAAAACAAACAAACTTTGAGTCATCTGAAAAATTTCAAAATGTGTTAAGATGTTCAGGAACAGCAGGAATGCCGGCAGGCTCAAGCAGCTGAAACATGAAAAAAAAAAAAATGAAGGAAAATTCATTTAAAATTTTCCTTATTTGCTAAATGAATTGTTTTAAAGCAGGGGCATTATGTAAAATAGACATCTTTGAGCTTTACATCATGTTATAATGCTATTCCCTTATCAAATGCATACCTAGATTGTTTCCTTGATTCTTTCACGAAATCTCCCTGTGGCAACCATACAGCTGTGCAAAATGCACATCTGGGGATCAAGGACCAAGGTTCTGCTGTGTCTGAGCTTCTGGCTCACAGAAGAAGCCCTCCCCCTTGACTCCTCCACTCGGCTCCTTCAGACTAGCCAGCAGCAATTGGCAAACCCCAGATAGACCTGCATCTGCTGAGCTCATTATAAAAGCTACTTCTCAGTGAAAATGTTGCTAAAGGATTAATAAAGAAGCAATGCTGTGATGACTTCATAAAGGCAGTTTTTAAAGAGACAGAGGCACATTTTCAAGGTGTTAAGTTACAAAGTCACCTTTTTTTAAGTCATGTTTGATAAATATATTTTTCTAACAACTGAAGGTAACCTAGTTATTTTATTGTATTATAAAATGGCACCATGTGCCTAGAAAATACATAGTGCCGCCCCTTTAACATGTCTTTTATGATTGGATGCAATAATGTCTCTTTCAGTTTCTCCCTCCATCTCTCTATTAAACCTTCCTCTTAAAGATGTAGAGAGCAAGAGGACAGTTTCTTATTTTTCTCTTTTAAACTGAACGTGTTCCTGCTCTCTCCAGCTCCATGTGGTCCACTACAACGCTGAACTTTACCCCAACATGTCCGCAGCCATGACGCAGAGAGATGGCCTGGCTGTTTTAGGAATTCTCATTGAGGTAAGGAAACCACACATAACTTCATTGACGGCTTTGAAACGCCACAATTATTGTCATACACACTAGCATGAGAGTGTTTGAGCATCTCGAGTCTGAGGTTTTGTTTACCAGACAGGTGATGAGACGAATCCAGGATTCAATAACATCCTCAACTACATGAGCCGAATCAGACATGCTGGTAGGTCTCCATGTTGGATTTCAAGCTATATCATGACTTGGGTTTAGTTTCTTTTCTATTTTTCTGTATTATCTCAGTATTTAGTACACTGCTCAAAAAAATAAAGGGAACACTCAAATAACACATCCTAGATCTGAATGAATGAAATATTCTATTGAATACTTTGTTCTGTACAAAGTTGAATGTGCTGACAACAAAATCACACAAAAATCATCAACGGAAATCAAATTTATTAACCAATGGAGGCCTGGATTTGGAGCCACACACAAAATTAAAGTGAAATGTTCCCATTATTTTTTGAGCAGTATATTTTTAATTCATATATATATACTGTATATATAATTTTTTTTATTTGAATCAAGCTTAAAATAATCCATCAAAGTCAGTGTTGTTATGAAGGAGTGGAACTAAATGACCACAATATGCTCTAAACCATATTTGAACATTTACAGATTTGTATTTGTGTATTGTGTCGTCTCTAATTTCCTGTCAGACCAGAGAGCGTTCATCCCAGCCTTTGACGTCCAGTCCTTACTCCCCAAAGATCTGGGACGCTACTATCGATACAACGGCTCCCTGACCACCCCGCCCTGCTACCAGAGTGTCATCTGGACCGTGTTTCATGAAAGGGTTCAGATCTCAAAAGCCCAGGTCTGGCTGACAATGAATGAGAAACACAAAATTAGCAAGCGTCTCTTAATCCCATATTTAACCGGGCAAAGTAATTCTAATCCAGATGCATGTAAATGCAGACTGACTCTGAACCATGAAGGTTTGCTGATGTGAGGCATTTATCTTCACTGTCTTCATTTAAAATGTAAAGAAAAGGTTACTTTAAAATGTTCCCACATTTTCTTCCGTTACAACCTTTTATTTTGATTTTATGTGATGGAGCAACAAAGAATAAGAAATAATTGTGAGTGGAGAGGATTTTTAGATTTTACAGTTTAAAATCTAAAAAAAAAATAAAAAAGGTATCTGCATACTTGACCTGTTTTAAGTCAGGTCTTTGTAGAACCTCCTTTCACACAAGTCCAGCTGGACTCCTCTTTTGGTAAAGTGTCCACATCCTGTTTACTCCTTCTGAAGGCAGTATGTTTTTTAATCCATCATAAGGAGGAGAACTGACTGAAAGCAGACATCAAGGATAATTTTTAGTGGAAATAAAAAGTGATTCACTTCAGTCTAAAGTCACTCTGAGGCATTTTTCAAGACTGTCAGTATAGTGAATTGAGCATTAACGTCGTTTCTTATGCATTTTGTTTCATTACAGACCTGAGAGTGTTAAAGGGTATGACGAATTTGATGCCCATGGTTGCAAAACGTTCGTGTTTTATACAGTGTTTTTTTTGTTTGTTTTTGTTTGCCTGATTCATTTATTTCTCAAATGTATTCTTTACTTTGAAACATAATTGAGAGTTTTCTCTTTTTATTAACTGTGTTACACTTAAGCTAGTTTTCTAGAAGTTATTTTAAAGTTGCTTTGCATCATTTCTCTATTGAAAGTTTGCCTCATTTCTCAAATGGTTAGGGTGTTTCTTTTCTTTTTAAGGTGAATTTGTGCATGTAAATAAGTCCATATGATTCCAATCTCTCCTTCTCTTCACTCCAGCTCCTGAAGATGGAGATGATGCTTTACTCCAGTAAAATCCAGGAAGCTGACAGGATGCTGCTGCAGGACAACTTCCGGATAACGCAGCCGCTCAACCACAGGGTCATCTTTGCCTCCTTTTCTGCAGGTTAGACAGAAAAAACGACGACGCCAAGACATTACCTATAATGGAGGGGGAAAAAATCTATTCATTTGCATGTGAAGTACTTCTTTGTGCTTGGAGAACTTTAATCTAATTGATATGTATATTTTAGAACATTTTAGCAGGCGAAAGTCCACATTCAACTTGATATAACCTCAGTTGTTGCTCCTCATTCACCAGCTACTCTTAATGCATAACAAAATAACAAGTCAGTGAATAGGCATTTAGACCAAACTCTGCAACTGGTAAAGCATGCAAAAAGTGAACACTGGAGCAGGGAGGGAATGCAGGAAAATTATTAATTACCAGTGACTTTGAGAGCAATGAGTGTAATGTGGATGTGAAGAATGAAAGAAATGCTGGGGAAGGACTGGAGAAGTGATGAGAGATCCGTTTGTGTAGGATCTGATTGAAAACGAGGATTTGGAGGAAGCAAACAGTGACTCCATTGTTATCACAGCAGTCTGACAAAAGGGGAGAGGAAAAGGAGAGAGAGGTGGAGACAGAGTGGTGTACAAAGACAAAGCAGAATGAATTTATGTAAAGTGCTCTTTGTGGTGAGTGACTGAACTGGAAGACTTGTGAGATCCGTGCAGATTTCTAAAGGCAGCCTGAGATCTTCAAACACCTGAACATCAGTTTCTGCAACAATGAATGAAACGTTCAACCATGACCAAGTTTAACCCTAAATATGCATAAATTTTTTTAATGAGGTGCTTTGTTTTTTAGAATCAGGGAGGGAGCTCTCATCTGGTAAGACGACAAATTATTATTGTGCATATATTGGCAAAAAGATAAAGAAGCAGATTAGATTTTTGTTTTTTGAGATTCACGATTCCGTTGCGTTGCCTCTGCAGGTGAGGTGACGGCCATCGTGATCGGAGTGATGTGTGGCTGCGTGGGTGTGGCGGTGATCATTCGCTTCATCGTGAAGACGATACGGTAAACTGTTCTTCTCATTTTGCTTCTTCCAATAGCTTGTTTTCCAATCCGGTCTTTCAGAGAGCTGCTGCTGATGCCGGTTGCCTGTGTGTTGTTGATTTGATGTGACACTGTGTGCAGGAGTTCAGCTTGTATATTCACTCTCTCTTTCTCTTGACAGATTTTTTAAACTCCTTCACCTTGAAACAGTCGTGGTAAACAGGTGGTTTACCTGATTATAACACTGACACAGATACCACCGATGCTTTCGTTGTTTGTTTGTTGAATGCAGATGTCCTTAGACGCAGCTCAGGGATAAATTATCATAAATTATCTATCAAAAGTAGAGAAAATCATTACCGTAGAAAACCCCAATCTTTCATTTGAAAACCCAAGTGGAGTGAAAAATGACCAAAGAACTATAAATGCATGTTTTCATTCATGAAATGTTTTGCTGATGGTTAAATACCAATAAAAAAAAACCCAGAATGTGTATTTTCAATTTATTAAATTGTGTGGCTATTGCATGGCCATACAATGTGGAAAAAGACAAACGTTTTTGGCCAGTTTTCTTTTCCGTTACAAAATAACCTTAAAATTTTGAGGAAAAAAGTTGCAAAATTACAAACGGTTTTATTCACCAACTATGTCCACACAAAAAAAGAATGTGACTTTGGTTTCCATCTGCATTCAATAAAGGCATTTTTTATATAAATAAAGGAAAGGGAAATAAAGTTTTAAAAACAGTTTGGTAAATTAAAGTGTGAATAATATCTTGAAGAAAATCCTGCGCTGCTGTTTTTTCCCCCAGCCTACATAATGCATAAAGGTCGTTTATATGTTGAAAGAAAGTCTTTGTTCTTTAATCCTGTTCTAAAGTATAAAGTTAGAAGCTCATTTAAACAATGCATGGCTGTCACAAGTCTTTGCGGCAGTGTTGGTTTAGTTCAATCCTGATACTTTAATCTCAACATTTCGACCTGACTTGGTGATGTGAATACTTCAACGTAGCTGAACAGACCGCAATCTCTTAAGGAAAACATTTACACCAAACACTTCCATATAAAGTGTTGCCAGGTCTGTTAAAGAAACTCAAATTAATCTTTGTTTCTCTGTGAAAATCTGAAGGCAATTTTAACATCAGTGTGGGGATAATCTGCTCTCTTAACATCATGCATGTTTCTGACTCCTCTGTTCCTGCTTTGTTTGCTCACACTAGACAGAAATGTAAAGTCTCTTCTTTAACCCGATACTTATTTCTGTTGCTTTGATCAGCAGTTTTCATGCAATGATCAGCTTCATCAAAACCCATGCTTTTTATATGTAGTAGTCTTGGTGCCTTGGCAAAAGAGAAAAAATGTTCAGTGAGGTGTGAAATGGGATTTTACTTTTATCGTCAAACTAAACTGTTTTGTCGATTGCAGACAAACGAATTAAAAGCCAGACTAGCACTTTAAAGGGTTTTGGCGCTTCGAGTCATTTTTCTGCTTTCTGAGGTCGTCACCATCAGGGGATTAACTAGGAAAATTATTGTAGACGGAACATTTTATAAAGTGAAGTCATATTAACATGAATCAGATGAAAGTGAGGCCCGGACTCTAGTTACACTTCTGGTACAAATGCCTCTTTATCAATCAACCCAGTTCTGCCAGCAATGCTCTTATTGTTGCATTAAACCGCAGACAAATGCATTGCACTTCTAAAATCCAATGTTTTTTCTCTTATTGTTTAGATCTTTAAGAGTTTGAGCTAGAGTGCCTTCATTTACGAACTGTGCCGCCCACGTTACTTCTTAGGCCTTTGCCCCGGAGGTTTTATTGCTGTAGCTGATCAATGTACTGATGCTAAACATAAAAACATCCCATAAAAGCTTATCTATGATTTTCATCGTTTCACATATCTGTTGTTGTTGTTGTAACTCGCTGCATTCACTCTGCCAATCCTTTAACATGTAAAACCATACGTATTTTTCACGTTGCATTGCCATCAGGAGCCCTTAGGTGAGGCCAGGCATCATGCTTAAAGGGCTGCTGACTTTCATAATCTCGGTCAGCTGTGTGCACTTGTTTTAAAACGTAACCTCCTGTCCTTATGAGTAATGAGAGCAGGAGTGAGGTTTTAAAATATCTGAACACAGTCTCTTTGACCCCTTCAATCCATGATTATTTCTTTGTTTTTGTTTTTCTTGTGATTCTGTCTTTTGATCTTGCGACAGCTCTACTTCTAGCTGGGACGTCCTGCACAATAACCGGCCTGCTCCAATGCCAAGGTTATTTCTCAGGATTTGTGACCTATGACCTAATGTCCTGAGCACCTCTCTTTGTTGTACACACCTATCCGGTCACTTAACCTCACTGTTTAGAGCAAAACGCCTCCTAATGTCTTGAAAATATTCCACACTCAAACTAACCTCCGTTTGTTTATATATAAACAAACTGATATATACATCAGCTAGCATTAGCGCTGCAGCACTCCTTGCAGGTAGCCACACAAATGCAGCAGTTTGAAACTCCCAGATGTAACATTTGTAATTTGATGTTGTAATGAACATTATAAACTAAACTTTAAGTATTCTGTTAGTCAAATAGCTTTTTAAATCTAAAATAAGCAGGTATAGACAATAGATGGAGTCATTACAGCATTTCCATAACAAATACAACTCTGATATTAGTCATAACAACCGACAGCCCAACTTTTACACCCTTAATCTGCTGCAAAAATGACTCGGATAGATGAGATTTCTTTTGCTTCAAGGATGCGATTTATAAAAAGTGCAAAACAACCCATATATTTAAACCAATCCGCTCGTACATAGAAACAAAGCTAGTGATTACTTCCCATTATATATAGATGCTAATAAAGTATATCACTTATAAAAGGTTCTAATTGTTACAGTATTTTTAAAAATGAAAACCACAATCACTGAGTGTATATTTATGTTAAGACATTTCTTGGTCTGTAAAGCTACTTATATTGGCCTTACTACTAATATTCCCTCTTGTTTCATCTCCCCATGTAAATATGTACGTGTTATGGACAATATAAGAACTACATTAACAAATGAAATAAACAAATCCCCAGACAGGTTTTCTGCAAGTGGGATAACTTTAATAACTTCTTCTCCCCCCCCAACTGTTTCAGAACAAAGGAGACCGAGAAATCCCAGGAGAAAAAAACAGACCTGGCTCTAACGATAACCTCAAAAGCTGAAAGGAAAGAAGAGTTGTCACCCTCGCCTCAGACCGAGCCATAGCTTTACATCTCACTTCAGGATGTTCTGTCTTTTTTCTCATCAGAGGTGCTTTTATGGATCTGTATCCTATGGAAAAGCAACTATATTTTATCTGAATTGATCACAAAGAGAAAGAGATTGTGTAATAAAAGCCTTTTTCAGTTAAATTTGGCTCAGTTTTCAGTCATGCTATGAAATGATATTCTACCCAAAACCAAGTAAAGCAACTGATGCTGGTTTAATATTCAGGTGTGTTTCATAGGTGTGTATACTTGAGATGAGGAATGCACATGAAATGTGTTTTTTTTTTTTCTTTTTCTTAGTTTTAATGTCATTTCTGTCACAATATTTCAAGCACTCTGCACTAATACTGTGTGCGCTTTTTACAGGAAATTTAAAAGATAAATGATAAAACAGACTGATGTAAAACATGACAGGTGACATGTATATACAGATGCTGTACAAACATTTCAGATCGGATTTTAATTCTGCACATTTTGTTGTAAATGGAAGTTATATTTATGTACATGCCTTTACTCTGTTGAAGAGAGAAATATAAACGCTGCATGCCATCTGCACATATCTGTTTATTGTTGTGTCTAACCTGTCTGCCTGAGCACTGCATTAAAACACTTGAATGCTGAACACGTTTTGAATTATTCACTTTAAATATCAGAACTGTGAGATGGAGGAGTTTGGAGAAAAAATATTCGATACAGAAAAATGATAGTGGAAGGAGATGAAGCTGCCAGAATAGATTAACTAACGTAAACATTCAGTCGAGGGACAGGAGTGGGGTCTTAAAGGAATATTGGGAAATGAAGGAAACGTAGTGGATATTTACAGATTAAGGAAAGCATTATTTATTTTCAAAATACAAAATAAAAAAAATTAATAGACGTAAAGTAATGTTGCTACACACATGTACAGTAGGTGGCGGTATGCACCTTAAAGCTGCTTGCGACCCGTCATAATGGAAAAGAAGAAGAACATCCAGTCGCAAAGCTTGGATTTCTGCTCCAACAGCGCCCCGTGTGGTCAGAGGTGTGTGGTGCACAAGTTCCTCCTGCTTCACACAGGAAGTGAAATGTGGAAGCGCAACTGACCGCAACCGTATGACAGAAGGACGTCCAAACATCTGCAGATTTAGATTTATTTTGATCAAAGGGCATTTTTCTGAGGCCACAACCAGGTAGGGAAGTTCTCCCAGCTGTTCCCTACATCCGCCTTTTGCTTTCGTGTTTAAAAAAGGGAGCAGAGACGCAGAGCTTCCGCTTTGCCACATTTCCCACTGTTTATTACGTGTCATGCATGTAGTCTGAGATTTTTGTTTTAGCAAAAGAAAAAGACAAAACACTTTGAGCTACTTTATTTTTTCCCATATTTTCCCCAAACTCATAACTGAATTCTTCCCTGCAGGAATGGCGGCCTACACATTGTGTCTCTGTATTGCTGCCAGTCTCCTTTTAACTCGGCCAACATCTGCCAAAAACGATGCTCCCTGTCAGCCCGGAAAGTGGAACAATGCCGCCGAAACCTTCATCAAGCGCCATCTTCCCCCCGGGACTCCGACTTCTCTGGACCAGAACGAGTGGGAAAAGTTCATCAAGTCTCTGGGAGGCTGCAACAGGCCCACGCAGTCGTTCCTCCACCCAGATGAGCTGGAGAAGGTGAAATCTGTGTGCTCCAGCAGAGGAGGGAAGGTGCTGAAAGATAACCTGTGCATCAGTAAGCAGCCATTTAGTTTTGTGACGGTGAGGAGCATCCAGGGAACCTGTGGGATCAAGAACGTCAAGCGGGAATCCAAACACCTGATCCTGGCCTGCGAGGTTTTGGAGAACCAGTGTGTCCCGGTCCACTTTGAGGGAAACTCCGAGGATCAAAAGCCCAGCAACAATGCCAGAGACTGCCAGGACCCTCAGACCAGAGGCCAGGCTCCCACCTTTAAAGCGGCACCTCTCTGGTTGTTTGCGTTTATGCTCATTTTCTATGCATTCTGACTTCTTCGAAGGACATTTTGAGGAACTACATAAGACTGAGATTTTTATCAGAGGATAATTTTGCTTTCTGTTGTGGTTTTTGATTTTGAAACAGTATTGCATCATAATCGCATAAGCCAAATTTCTTTCTTTCAAGTTTACCAAGAGCTTCCTCAGGTATCTGCATGTGTTTTCAGTCCAGTTTTTTCTGTCATAATTTATTGTCATAATCAGCCTTTCGGTAATAAAAAGCAAATTTTAAATTTACGGGCCCTAAATTTCTTGTTTCATTGAAGCAAAAGAAACAAGAAATTTCAGGGTGCAAAACCTGTTTATTATACAAATATCAGTATTTTAAATATCAGAATCCTGCCAGTCAAATGTATTTTCAGAACATTTAAATTTTATTTAATTTTTAACATTTCATTTGAGACTATAGGCCATGTTTGCATGTGTTTTCAGTCAGTTGGCTTTATGTGTTGCACAATTTATGTTCTTTTTGAGTAAAAATAGATACATTTTTGATATAAAGTGGATTTAAATTGGAATGACCTCGGGACATTTTAAAAATGCGTTTAATAAAAGTGTTTTCTTGACTCTGTGAAATATTTTGATCATCTATGAAAGCTATATTACTTAAAATAAGAAATAACCAAGAAACAACCTAATTGGAGTTTTGTGGACAAGAAAATGAATCTATAAATCAGTCTAAAAAAACCAAATAGAAGACTAATATCCTTTATTGTCCAAATGTTTTATATTCAAAGTAATCTAAAAAAAAAAAATATATATATATATATATATATATATATATATATATATATATATATATATATATATATATATATATATATATATATATATATATATATATATATATATATATAGAGGTGCTGGTCATAAAATTAGAATATTGTGATAAAGTTCATTATTTTCCATAATGTCATGATAAAAATTAAATTGTCATATATTTTAGATTCATTGCACACCAACTGAAATATTTCAGGTCTTTTATTGTTTTAATTTTGATGATTTTGGCAAACAGCTCATGAAAACCCAAAATCCCTGTCTCAAAAAATTAGAATATTATGAAAAGGTTCTCTGAACGAGCAATAAAAATAATCATCTGAATCAACAAAGTAACTCTAAACACCTGAAAAAGATTCCTGAGGCCTTTAAAAACTCCCAGCCTGGTTCGTTACTCAAAACCGCAATCATGGGTCAGACTGCTGACCTGACTGCTGTCCAGAAGGCCATCACTGACATCCTCAAGCAAGAGGGTGAGAAACGGAAAGAAATTTCTGAACGAATCGGCTGTTTGCAGAGTGTTATATCAAGGCACCTCAGTGGGAAGTCAGTAGGAAGGAAAAAGTGTGGCAGAAAACGCTGCACAACGAGAAGAGGTGACCGGACCCTGAGGAAGATTGTGGAGAAGGGCCGATTCCAGACCAAATTAAATTTTCATCTCAATAAAACTTTTCAGCAGATGGAAGCATGAAGTGCTCCAAAATCTTCTGATAGCTGCTGCATTGATCCTGCCCTTGATAAAACCCAGTGGACCAACACCAGCAGCTGACATGGCACCCAGACCATCACTGACTGTGGGTACTTGACACTGGACTTCTGGCATTTTGGCATTTCCTTCTCCCCAGTCTTCCTCCAGAGTCTGGCACTTTGATTTCCGAATGACATGCAAAGTTTGCTTTCATCCGAAAAAAGTACTTTGGACCACTGAACAACAGTGGTCCAAAGTGCTGCTTCTCTGTAGCCAGGTCAGGCGCTTCTGCCGCTGTTTCTGGTTCAAAAGTGGCTTGACCTTTGACCTGGGGAATGCGGCACCTGTAGCCCATTTCCTGCACACGCCTGTGCACAGTGGCTCTGGATGTTTCTACTCCAGACTCAGTCCACTGCTTCCCCCAAGGTCTGGAATCGGCCCTTCTCCACAATCTTCCTCAGGGTCCGGTCACCTCTTCTCGTTGTGTAGCGTTTTCTGCCACACTTTTTCCTTCCTACTGACTTCCCACTGAGGTGCCTTGATATAACACTCTGCAAACAGCCGATTCGTTCAGAAATTTCTTTCTGTTTCTCAGATGGCCTTCTGGACAGCAGCAGTCAGGTCAGCAGTCTGACCCATGATTGCGGTTTTGAGTAACGAACCAGGCTGGGAGTTTTTAAAGGCCTCAGGAATCTTTTTCAGGTGTTTAGAGTTACTTTGTTGATTCAGATGATTATTTTTATTGCTCGTTCAGAGAACCTTTTCATAATATTCTAATTTTTTGAGACAGGGATTTTGGGTTTTCATGAGCTGTTTGCCAAAATCATCAAAATTAAAACAATAAAAGACCTGAAATATTTCAGTTGGTGTGCAATGAATCTAAAATATATGACAATTTAATTTTTATCATGACATTATGGAAAATAATGAACTTTATCACAATATTCTAATTTTATGACCAGCACCTGTATATATATATATATAAGGTAAATTTACAACACATGAAAAATAATGTTGCGCAGAAATTTAAAATATCGTACTTAAATTAAAAGTAATGTGAAACTGGTCATGAGTTTCCCATTTTCGGTTTTCAATGTGGAAAAACATGGCGTGTTAATTCTGGTTCTGGTTTTATTTCAGTTCTTCAAATTTCTTTGTAAAGGAAACACAAACACTTCTGCTCTGGGTAATACCTTATCTCTGAGAGAGAGGCATCGGGGAAATGTAGGCTGTGATTTCAAAGCAGATGAAAAAATAACTCATTTTTGGATATACAAATAAAACCAGATTTACATTAAATGTTTAAAATTACAGCTTTTTCTACTGCTTGCTATTAATTGAATCTAAAATGCTCCCATTTCAGGTTAATTTTAGAAATTATTTATAGTTGATTAAATGTTGGAATGAAGAAAATTGTTACAAATTTTACTTGAAAAAAACACCACAACGAATTTTTTTTGTAAAACCAAAGTGGTATGTACTTATTGTAATGATGAATCATCCTTCCACTGAAGCACAACCGGTTTATAATTACCATTTTTAAATTACGTTTGAAATAAAATGACTGTCCTGCAAATCTGAGACATTTGAGAAAATAAAGTATTTTCTTTAACATTTTTAGGACATCGAGCATTTTTATATTTCAAGCTTGGAAAGTTAAGCATGGTGATTAATCACGTTTATTCTTGGATACAGTTTCCGGAAAGTGGCACATTTAAAGGTTCAAACACGACTACAAATAGTAAGAAAATGTCCCTCCATCATAAGGGGATGCGTTCTGTGTCTCAGGTAAAGATTTTGACTGAAGCTGGTAAGAAAGTCTCTTTTTCTGTACACATGATTTAAGGTAGAGAAGTCTTAAGAGAGCAAAAGAACAAGCAAGTGATAGTATTTGGATATAAATTTGGAGAAAAGAGTTCATAAGGGGAAATGCACACATTTGTTCAGCACATCCAATCAGTGCTAGAAAGATTGGCATATTTAAGTAAAAAACATTTAATTTCTATTGGAAAATTGACCACAGACACTGCAACGCCCATTTTCAACCAAAAAAGTACGTTTTGTAATTTTTTAGTAGTGTAAATATTTTTCAGCATGTCACCACTTGGTGTCGCTGTGAATCGACTGATGCGGAGAGCTACACTGTGATGCTAAATTTAAGCTTTTGGGATGTAATTTAGAGGACAGTTACAATAATTGTGCAAATCTTAGTCGTCTACAAATGAATCCAAGAAACAGCACCTTCTCATAATGGCAGACTCTTTATGAAATCCTTCTTTACTTGAAATATTTGTATTTTGTAATATGCCAATTCACATTTCCTCCCTTCACAATAAAGCTGTGTGGACTTCTTATGGTCTTGAGAAAACTCAGAGGAAGATGAGACTGAACCCAGGATGGAAAGAGGAAGTTGTTTTATTTAACATCTTAAACATAAAGGAAATAATTGAAGTGTTGTGAGGCGTACCTAATAAAATGGACCATATAGGAAAGCTTACTCCCAATCCTCCACCATTAAGGGACTGGTTTAATATTTGAATGGGTTCTCTGCACAGCTGGTTCTCTTGGAGACACAAACACAAACATCTTCTCCTGAGCGACCTCTCAGGTGTTCTGACTTCACCTGTCCCTGCAGGTATTTGGGTGGGCATCAAGTCACGCACAGCTTGAGTTCACTACGCAGGAGTACGTCCAAAGAACAAAGGTTTTAATAGTCAAAGTGGGTAAATGCAGCCTTACATGCCCGGACATGTCCTTTAATTGGGGTCAAAAAGTTCACGTCTGACACTGGAAACGGGGCACCACCTTTTTATCACCACTAGGTGGCAGGAGAGACATTTAGAGTTGACAGAATAGAATAGAATAGAATAGAAATAACCTTTATTGTCTGACAGTAGGGGAGTGAATAATAACAATTCACAATGATACCATTTAAAACAAAATATGGGGAAAAAATGGAAACATGCATATTTGACAAATTTTACATGTTAAAAGTTGTTATTACACCTTTATAGGAAACAAAAGGAGTCTGAAGAACTGAACACAACTTTATTATTATAGAAGTGTTGTCATCCATCTAGAGAAATAGCGAGATAAATACAATTTTCCTCTGAGGCTTTTTTATGTAATTTGAAGGCTTTTTCATCACTCTATTAAAGAACATGTATTATTTTTCTCTTTGTAGAAATCAGATATTTTTCTTGACTCAATTCCAAAGAATGCAAATAAAATGGCGCTTCTTTAACTTGCAAATACAAATACCTGTAAATATGTATAGAAGTTCAGGGTCATGCAGAAACGTGCTTTATCGAGGGCAAGATGGCTTTATTGTGTCAAAGTCGCTGACACCAGCTCTGTCCATGTGCTTAAAATTTCCTGCTCCACAATGAAATGAGGAAGGAAGGTGAATTTCTTTTAATTTCTTACTAGATGCTGTAAATTATCTGTTCGGATTTCAGTTTCACAAAGAGGCCTTTGGCAAAGTCATAAGATCATGTAGAAATCACAGGATCACTTAAACTTAATGCTGGTTTTTTTTTTTTTTTTTTTGGTTTTTAGCCTCGAGGTGCAAAAGTGCAACACGAGGAGGGAGAAAGGAATAAATGCAACTCAGATCTTCAAAAGCAAATTGTCAAGTGATACTTGAGACTTTCAGGTCAACATCTAGCAACAATGACCAGAGGCTGACCTCCAGCTAGTCCAGGCCTTCAACTCTGGTATTTCCTCATTAACGACATCACCACGGGGTCATGCATGCACATTCATGCATATACTGTATCTGTGCCTTTTAGTCTGATGCCCACATGCACCGAGCAGACTGCTGACACAATTGTAGCAGAGGAAAAAGCAAAAGCACGCAACAATCGTTGACTCGGGTCGAGGAGGAAAGGCTGCAGGAGAATAAAAGAATGAGCGCCGAGTGAGGGGCGGCACGAGGGCGGAGGGGGCGACGAGGAGGAGGGGCGGGGTGCGGTGGTGGTGGGGGGGACAACTTGGAGACGGCTGCGCTTTATTGAACTTGTTGGGGTTTGTAGGGCCAAACAAAAACACATAAAACTGGGTGAAAAGTATGGGAACCAGCTCTTGTTTTCCTTCTCAACTTTAACATCCACTTCACCTCACTGTACTTCACCCAACCTTCCCCACAAACACCCCTATCTCTGGCACTTCCTCTCTTTGCTGTCTGACCTCCTTTTTTCTCCCCTCAGTTCCTCCGTACTGTTGTCCTTTGCCTTCCTGTCCAGCAATTCAGCATCATTCAGGCCCATTCAGTGCGGTTTTACAGTGCTGCGGTCAAGCAGCACCTCCAAAGGGGCCCGTGAACTAGGTGGCACCGACATGGAGGGGGGTGGAGGGGGAATAGTCAAAAAGAAGCGGTCAAGACTGAAGATTACCAGATTAAAACCCACAACTTAACACCTCCACTCATTTCAAAATGAAATTCGACGTTGGATCTCCTGCTGTTGCGATCCGCTCATGAGAAAAGAACATGATAATTAGAGCCACAAAGACACGAGGGGGGAGGGAAGAGGGATTTTAGGAACAGGGCGGGAGGGAGGGGTGAGGACTCCGCTGGACAAAAGGAATAGACTGTGAGTAATACAGGCGTCTGGGTGCAACTGCACAGGCATCTAGGACTTTGGTCTGATGAACGCGTAGAGACTCAGCTTGAGTCATGCACACACACACACACAGGCACACACACACACAGGCACACACACACACACAGGCACACACACACACACAAGCGCACACACACACACACACACACACAAAAGAAAAAATCCTTCTAAGGACATTATGATGTGTGTGGGCAGGTTATTAGGTCATTCTTTCAGCCTCCTACTTCCTATGTTATTGCTTTAGGATTTTTTTTTTGTCCAAATAGAAAATTATCTTGTTATTGCCCACACAAGTGTGGTCTTGATCTGGTAGGCGAGCTCAGAAGCGTAGGAGACAACCATTCACAGTCACTTAGAAACTCTTTATTCCTCCTTCTGACTGAATTTGAACCTCAGCAAGTTGTCTTCAGTACATCTAGCTGCCATGCTTGACATGTTTAATGATCTCAGTTAACTGTTTCTGGGGAAGTGGATCCAGTTCCACATGTTTTTGAACACTTGCAAACTCCTTTCAGTCAATTTGTGGATGGTATTATTTTGTACAGACAGAATTATACTTTGTATTCTGATTCCAGTTTCAGTGGAGGGAGCTAAAGATGAGGGTGATGGTCAGAAGCCTTCCAATCTCAAAGGTCATCATCAAATGGAAATGTTCAGTATGCCGTGTTTATCAAGACGTAAACTAAAATACTTAAAAGTTGAAAACTCCTTTTGCATTGTTTTATTATCTTCTGAGAGTCGTCCGTCTCATTTCCTTCCAGAAACAAACTTCATTATATGAATATATACATACATATGTAAAATTAATAAATCAATATGCCAGCGGTATGAATAATATTGACCTCCCCCACATTTATTAACACTCCAGGTTAAGATGTAGAAAGATATGAAACAGTGAACTTTAAGTTTTACTTGAAGCCATGTGTCCTGTCTCGTAAAGAGTAACATTTTAGCTGCTGTTTTCATTTCTAAGACCAGCTTAGAGTGTTACATGTCATATTTACACCCAGCGAAGGAGAAAGTTGCTCCACAATGTGGTCAAACTTAAAAGCAGAGCATAAATCTAAAAGAATGGTTTTTTTTTTTAAATGTAAAGATTTTGAGGAGTTTCAATAATTGTGGCACGGGTGATGATGTAAAAATTAACTCCCCAAAATGTGGATTAAAAAAAAATGAATGCAGTAAAGTTAATGTATTCAACATTTTTGTTAAACAATAAAATACGTTTTGTTAACACGTTTACCAATAAGAGCGTAAAGTGCTGAATGTGGTGCATTGATTTAACAAAACTGACCTTTGCCTACATCTCACACACACACAGACACATAGAGAAAAGAGATAGATAGACAGGAGACGTTTTAGTTCCAGCTGCATTTTCTCTCTCTCTCTCTCTCTCGCTCTCTCTCTCTCTCTCTCAGCTCTTATCTCCTCTTCTCTGCTCTTTAACCTTCCACATTCTCTGCCTCCTATTTCCAAGTTAAATGCTGCCATCCTTAGCACCCTAATCAAATCCATGTGGTTTGCTGGGTCAGCATGCCAGCAGCGAAACGGTGCTGCGCACACGCACTTTTGGCTGCAAATGAATGCGCGTGTGCGTGTGAATGTCACCCAGACTGTTTGTTGTGCAACTGTTGTGAAAGTCAAACAGAGCAGTGGTTCACAGATGTCTTGGTTTTTCACCCCTGGAACAGGAAAAAAAAATGTTCTGCTTCTGAGGCTGTAATTTCTGGAGGAGAGAGGACGTTCGCTTGTCATGTTTTTTTTTTTTTTTTTTTTTTGTGCCATCAAAAGCAATGATCTCAGAAAATATCATGAATGTTTCGTCAGCTACTCTGATCTCTCAATGATCATCCAGCCCCTCCACTTCGTCTGACACTGAGGTAAATCAAACGACAAACCCTCACTAATTCATAAAGGCTTTTACGAGCATGCATTTATAATTCCTGTCTGGTAGTTTCTTTATTGGAAAAACTGCATGTAAAAATCCCTTCCAGTCAGGAGTTGGTGCTTTGGAAGGCCAGGGTCAAGTTCACATCTGGGATCACTCGCGATACCGGGGTGAGAACTTCTACCGGAGGTCAGCTAGACGATAAAGTGGAGAATGACACTGAAGTGTGACTTTACAGCAGGCGAAACACTTCTACGTTCACATGGACAAACTGCAGCTTGTGCAGACGTATCGCCCGTTTTACCGAAACGACAGTTCAAACACGAATTTTACAAGGCCTCAGCCAGCATAGGAGGTCACCATCATTAGGGCACAGACTGTTCCTTGTTTGCTTCACGGTCCAGATCAGAGCTCTTTGGCACCATAAGTAGCCTGGATGTCCTGCAGATACGGTTCAAACCTGAGTCATTTGAATGAGGGAAGGAAATAGGAAACAATAAGCAGCACAGCAGGAAGGGAGAGCAGAGATATGGAGCGGGTCGTTCTGGTGACAGTGTTGATATGAGGCTCCGGCTGATTTGAATAGAAATCCATAAATCCACTAAGGAAGAAAAGGACCAGAGCTCTGCGAGACTCAAATCTGAAAATGAGTCTGTCACATTTTAAAGAACAGATTCTCTGTCAGGTTTTGCGATGTCCACAAAAACTTTTTATGTGTCCGGCTGACAGAAAGGCCTTTACACGTGTACATAAATGTAAGGTTGAAAGAAAAGAATGCAACTTTTTATTTTTTTTATTTTTTATTTTTTTTTACAAATTAAAAACAGAAAAGCATACCATGCACACCCCCTGAGTCATCACTTTGAGCCACCTATCACTAGGATTTGTCCACGTTTGAGCCTCTGTACTCTAGAAAAGTACTGCTGAATGGTTCCAGAGTAAAAATAGACACAACATATAAAATGCTCCTTCCACTTGAAAATGTTTTGTTTTAAATTTAATATGTACCAAAGTATGTGGTCATAAAGTGACAAAATGTGCATAGGTGCAAGACATTGCACATTTTTTTTTAAACTAAGCGTATTTTTATATGAAATACCAAAAAGGCCGTGGATATTTCCTGGAGTCCAGAGATCAGACAGATTGCAAAATTGCATCCAAACACAGAACCAGACGGGTTTACGTTATTTTTTTTCTGAAAAGGTTAAAAACCACAAACTTATAAGTTTCTAAAGCTAAACTTTTATTATCTAACTTGATAACAGAACACATAGTAAAATCTGACTTTCTCCGAAGCTTTTTCAACTCAATCCATTTCAACTTCTCGCATAACGCAGAACCTTTTCTAAACAGATTAAAAATAAGCCTATCCAGTTTTGTGGCAACTCTGCCGCACATCAGATCAGTAACTGCCTTCACTTAAAGTCTTATTTGCAGACAGATCCTGTCACCAAGCTGAATATCAGCCAGTTCTGATGTTAGCCAACATATCTGCTTCTTTGGTATTTTTCCTAACGCTGCAAGTGTTTCTGCCTTTGACTGTGCCTGGTTGGTGATATTAGCAGTAGACTTTGTCTTATTTCCATGGGGCAAAGCCAGCCTGTCAGTTTCAGCGATGACAGGTGATGATATCAGTTACAAAAGATAATCTCGGTGTGAGAAAGAACACTGTAGCAAACAAAGAAGCACAGAGGGATAATAATAGTGGAAACACGGGGAAATGAAGATCAAGTCAGCTAAAGCTGGCACCGGAGGAGCAATCCAATACTTTTTACACCTTCAAAGACAGAGGAGTCTCTCTTCGTTCACTCCCTCTCAACTCTATCTGACACTGCAGGTTGTGTTTTTGATCTCCAAGGTTTCCCTGTCTCTCTTTACCGACTCACTTTCTCCTCAACAATAAGATTTTTTTTTTTTTCAAATCACTTGCACTCAAATTTCTAACTTTCTCCCTAACTTAAATATTCCTTCTGCCATCCATCTTCTCCTATTATGCTCTCCTCCTCTTCAACAGACTTGAGGAATGTGTCCGAGCAGCACAAAGGAACAAAAGCCAGACTTGCAGGAGGAGGAGAAGGGGGCGACTGGGAGCGAAAGTTGCCCCCAAATGAAGGAGAGACAGAAATGGGTGGGGGGGTGGAGGAAGGACTGAGTGGAGAGAGTGAGGCCAAGAGGAGCAGAGCACGGATGAGTGCACCTGAATGCTGAGCCGTGCTTTGTCACGGCGTGCTGACATGCAGCATCACACACATTTCAGAGCTCTTTATCAATCCCCGCTTTGAAACGACACACACACACACACACCCACACACACACACACCCACACACGCACACACACACACACACACACACACGCACACAAACAAGATGAGTGAGGCTGTCACTGCGTCACTCTGCTTCTAAACCCTTTGATGCATTTTTGTTGCTATGTCAAGGCAATATGTTAAAGGATCCGCAGCGAAGCCGAAGATGGATTCCCTAGATGCCTTGCCGGCTCTTTTGTCTTTGAACTGGTCACTTTGAATTTGCCGACATGACTGATTCTTCATTTTGGAGAGAAATGACGTTTTCAGCAGACCACCGGCAGAAGAGATGTGGCCAGAATGTTATAGCACAATCAGCTTAACTCTGATTGCAAAAGAATCGGTGCACTTTGAATGTTCTCACATCATAACAACCAAAGAATTATATGTATTTAAATAAAGAGAATAAAGTTAAATGCCAACACAAAGTGACGCATGACTGCAAAGTAAAAACAATGTGCAAAAAACAAAAAAAGAAGTTATAAAAGTGTGGCTTGCGTTTGCATTTAGCCCCGTTACTCTGACTTGAGAAGGTTCATAATTTCTCTCATCATCTCTACAATGACTTCTAGTGGTGGCAGTATCATGCTGAGGTGATGATGTTCTGTAGCAGAGACAGGTCATCTGAGGGTATGGAGATACAACTACAAAACAAAGATAATGGAGGAAACTTGAGATGTTTACTGTGTGAATGTGCTGGAGATATTTTTGCAAAGAAAGGATAAAAATTTCAGCCTCGATGATTATGGTTGGTATGGACATATACGACAGGCAAAGGGTTTGGAAGCTATTTTTGTTTTTAATTTAAAACCAGTGAAAGGTTTGCTGACTTCAAGGAGTTATTTGATGCAAGAAAACTTTTATGCACACGCAGATGTTAGCACACTACCAGTGAACAAATGTTGACAAAAGGAAACCAGGGCTTAGATGGATGTTTGAGAAATATTGCTAGAATCAGTGCAAATGAAAATGCAAAGTGCAGTTTGCACACTGCCTGTATGCCATGCTGAAGAGAGCAAAGTCTGAAGTCCAAATACCTGATGATTAAAGTACAAATGTAATCTGATATGAAACTCAAAATGTAATAATAAGGTTGATTTCATCCAAAGTTCACTAATGGACTTGTCTTTGGATGACTTTGTTTTTGCTTCCAAATGTTTTAGTTGTGCTTTGCCCCAAAAGACTTGAGGCTGTTGTTGCAGAATAAAGAAGGGTTTGGTAAAATGTTGATGAACACCAGATTTTTCAGATTTTCATCCCACCAGACTACATTGCATTTGTAAATTATTATTATTTATTATTATTAAAAGTCTATCACATCAAATCCCAACCTTGAAGTTACTCATTCTGATAGGTGACAAAATGCGGACAAGTTCAAGGGGTATGGAAACTTTTTTACTGAATTTCTGTGTTTCTTGGTGGAGAAACAAAAACACTCTGAAAAAGATTAAAAGGAAGCAGCGAAAAGAGAGAATGAGTGAAGGAAAACGGAGCGAGTCTGTGGAAATCAGATTTCTGATATGGGTGTCTTGTGAGAACATGCTGTGATTGTGTCATGGTGTGTGGCCTATGTGTGTGTGCGTGTACTTGCGTGTGTATGTGTGTGTGTGTGTGTGTGTGTGTGTGTGTAAGGGGTGTGGGGGGGGGAGAACAATGTGAACAAGCTTTGTTCACATCAAACTAGCCGCAGTGTGAGATGCAGTTCGCTGCATTTGGACGCAGCCCTCTGCGTAAAAGTGCATATCAAGTTTCCAGACGCTGTTATGCCTGTTTGTTAGTCATATGTCTCTGTTACAGGTTTGTGTTTTAGTGGGTTGGAGCTTTCACACAACATACAATAAGGGACCTAAACCCTCATTATTGCCCACCAATCCTTCGCTGGAGTCACCGGTTAATTCGCCGTTCAGTGAAGCGGACAGGATCATCCATCAAGAGTCAATAGTTAACGTCGGCTTTGTCCAATTTCCATCCATCATCATCGCGTGCGTGACTGTGCGCGTGCTCTTTACGAGGATACCCCGCGCACCCCCCCCCCTCCTAACCCCCCACCTCCTGACCCTACCCCGTCCACCAGATCTCCTCCTCTTGCCCCTTTCTTCCGCCCGAGCAGCGGGGGGCAAAAAGCTTCAACGTGCGTCAACCCCACCTCTTCGTACTAATCCCCGCACGCCCTCTGGTCCTGTGCGCTTCCCACATTATTTTCCTCTAATGCAGCCGCAGCTAAATGGATATATCCCAAAAGGTCGCAGCCAGGAGCTGTATCCCATTACCAGCACTTTTATTTTTATGGCACGGAGCAGTGGCGCACAGGAGACTGGGGAGGGGGTGAACTTGACTTTCTTCTCTGTTCACAAACACGCACACACGCATACAGAGACACACACAGACACACACTGCCGCTGCCATCCACTCAGTCTGCCAGTTGACTGGTTCTTCCTTCGCACCGCCCTGCCAAGACGACATGTTCTGTCAACAGACTGGCTTGGCTACACTCTCCCTCTTTTGAAACGGCAACGAAGCAATCAATGCAATCTGCATGACAAGTTGCAAAAAACGAGACTTCTGCTGCGCGCCTGGCTGCTGGGGCTGCCATTGAGGTTGATGCTAAGCGTCTCCAAATGCTGATCTGGATTGGCTCCGTGCCTTAACCGTGAAATGCACATGTTGCCTGCAAAGGCGGGGTCAAATCGAAAACCCCTTCTCTCCCCCTCATCACTCAGTAGGACTCCGGGGCGTGCCCACATAAAAAAAAAAAAAAAAACCGAGGGGGCGTGCGCATCCCCACTCAAGTGTCTTCGCTTGCCATTCATTTTAAGCGCAGCAGCTTTGACCGAACATCACACAGTTAGAGATAAGAAGAAGAGCTGTCAGACGCAGTCGCTCAGACTGAGCTCAATCAAAGCATCCTGCAGGCTTCAGGTCAGGCGGAATAACTGGAACTTATATTTTACGCGCGGAAGAACTTGGACCTGTCAACTTACTTTAATTAATTCATAACCACCTGCAGCCGAAGATGGAGCGCCAATTCCCCGATTTCTCTGGTACCTGGGAAATGAAAAGCTCGGAAAACTTTGAAGAGCTTCTGAAAACTCTGGGTAAGCAAAGAGAGTGATGCTTAAAATGTGCTTCTCGCTTCTTTATATATATATATAATTTTACAGAGACTTGCCTCCCATTTTATATATATATATATATATATATATATATATATATATATATATATATATATATATATATATATATATATATATATATATATATATATATATATATATATACTTTTACAGAAACTTGCCTCCCATTAATCACAAAGACACCTCGTTCTGCAGGACACAGGGTCAGATCTTGTCATGTGCCTCCTTGCACAGGATCAGCCTGTTCGGCTCGGCTGGGGGCGGGGGGGGGGGGGGTCGGTCTTTGTCATTCTGCAGAACCAAAAACGACCTCCGATTATCTGAGTGGGTGTGATTACCGTGGAGGGTAGACAGCATCATTATGTCAGTATCAGTCAGGGAGAGGAACAAACACCTGCTGTTTGAGCCCCTCAGGCCCACAGCACCACTAAACGTCTCCTGATGTCATGGTCTTTTTTTCTATTAAAAAAAAAAATGTTATTCCACATTTAACACAATTGGTTTTACACTTAACAAGCCAACAACGATCTGAAATGATAATTATTTAAAAAGTGAAATAATTAATATGTGCCAGCCAATAAAATTATCCACCAACAACTGCCTGCAAGACCATTTAAAGAGCATAGAAAAGTTTTGTGAAGTTAAACTTTGCAGTATGTTCAAGTGAGCAACACGAGTTGAATGAGATATTTCTTTAACTTGCTCATACAGATTTAACTAAAACAAGCAGAATATCCCAGAAAGGTTTATTTATTTCGGAAATTCAATTCAAAAAGTGAAATTATATAGATTCATCACACAGGGTGACATACTTCAAGTGCTTATCTCTCTACTTTAGATGATTAAGGAGCAGATAGTGCCATTTTATAGCACAATCAAGAAATTATATTACCCTCAGTTGCTATAAGAGTGTTGTACATTTCAAATATGACTTTAAAGAAATCTGACTTTGTAATTTAATGCCTTGAAATTGGGTCTCGGTCTCTACAAAAACTCCTGATCTTTCTGAAACCTCAGAATGTCTTCACTACAACATTCTTCTATTAAGCATTTGACAACGTTTTTACCAGCGTTGCATTGAGAAGCAGCTGGTATTACCTGCTCAACAGATGCGCAGTTCCACCAGATGTTTGCTAATTGTTGCTGGCTAGTCTGAAGGAGCTGAGTGGGAGAGGTCTGCTCTGTCAGGGAGAAGCTGGGAAGCTTTGAGGAGGAGGAGGAGCTTCATCCTCGAAGGCGGTGCTTGGTCCACACAGGGATTTTGCGCAGTTAAATATTTACCAAGAGAGGTTCAAGGAAATCTCAAGCATTCATGAAAGAATTAAGGCAACACTCAAGGTGTGTTTTTGATGTAGGAATGGCATTATAACACGATCTGAAGTTCAAAAAAGTAGATTTTACATAATACAGCCCCTTTGACTTCTTTTGAATCACGACTCTGCTGCAATAATTTCTGCCTATTGGCTTTTGTTTATACTGAAACTAAGCTCTGCTTTGTTCTGGTGAGTTGCATCCCTACGTCTGCTCGGTTCGGCACGTGGCAGCCATCATCACTCATGAGGATCCTGTCTGTCCGGCATTTTCTAATCATTTTTCATTAGACGATTTTCCAAGTCACACCTGGAATTCGCGTCATCAACTCAGAGAGATATCATCACAGCAAACAAGGTCGCTCTTTATCTAACTCTCTCTCTCACTCACTCGCTTTAATCCTCAGCACATGGAGGTCACTTAAATACATGTCAAAGGCCACTACTGCCCCTGAGCTAACACTCATTATAGCAGAGAATTCCTATTGAAGCAATTAGCGAGCATGTTTTGCTCCAATAATCCTGCCTGTTTGTCTCCATCACTCTATGTGTGTGTCTGTGCGTGTGTGTTTGAGGTGAGAGAGGAAAGGGGCTCTAACAAAGGACAGCATGGCGAAATGATTAGGTTGTACTGTGCGCAATAATCAGGGGTCAGGATTTCTCAATACTGTGCAAAAGTCTGAAGACATTAATTGTGTGATTTCATTCTGTTCGCAAGGACACAAACTTTTCTGATCGGCAGCTCCTCAAGGTTTCTGACGGTCTTTTAAGTTTCATTTGTTGTCCTGAACCCAAACATTTCCAGAGATTGACTGTTAAATCGTTCAACTCAAAACTCCAGAAATAAACCGGCGCTGTGTCCACGCATAACAGGCAACTTAGCAATTATCTGTATTAATGTGGATCACCATGCACTCTGATACCAACATCTCTTGAGTGTGAAATTGATCGAAGATAAAGCACTTTAACACATGAAAAGATATTTTAGCACCAACATAATGATTCCCAGTGAACTAACGCTTCATACCTGGCATTCAGGAGACGATTAACTCTTTACTGATTGTTTCAGTGTGAGATAACTTTTATTTATAATTCTTCTACTTTGGATGGTTTTTGGGGCCAAAGTCATCCTTTGGTTTTTCACAATTCTAAATTTTAAGCACACACCGCATGATGTATTGTCATGGTTACATTCTTGGATTGGAGGGAAAGTGGAAGAAAAATCTTTCATAAAGTCCTGGTCTTTTAATGGCCTTTGTTCAAAGGCCATTAAAAGACAACAACAAAAAAATCACAAATAATACAAATAAAACTTTTGCAAGAATGCAAGTTAATGTGACTCAGGAACGTTGCTCCTGGTTTCACTGAAGACACTTCACAGCTGGACGAGGCCCATCAGCACCACCGACGCTCCTCTAACCATCTATCCGTCCTCTCTTCCTTGACTAACTCCTCCTCTCCGTCTCTCTGTCCCAAATGCTTCCTATGCACTCTGACCTCTGACCCTGACTGTCTCTCAGTGTCTGTGTGTGTTCTGCGGTGAGGTCTGCCTTTTGGTCCCACGTCTGCAGACAGGAAGGGTCGAAGGTGACCTTTAGCTCGGAGGATTTAGCAGAAGCACCCAAGCCTTCCTTCTGTCCTCACCAAATGGCTTACACTTCAGGACATGAACTCTGTTTGCGATAAAAGTTTAAGAGGAATTTTAATCATTTATGTTATTTTTTTTTATTCTTAGTAAGCACAAATAAGTAAAACTGTGGAATCTGGAGGTTGAATCCATTATTAAGGAAGCTTGCGGATATATTTATTTGTAAAACAGAGAATATTTATTTATTTTTTTATATTTTTCTTTTAGTTTTATTAAATTAAATGAAAATTACAATATAAATAAAGTTACAAGTTTCAGGACAATATAAAGAAAGGGGAACAATGAAAGAGTTACCAGACTGATTACTTATCAGTGAAATGACAAAGAACAAAGTCTGTGTGCAGAATTTCCTTTAAAACATGATGCTACGTACCAATTCATCTAAAACACAATCACGTGAAACATTATGCACTCCAGGATTTAGTATCTTTATTTGAATAAAATCTGCTATGTGAGTTTCTAAGACTGCACATATTGGCAATATGTTGAAAGCTTCAAGTCTTTGCCTAATAATTTCCAACTCGGCGTCACGGTGTGCAGTCTGCATCTTATTCCTCTCCTCCTCGACCAGATGCAGGTAATGCACCCTCTGCCCTCGTGCAGCATGCGTAGTCTGCATACAGTGTGGATGCTGGGCACACTGTTCATGGTTGGTGACTGTGCATTTCTCCGTGTGTATATTCACACTCAGTGACAGGTGGGAATGTGTGTGAGGTGAGAGGTGTGAAACTCAACTCGACGGAGCATACACACTTCCCCTCGCACTTGGACAGAGATCTTCACACACAACACACAGACCTTCTGCCCCTCGGCAGTCTGAACACCCCTCCTCTTCCTCCTTCTTCTTCTTCCACAGCCGTCTGAATCCCATTCCCTCTTGTTTCCCACACTGCAAAATCAGATTCCCTCTCTTATCTTTTACATTTTCTCTGACAACTATCATGTTTGGCTAACACATTTGGCATCAATTAAGTAACTTTTTTTTTTTTTTTTTTTAGCAATTTAGTTAGTAGCTTTAATTTTAGCTGCTCATATATGGAGTAATTGATAAATGAAACTCCCTTTGTGGTTAATGGAAGGAGGAATGAAGAGAATAATACAACAGCCTGCAGAAAGTGTAAATCCCCCAGTTGAGCCTGGGTGTATTTAATCTGTGGGTGCGTGTTTGCATGTGTTCACGGATGATGTTGTCAGGGGAGAATGCAGATGTGCAGACTTGCTTTGTTTCATGACCTCATTATTTCCCCACAATCATTGCTGGAAGGATTTATGGGACGCAAGTGAGCGCTTTTCCCTCTCAGCAGAGCAGGATATCTTTGAACCTATACAGTGGCTTTTGTCACGTTTCAAACATAAATGTGTTTATGTTTTATTGAGATTTAATGAGTTAGACCAAAAATCTGAAAAGTCTGTAATTTAATCCCAGCATAAATCTGACTGCTCAGTGAAGGAGTCAGAGATTCATTAGAGAGCGCTGGTGAACAAACAGCTTCATGGGGCGCTCCTTTCACTCCACAGGGTTTGCACCTCTTTGTATTTAATCCCAATAAATTACAAACCGGATTCCAAAAAAGTTGGGACACTAAACAAATTGTGAATAAAAACTGAATGCAATGATGTGGAGATGGCAAATGTCAATATTTTATTCGTAATAGAACATAGATGGCAGATCAAAAGTTTAATCTGAGTAAATGTAACATTTTAAAGGAAAAATATGTTGATTCAAAATTTCACAGTGTCTACAAATCCCAAAAAAGTTGGGACAAGTAGCAATCAGTTGCTGGAAAAAGGAAATTGAACATATAACAAACAGCTGGAGACCAATTACCAGTAATTAGGTCAATTGACAACATGATTGGGTATAAAAAGAGTTTCTTAGAGTGTCAGTGTCTCTCTGAAGCCAAGATGGTGAGAGGATCACCAATTCCACCATTGTTGCGCAGAAATACAGTGCAGCAATAGCAGAATGGTGTTACCCAGCATAAAATAGCAAAGACTTTTAAGTTGTCCTCATCAACCGCACATAACATCATCAAAAGATTCAGAGAATTTGGCACAATTGCTGTGCGTAAGGGTCAAGGCCGTAAAACTCTACTGGACGCTTGTGATCTCCGGGCCCTTAAACGACAGTGGCATTCCTCAAACAGGAATGTCGAGGAAATAACACCATGGGCTCAGGAATACTTCCAGAAAGCATCGTCAGTGAACACAATCCACTGTTCCATCCGCCGCTGCCAGATGAAACTCTACAGTGCAGAGAGGAAGCCATTTCTAAGCAGCTCCACAAGCTCAGTTGTTTGCACTGGGCCAGGAGTCATTTAAAATGGAGTGAGGCAAAATGGAGGACTGTTCTGTGGTCAGATGAGTCACGATTTGAAGTTCTTTATGGAACACTGGGACGCCATGTCATCCGGACCAGAGAGGACAAGGATAACCCAAGTTGTTATCAACGCTCCGTTCAGAAGCCTGCACCACTGATGGTATGGGGCTGCATGAGAGATGGTGGCCTGGGCAGCTTGCATGTCTGGAAAGGCCCCATTAATGCAGAGAACTATGTTCAGGTTCTAGAACAACATATGCTCCCATCTAGATGTCATCTCTTTCAGGGAAGACCCTGCATTTTTCACAAAGATAATGCCAGACCACATTCTGCAGCAATCAGAACATCATGGCTATGTAGGAGAAGGATCCAGGTACTGAAATGTCCAGCCTGCAGTCCAGATCTTTCACCTATAGAGAACATTTGGTGCATCATAAAGAGGAAGGTGTGACAAAGAAGGCCCAAGACGATTGAACAGTTAGAGGCCTGTATTAGACATGAATGGAGAGCATTCCTATTTCTAAACTTGAGAAACTGGTCTCCTCTGTCCCCAGACGTCTGAGTGTTGTAAGAAGAAGGGGAGATGCCACACAGTGGTAAAAATGGCCTTGTCCCAACTTTTTTGGGATTTGTTGACGTAATGAAATTTTGAATCAACATATTTGTCCCTTAAATTGATACATTCTCTCAGTTTAAACTTTTGATCTGTGATTTGTGTTCTATTGTGAATAAAATATTAGATGTTGGCACCTCCACATCATTGCATTCAGTTTTTATTCACAATTTGTTTAGTGTCCCATCTTTTTTGGAATCCAGTTTGTACACAGAGGACTTATATGACTAAATGTGAACAAGCTGAAGAGGGATGAATGCTATAAATATCTGCAGGACACAATGTTGAAAAAAATCAGTAAATCAGATTGTAAAGTGATTCTAACTTGCTTTATCTCAGGCTTTATCTGTCGGCCTTTCGTATCTTCAGGGGTGAATGTGATGCTGCGTAAGATTGCAGTGAAAGCCGCCTCGAAGCCGCTGGTGGAGATCTCGCAGGACGGGGAGACGCTGTCCATCAAAACGTCCACCACAGTCCGCACCACTCACATCAACTTCACCGTGGGCCAGGAGTTCAATGAGGCAACCGTGGATGGCCGCTCCTGCACGGTAAGCAAGCCTAGATTTGTTCCCAAACGTTTGTTCGTTGTTTTAAATGCAAACACTCGTGTCAGAGGCAGAATGGGCGTGTGAGGAAGGAGCGGCCTACACGCCATGAATTTGTTTAATTATGCTTTTCCATCACGATAAAACTAATAGCACAGCTTCACTCCTCCCTGGTTCTCCGAGGGCCCATCAAGATTCGCTTTGCTTTTCAACATCCCAGCGTCTTCCCGCTCCATCCTCCCCTCTTGGCCTTTCTTGCCCTCTGCCCCTCCCTAATTCTCCCCGCTGGCCCTGCGTGGCCTCTGTGTGGCCGTCTCCAAAGCAAACACATGCATCCAGCCAGGACTTCACTGCATCACAGCTTATCACTTCCAAGTGGCCGGCCCCCCAATGGGTTATTTCTCCGGTTCCTACACTATAGACAGTCATTCATTGGCTCCTTTCTTTGTGAATGACAGTAAGTCAGTCTGTGCATCCAGGCAGTCATAAAACATGTCGTCTTATTTTTTTTCCCCCTTCATGATTTTGTTTTGCATTTAGAGTTTTCCACGTTGGGAAACAGACAGCAAGATCATCTGTGAGCAGACTCTGCACAAAGGAGAAGGTCCCAAGACGTCTTGGACCCGAGAGATCACCAGTGACGGCAAGCTGATCCTGGTAAATCACACAAACTGACAAAAAAGCTTTGCTAAAATAGTCATAACACTTTCACATTTTTACTTATTGTCACTCTAAAACTCAAAATCTTATTGGGATTTCATGGAAAACGATGCGCAGTTTTTTGTGGTGTGCATTTATTTTCCTGAATTACTGTTTTGTTGAACCACATTTCTGTGCAAATAAAGCTGCATGTCTTTAGGGATATGCCTCTACTAGTTTTGCACAGATTTTTGACCCCTCCTCTGCAAAATAGCTGAAGTTCAGTCAGACTGGATGAAAAGTGTCTGTGAAAATCAGTTTTCAAGTCAGGTCACAGTTTCTCAATTGGATATTTGCTTGACTGAGCCATTTTAACACGAGTGTACTTTGATTAAACATTATTCCTAATCATAAAAAAGAATAATCATCTTTTCTATGTACGTCAGAAAGGTTCTTTTTTTTCTTGTGTTATCAGATTATTGTTTTCCATATTATTGGTGCATTTCTACGGAAGCGCATTGCTATCACGCAGGAAAAATTTTTTTCGATCGAAATTTTTTTTTCTCTGCGTGATAGCAATGCGCTTTCGTAGATTTCCTCCATGTCTTGTGGCAAACCTTAAACTGGACTTCGTGGCTTTCTTTAAAAAAATTGGCTTATTCTTGCCACCGTAATTTTATTTAAGGCCAAGTTTTCTTTCCCAAAGTTGTCCTATTAACAGATTCTCCTACTTGAGACGTTGGAATATTTACACCGTAATTATGCTGTACAGATAACGTTTAAATTTATGTTCTACTATCTTAACTTTTAGCATTTAAGGCCTATATTTACATAAAGTAAGAACAAAATGAATAGTTTCCAGGCTCATATTAATAAAAGCTTTTCATCAAAAGGACAAACTCAAGTTAGTCTTGAATATTCACAGGGTTCAACTATAAATGTTATGAACAATCATAACACATGAATTATGGACAAACAGTTTGCAATGAGTCAGACAAACATCACAAATCAACTTGGCTTGAGTTTTAACTTAAATCAGACTTTTAAGTTTTCACCAAAGAAAATATTGTAAACTGTCCATGTAATACTCTGGAAACCAAACAAAAGAAACATATATTGTTGGGGAAACGTCCTTTGTTCTGTTTCTGGGGCTCTTGGTGTTGCCTCCCAGTGGGCATCAAGGAATGCTTTATTAAGTCATTATGAAGATGGATTAGCTGCACCGGCGGTTCTGGTTGACTGGCGCCAGAGGCGAGTCCACCCCCCACCTCCGAACCCATTCTGCTCTTTTTTGTGTTTTCACAAAAGAATGAAGATTTTAATAATGCCAAATGAATCTCTGTGCAAAAAATAAATAAATAAATAAATAAATAAATAAATAAATAAATAAAATATCCAGTCCAGGTTTTAACAACTGGAGCCGCTTAGATCTTAAATTACAGATAATGCAGTTCAGTCCAGATTCCTCACCAAAAAAAAACTAAGTAGACCTTTAATTTAGCAAAAATCCCCAAAAAACAAATAAAAAACAAAAACAGGGGTGTTCCCTCTGCAGTGATTACTCATCCAATAAACAATAAAAAAAACTTGCTTGGGGCGCAACTGAGATAACTATTTCACTTTGATTAATTATCAAAGTGATAATTAATCACTTTGTCGCCCTGGGCCTAAATTAGACAGTGCCAGAAGATAGCATTGACAGAGCTACATTAAAACATATGAGAACTGAGGCCGACTCAGTCAAACTCCAGTTTTATCATCAATATTTTTAGATAAAACTAAAGATAGTTATTATTATTATTGTTGTTGTTTTTTTTGTTTTGTTGTTGTCAAAATCACTTGTGGCAAAAATTAGCTTATCAAACGTAGCAAGTTCTTTGATAATCTCATCATCTCAACAATTTAGATTTCCATTAAAAATGCTATTTCTCAACAGAAACTTTTTTTTTCTCGCTGGACAAATGAGCTCTAATTAAAAGTCAAAGTTATTTGAAGGCTTAAACAGGGTTGAAGAAGATATGCAAAAAGCGTGTAGGGTGTTTCATGCCACGTCTGGAATGGTTAAAGTCCAAAACCACAGGATAAATCTGACTCACAAGTCTTTAAAATGAGTGAACCGCAGTTGGTCTGCTTTAGGAGAGAAAAGGCAGCCAGACAAGCAAATGTTCATCATTCCTGCTGCTTTTCTCTGCTGGGAATGTCGCAAATCAATCCAAGTCTGGTCAGCCTGGCCACGATTTGACAACATGCTCTGAGATCTTGCAAGTCTTTCAAAACAGCGATCGTTACAGGAACGCTCCAACAGGGAAGACACAAAAGAGTCTCATTTTTATTCTATGAAAGGTTATACAGTTGTGTTGTGCGATATGACAGAAATGTGTTGATCCTGTTCCACATGACAACCAGGAGATGACAAAAAGAAGAATAGATCGCATTCCTTCCTGCAGTAAATCCTTTTTTTTTTTTTTTTAGCTGAGCAACTTGTAAATCAGAAAGGTATTTATGGGGAAATACTTTCTTGAGGGTTGGCATTTACAACTCTTAATTTTCTCTAAAGCACTGAACCAACAACCGCTGTGGAGCAGCCAGCAGCGGTTGACGTGTTTGCGTCAGAATCGAATGTCTGTTTCTGTAATCCTGTTAGCTGCTGGATAAATCACATTATCCTGGCCTACAAAAGAAGGCACAGCCATTGAACTTTGAACCAGTTTGTCACAAACACAAACCTTTATGTACTTTATAAGGACTTTATGTGATAAATCAGTGCAAAGCAGCACATAATGTAGGAAGGAAGGATAAGGACAAACTATTTTCATGAATAAATCAGAAAAGTCTAACATGCTTTTGTAGAGTCATCTTTCATTTACCAATTGCAGCTCTAAGTCTTTATTTAAAATATCTCAAACTTAGCCAGATTTCTGAACAGCCATTTTTAAGCAATTGCACTTATTCTCAATTGGACTTAGCTCTAGACTTTGACTATGCCATTCTAAACACATGAATGTTTTGATCCAACTCATTCCTTTGTAGCTCAGGCTGCATTTTTAAGCTTGACGTGTTGATGATGTTTTGAAAGTCCCCCCCCACCATTTCATCACCGCTGGGAAGCATAAAATGTGCATGAACACTTTAGGAAAGCGGTAAACTGGATCAGCATGAATTATTGACGGTTAAAAGTCCTGTGAGTGTTAACGCTGTCCTTTGTTTGTTGTTTCAGACCATGAGGGCGGACGATGTGATTTGCACCAGAGTCTACGAACGACAATGAACAACAGCACTTCTCACATTTTTTTTTTTGCCCTTCCAGTTCCTCTCTCCTCTTCACCGCTCCCCCTTTCTGTGTGCTGGGAGACACCAATCTGAAGATTTATTCCAGTTAATCTGTTAGCTCCACCATATAATATTAATGTGGTAACTGTATTTAGCATGTCACATTTAAAATCTGAGCTTCTGTCTTTGTTTTCCTTGCACGTTTTCTGACCTGACCAGCTTCATTTTGGGTGATGCATCGAGTCGCTAAATTGCAGCTCGTGCATTTGTTGTCTGTGCGTGTGTGTGTGTGTGTGTGTTTGTGTGTGTGTGTGATTGAGGGTTGTGCAGCAACAGCAGGCGAGATGTGAGACTATATTTGTAGATGTGTAAGCCAATCCATGAGCTCTTCCTTTATCAGGTCAGTTTTGACGTCTGTCCTCTCCTCTTTCTGGAGCCTTGCTCTCCTTCGCCCCATGTAATTTGCTTTTTGTATTCATTACTACACAACTTTTTACACTGTATCTCTTTTGTATGAAATAATAAGAAAACGACCCTTTCTGGGGGGAAAACATAAACCACCTTGACGTCAGTTCTTTGGCTCTCCTGTGCAGAAAAAAAAACTATTAAGGAGCAGTAAAGGCATTTAACAGTGCCCGAAGTTTTATGGTTTGTGAGTGTAGCTGCAGAATGTGTGCACATTAAATGGCTCCATCTTATTTTAGGCTTTCTCTCAGCTGTCTGCAACCAGAATAACTTGTCTGTCCCCGCCTTCTTCACATTCTCTGTCCATCTTCTCCCCCTCGTCTCTCTCATGTCTATACTTTTCGTGACTAGTTTTCCTGGATCTGCTCATCCTGCAGCATTCCTTCACCCCCACAGCTGCAGTTCAGTAGTATTTGTCTTATTTCCATTTTGTTTGGCAGTTGGAAGTATATTGTTTGTTTTTTACGGTTCTTAATAAAGTTTAACAAGACATTTCTTCAGCCAAAGCCGTCCTTTGTTTCATTGTTTTGTTGCTACAGAGCCAGAAAATCTTTTACCGTTTTATTTGCCAAGGTTTTTTTTTTTTGCTTCACTATTTTTTTCTCCCACTAACCTATCATTTTAGGATAGATTTGTTATTAGATGTTGCTAATGTACTTAACTTTGATCAATGGACTTTCAGACTTCAGAAGTTTTCCATAAACGATGAGCCAATATGTTGACATAAATTTAAAAATGTGTTTTTAGCAGCCAAAAAGAAATAGTATGTCCCCATCTATCGTTTGATCTATAAAATGTAAACAGTGAAATAATTTCAATGCTAATTGTTTTTTAAAGACCTATAAAAACATTGGTCATCTGTACATTTTTTGGGCCAAATTATTTTTAATAAGAACCACAGAAGGAACCCAAAGAGTCACGAAGCTGTGGAACCGCAGGCTTACGGCTGCAGGCTCCATAAAATACATCGAAAGAAGTGGTTGTAAAATGAAACTGTGTAAAAGTTTGAGTGTATTTGCAAGGTTTAGGCACCACAGTAACCAATGAATATCTAGAATCCACAAACACTTTAGACCCCCTCAAAAAATCTAATAACTGCCTATTTTAATACCTCAAACTCAGAGCTATACCTTAATAAGCATGAGTAGGCACAATGGAAATCATCTTGGCACTGCCACAGAAACTAATACTCTTTTTTTGCTCTCTCCTGTGGACATACAGCCAATTAGCACAAAGGAAAATGAATGTTGCTCCTGAATTTGCTGCTTTGCAAACGCCAGCCAATAGCATGTCAAGTAATATATATATATATATATATATCACAAACCTTTTAGTTAAGTTTTAAATGAACTACAGAGCGCTATTTGCAGAACAGACAGAATCCCATAAACATTTGCTACATTCTATCTGGTCTTTCTCAAACCAGATACAATTGTTTATTTTTTATTTTCCCGTTTTATGTGTATTTAAACTTTTGAACTAAAATCAAATTCCTTGCTTGTATGCACAAACTTGGCAAGCAATGCTTCAAACACAGTTGAAGACTTGTTTCATTTAAAAGTCTGACATCTGAAAAGAAAGGTTTCCATTCTTCAAAAATATGACATAATTTGGGTATTTTTTTGTATGGAGAACAACTATTGGTGTCCGTCTGATTTCTCCTATTTCTAACCTCATCAGACCAGTCAGTGACCCCTCGTTCCTAACGGCTGTGGACCCAACGCTTTGATAATCCCTGAATCACTCGGAAGAGGTCAAAGGTTCAGCTTCCTCCTTTTAATTTGCCACCCATCTGTACATATAGCTGGACATACACACGAGCGGTATTGATCTTGTCATGCTCAGCGTAATCCCGCTGGAAATCCTTTCCTACGACGCAGCTGTTGTTTTGGCAACTTTTGGGGGGATTACAGGACAAATACGGGTCAGCGTGCGAGTTGGAGCGCGAGCCTCCTGACTGATCGTTAAACGGTCAGGGTGCAGGTCAGTGGGCACGTCTCCTGTGGCAGGAAATACCACTTGGATTACGGGGTATGGCCGATTGACAGCAGATGTGCCTAACAAGTAGCAGGCCGTGAAGGGTCCTGGAAACGATGAGGGAGTAACGATGGGAAGAAAAGACGGATGGCATCGGGTTTGCACAGAGGCGGAAAATAAAAACTGGACGTAGATGAGTTCCTGGGAGAGGAATTTGGTGTTGATAAAACCTTTTCCGAGTATCTCATCTTGCCCTGCAGCTTTGTGTTACAGTGTGACCCCAATAAAGTCTACCTCCTGCTCTAATAAAAGAGGTAAATAACTACCCCTCCCTCGCTGTTTATTACCCCCTGGGGCAGTAAAAGACAGCTGTCTGGCCCACTTCAAAACGCCCAGCCTCAACAAGGCCCCATGTGAAAGAAAACTCACACGTTCACATGAACGACTTAAAAAAAATAAATAAAATTACACTGTACGGAGCTCATTGTGTCTCACCCCAAAGGCATGCAGCCAAACTGCCTCAAGAACAACAAAACAAAAAAAAGCTGCAGAAACACCTCAAAGACACAAGGATTTATTCCAAAAGAGTAATGAGAAGCAGAAAACATCTTTGAAAGATTCATATTAGATTTCCCTAAAGTCAAAAATGAATGGCGCACTTCATTCCTCAATGTTAAGTGGAAATTCAACACCGTTTCAGCATGTCTAACAAGGTAACTTCAGGATATCTAAGGAACCCAACACTAATACATGGGATGTTTGTGGTAGAGCAGGTTAGTTTAGGTGCCCGGGGGCCACAGGCTGACTCACGCCGCTCTGTGTCCAATGACTTATGAGCGGAGAGGAGGCCGAGATGTGTGTGCCTTTCTGCATACTTGACTTTTCCTGAGTGTGTGTCACAAAAGTCAAGGCAAGTGATTTGCGATCTGTTTGAAGCGACTATCGGGTTAAGGGTCAAGTGAATTCTGGCTTGGATTGTAAAGAAATGAGAGGCCTCCTCGGAGGAGGAGGAGGAGGAGAAAGATTGATGGATGGAGAGGCGGCGCATTCCCACCACGTCCTCACAGTCGTGCCTTTTATAGGTTGGGCAAACCTTCAAACGGCGCACTGTCTCTCGTGGAGGGAATTCATTCACAAATACGCACACAACCGCTCGAACGGAAACACAACACCGGCAGATGGAAAGCACGCCAGTCTCCAACGGCGGAGACAATCAGACCACCCAGGAAACCCTTTGGCTTCTTGTAAAACATCTGTTTGTACAAGATGATGGCAACATCACACAGCGCCTTGATAAAGGCATGTGCAGATTATACGTGTCATGCAATAGTATAATTACAATATTAAATTCCCTTTTAACATCTTTCTCATGTTACGGACATGATGCACAAACACAAATTAGAGCTAATTATTTCCACAAATAAAAATAAACAAAAAGTGAAGTGCATATGTATTCATCCCCCCGATTTAAGAGAGTAAAGAATCGTGTTTCACTGTAGTCACAAGCTTTTTTGGGTATGTGTTTGAAGAGTTTTTGCTCATTTTTTTATTTACAGAATAACAGTTTCAAGTTTTTTTTACATATTTGTGATTAGATTAAGGTCTGGGCTTTGACTAACACATCAATATTTGTCAATCTAAACCTAAAAGTGACTCTTTTTAAATACAAGCAACACCCAAGTAATTCAAGTAACACCATCTTTGTTTGTAAAACACACTTTGGACTTTTATTATTGTGGTTATACATATACAGTTTAGGTTAGAGGTATTCTGTTGGTTGCTAAAAACCAACCCTAACTCCTAAACCAACATGGCTGCCTTCCATTAAAACCAATGGTGGAAAAACTAAATAAACTCTACTTTTTTTTTTTGTTGCCTTGTGTTTTTTATTTGAGTGAATCCATCGCATACGGCTGTTGATTCAGAGTTTTTCAAAAGTCTCTTAAAATCCCAGTAAAATGCATTACTGCTGTGGTTGTAATGTGACAGAATGAGAAAAAGTTCAACAAGTTCAACACATTTAAAAAATTTGTGCCGTTACTCACACTTCAAAGACAGGAAAGCCATTACTAATGTTGTTCTGGTCCATCTGAAACTTGCAAGCTTGCATTTAGATGCAACAATTAAAATTTTATTGGGGCCACAGTATTCTCAGAGTTTCCATTTTTTTTACTGTCTAATGGGCCACAGGAAAGACATGAGAGAGTGTGGAAGGCATGCAGAAAAGGTCTTGAAAAGATATCTGGAAATGACGAGGCTGGGCACCTTGTTTCCCAGAGTTCGTTCCATCGCTTTAACATCTGCGCAAAGAAACGTTTCACAAGTGGAAAGTAAAATAAAAGTGGAACAGAGATGAGCGCAAAAGAGAAATTAATTTGTAGCCAAAAAGAGGGGTGAGTTATTGCTTCCTTTAAAGTCTACTGCCTGTAATGAAAGATAAATCTCTCAATCAGGCACAAAGGAGGCTAAGTTTCATTCAGACATGTCGCCTTTGTGAGCTCTTCTGTGGGGAATCTCCAAACTGATATCAGCAGTTCGGCAGAAGCACACACACATCCCTCTTCTCCTGCGCAGACAGCCAACCCTCAGTTTACAGGCCGAGCCGATTGAATGAGCTCTTTGTAAAAGTTAAGAGGTAATAACAAATCTGATTACAGACTCTGAACATTAAACTCTGGGCAAGCGGAGGACAGCAGCAGAGCTGGAGGGTGGTGTTTGAAGTCAGAAGGATTGAGGGAAAGACGGAGAGAAAGCATGGGCGAAGCTGAAAAGGGAGAGTGAACGGGTAATTCATCGAGCTTAGATAGTCAAACTACCATTAACTTCTTTACATTTTGCTTTCAAGGAACATCTGGCACATTATTGTTTCTTGGGCGTTTGATTAGATTCAGCACTTTCCCTTCAAGGTAAGAGCTGGTTACTTTAGCTCCCTCCACAGACGCTCCGTCAGACTCGGGTCAGGACTCCGGCTGGACCGCAGCCAAACTTTCATGTTACTTCCAGTCAGAAGAAACACGAGAACAACACTTTGTGCACAACTATTGAACAAGGATTATTTTTCTTGCTCACGAAGTACGGTGCTCTCAGTTCATACAAAATCGTAATAAACCTCAAGTAAGATTGATTGAGAAAGTAAAAGTGAGGTTTTTGCTTTCTAAACAGAATATATGTGGACAATTATTTGGCACCTTTCGTTGTGCAGAATTACTAAATGAGAAACACATTTTCTAATCTGACTTTTTTATATTCATTTGTTCAAATAAGAATTGCAAACAACTCCAAAGTTCCCAATGAAAGTTTCTGACATAAAAAAAAATAAAAATAATAATAATAATAAAATCTGTGAATAACTTAGCCTGGCTTCTTTTCAATAACAGTGATCAACAGTCCATTCATGGACGGTTTCTTGATCTGTTGTTGATCAACTTTTTGTCCAGCAGGACAAAACTCGGATGCATGTGATGAAGGATTGTCCCAGATGAAAATCCCTGTCTTTCTGACTGATGCAGCTTCTTCCTGTACCACTGCTTGAGGAAAGTGTCTCCTAAAAACTGGTTTGTTAATTGATTTCAAGCTCACATTCAGCCTGACCATGAGGTCAAAAGGTCAAACTTGTTCATCATTTACTCGCTAGAATCTGTGACGTTGACAGAAATCTGACATTTATTCATAAAATCAGGTTCAACAATTTCTTCACAGCGAGCAAAATGGTGTGAAATATATTTACGTAGTCTATAAATTGGATTTTGTTGTTTGTTACGTGTGGAAAAACTATCTCATTTTCTTGGTTTTGGAAACGACTTCGTGCAAAAATCTCTGCCACGAACCACAAAAACACACTTTGGATAAAGGAAGTCAATAAATAATTAAAAAATCTTGAAAATCTAAAGAGGGCAAAAACTGACAAGCAACCAAAAAAGACGTAGCTTTATTTGGGAATTTTATGGTGCTGAATGAGATAAAAAGGTTGTCAGGAAGAGAAAAAAACATGTGAATAAATTAATTTATTATTTAAGATTATTAGGTAAAAACACTTGCTTCAATTTCCATCATTTGGCATTTGAAGCAAGACATGCAACAGCTTGTGAACACTTTGTTAGCTCCCCTGTGGCAAGGATTGCAAATTATAAAAGCTTTTCATTGCAGCCAAGAGTCTTTTTGCCCATTTGTCTGCCAGCTAAGGTGAAATTCATGGAATGTTGTTTTAATAAGGGCAAATAATTATGCTCTTCATGTGCAATGAAATGAAAGCCCGACGTTTGATGAATCCACTGTGGTGCTTCACAGCAGGAATTTAGCTTGGAAATCTTTTTCTTTAAGCGCTCCCTGTTCATTTGGGGACATGAAGGACCACTCCAGTGAGTAAAGAGTCTTCCTGAAGGTTTTCTACATTTAAACAGAGGCTTTGTTTTAACTCATTATCAATTCAATGAGCATGAGTCTTGGCATGCCCTACATCTCAACTCCATACCAGCTACTGCTGATAAATGGCTTTTTAGGAATTACACAATGTGCTTTGAGCAACCTAAACACAAAACCTGAGCTCTGCCAAAAAGTTTTCCATATCTTTCTTTTACTTTAAGAGTATTATTGATTCTTATCTGTAAAGACTAGTTAGCTGCTAACAAAGGAACTGATTGTTAGGACATGGTTCATGGAGCCACAGGATTTTAAAAAGGATTCAGTTTGCATCATGAAGCCTTTATACTAAAAATAACTAGAGCCATAGCAAACAAACTGAGCCTCAGTGTCATTCAGCTTAGATATCTTGATGAAGACTCACATTTTATGCGCTTGTTTCTTGCATTGCATAATTTTTAGGCAGTAAATAAGTCCTGCACCACCACAGCTTTGGTAAAAAAATTTATGAATTAATTATGACATTCCTAATATTTTCATGCAGCTCAATATATTTCTAATTAGTACATCAAGTACATCTTTGGGTGTGATGATCAGTATCATGCAAATCGGTTTGAGTGATTTAGAAAAATAAAATGAAGAAATACCCCAGTTACTCCAAAGAGGCTCAATTTAAGAGCTAATTTCCGTGTGCAAGGCAACTCAAACCTGAAGCATTTTCATTGCTGTTTAAGCATGCACAGAGGTTTTGGTCTACACCACATGTGTCAAACTCAAGGCGCCGTGTCATTTTATGTGGCCCCCGCAGCATTTTATAGGCCAACATTGACTTACAATAGGTTTTGAGCACGAATTGACTACAAACTACATCTCCCACAATGCATTCCGATTGTTACCAGCTAACATTACGGCTTCTCGCCACTAGAGAGCAGCAGAGTCACCTCAAGCTGCTTATTGATTTTCCCAGCGAATAAAACTGAGACATCGACAAGCATCAAAACGTCCAGGAAAAGAAACATCGATTTGCAAGTAAGACTGTGAATGAAAATGTGTGTGAGTTGGTGTCAGGGGGGCAGGTCGCGCTAGACGTTATCTTGACCGACTACATAAAAAAATTGGTCCTGTACTATTTTATCTGTGAAATTACAATCATATTAACATCGACTATTTAGTCGCATAAATGCGGTTTAGTTAATATTCACCGTGAATCCAGATCCCATCACAAATTAAGCAGATAAATGCATCTACATTTTTCTCGTAGTGACAAAAACCACCCCAATAACTTTTAATAAATTAAATTAAGCGACTTCACTTAAATTAGCATCACTTCACCCGCTGGGGTCTGAACGCACTTCCTCTTGGTTCCCATCTGCAGAAAAATCTGCGCTAATTCATCAGTCAGTTGGATCTGTCTGATCCAAACAGATCAACTGAACTCTGTGAGTGTTTTACCCTGCGCGGTCCGGTGTGCGCTTTTACCAGGATTATTTATTTATTTATTTAGCGTGGTTTCGCTTCTCCGAAACGGACAGATGTTACGTCTGCAGCTCCTCCAGAACGCCGCTCTCCTGGGTAACGTGCACCAAGAAGGCTCCATTTGTTAAATCCGCTGGATGAGTTACTCCCAGCGGTTTCTAAGTCTTCGCAGCAGCGGAGCCACGTCCGCAGTGGTTGAGCTGCGGACTGCGCATGTTACATGCTAATTAACTTTTGCATCGTCATTTATTTCCTGAAGATAAACTACCGGCTCCTCAAATGGATTAACACAAAGTTGCATTCTCTTTAGTTTTCTCTGGTCTGTAATGGAGACTTGAATTTAACACGCCATTTCAACCAAAGGTTTGTGATGCGCTTCCTAACCATTTTTTATTTGTAAGTATTGATTTTATTTTTTAGCCAAGCCTCTGTCTCTGCTAATGACATCTTCAATACATTTTTTGATCCCAGGCTTAGTTTATGGACTGAACAGACAGAAACAGTTACCATTATACATTTTGAACTGTTGATTTTATTTTTGAACCATTTTTTTATTGTAAAGTGATTTTATTTTTGAACCATTTTTTATTTTAAAGTGTTGATTTTATTTTTAAACCTTTTTTTAATTGTAAAGTGTTGATTTTATTTTTGAACCATTTTTTTAATTGTAAAGTGTTGATGTTATTTTTGAAACCTTATTTATTTAGAAGTGTTGATTTTATTTTTGAACCATTTTTTAATTTTGAAGTGTTGATTTTATTTTTAAACCATTTTTTAAATTGTAAAGTGTTGATTTTATTTTTGAACCATTTTTTAATTTTGAAGTGTTGATTTTATTTTTGAACCATTTTTTTAATTGTAAAGTGTTGATGTTATTTTTGAAACCTTATTTATTTAGAAGTGTTGATTTTATTTTTGAACCATTTTTTAATTTTGAAGTGTTGATTTTATTTTTGAACCATTTTTTTAATTGTAAAGTGTTGATGTTATTTTTGAAACCTTATTTATTTAGAAGTGTTGATTTTATTTTTGAACCATTTTTTAATTTTGAAGTGTTGATTTTATTTTTGAACCATTTTTTTAATTGTAAAGTGTTGATGTTATTTTTGAAACCTTATTTATTTAGAAGTGTTGATTTTATTTTTGAACCATTTTTTAATTTTGAAGTGTTGATTTTATTTTTGAACCATTTTTTTAATTGTAAAGTGTTGATGTTATTTTTGAAACCTTATTTATTTAGAAGTGTTGATTTTATTTTTGAACCATTTTTTAATTTTGAAGTGTTGATTTTATTTTTGAACCATTTTTTTTAATTGTAAAGTGTTGATTGTCTGAAAGACCTTACACATGAATTGCCCCATATGGGGTTTGAACCGATGACCTCAGCATTACCAGCATGGTGCTCTAACCTGCTGAGCTAACTCACCTACCTTGCAAACTGTTGAGTTTCCATGGATTTAAGAAGAACTTACATGATCTGACCACAATGGAGATTTGATAAAAGTGCTTATATTGCAATGTTTTTCAAAACAACATACATAATATTTTATTTTCCAGAGATTTTGTATTTTGAAGTGTTGATATTATTTTTGAACCATTTTTAATTTTCAAGTGATTGTATTTCAGAGATATTTTTTTATTTAACGTCTTAATTTTATTTTTGAACCATCTTTTATTTGTAATTATTGATTTTATTTTTTAGCTATTTAACCAATTCTCTGTAGAACCATTTGTCTCTGCTAATGACATCTTTAATACATTTTTTTGATCCCAGGCTTAGTTTATGGACTGTAATGTGAAATGGGCACACTTATAAGTCTGACAGTTTGTTCACCAAGTTACTGTGCTCTCTGAGAGGATCTGTGGTTTAAGTATTTGACATTGTTCCATGCCAATCGTTGACATTAGTCTCTAACAAAATGTGGATCATCTACCAGGAACACTCCAAAGAGCAAGAGTTTCTGTAGTGTAGTGGTTATCATGTTTGCTTTATGTGCAAAAGGTCTCTGGTTCAAAACCAGACAGAAACAGATTTTGCATGTTCTATTCATCACAGGTGTTTACTAAAGGTCAACAAGGGTTCTGTGGTGTCATGGTCTGTACTCAGAATCCAGGCATCTGAGTGCAAACCTCAGTTGAATTTTTCATGCGTTGCATCTCACATCATCAACTTTGGAACCTCAAACTGAAACAAAGCAAAGAAGTTCAGTTCCTGTAGTGTAGTGGTTATCACGTTTGCTTTACATGCAAAAGGTCTCTGGTTCAAAACCAGACAGAAACAGTTTTTGTAGGTTATGCATCTCTTGGGGTGCAGTGAGACAACAAGAGCCTTCGTCTTTTGTGATGGTTCATTAGCCAATCGACTTCAATGTCGGCTTCTTTGAAATCGAAGCTCCTTTACTTCAATTACCAATTGGCAGTTCTATGGCGTAATGCACATGTGTCAAACTTAAGGCCTGCCGGCCACATGTGGCCCCCGAGCATTTTATAGGCCAATGATTGACTTAAAATAGGTTTTGAGCACGAATTGACTACAAACTACATTTCAACCAAAGGTTTGTAATGCGCTTCCTAACCAGACGCTCCAAAGCGTCCAGTCCATAACTCTTCAACACGCTGTCAGCTCCCGGTCAGAAAGACGCATTTAGTTCAGAGACCATGAGATGATATTCAGAAAGGATTTTTAAAATTAATTAATTAATTGATTTCAGTTGCCTCTGAGACTAAATCTTTGCGTAAATTCTATAATGTCTGCCCATGTGACTTGTTTTTATTATTTGTTTGCTTACCTTTAAACACTGATTTAAATATTGTAATTTTTAAACTGAGCAGTAATTTTACATTCATGAAAACTCAAATGTAATATTTAAAACTGCAATACATAAAATCAGTTATTTAACAATATGAGGTGGTGTTTAATGTATTTTTAACATTGTATTTTTATACATTTATGCTAGAGGTGCCCAAGTCTAGTTTTCCAGAGCTACCATCTGCAACTTTAGATGGATTCCTTCTCTAACACACCTGGACCATTGACTCATTATAAGCCTCTACAGACCTGAATGAGGGAAGTCAACCTTTTGTCTGGGGTGTTTTAGCAGGGATGCACTCCTGATCTGTACCGTCAATGTGGCCCGTTGAGGGTGGCCAATATGCTGAAGTGGCCCTCGATGAAATTGAGTTTGACACCCCTGGTCTACACCATCTTCCCCAAAAAGTAAGATTCAGCTTTTAAAACACTGAAGAACAAAGGCTGCCATAGGAAACACTGAAAAACTGAAAAAGTCTTAAAAGACTTGGCTGCACCAAGTTTATGAATAAAAAAAAGAAAAATCCCATCAAGCTGCCACCACTTTTAAATGTAGCTTAGCATTCTTGTTCTGTATGTTAATATAATAAAAGAAAAAGAACAGAACAGTTTTAACAGTTTTGTCTGTTCAGATTAAGTTTTAAGCTATGCAGACTGGGAATACTTCATAAACCTCAGTGGAGCTTGTTCCATCATAAACTGTCTTCTGTGTGCTAAACTATCCGAGGCAAATGTGGCTTAGGTTAATAAAAAAGAAGAAATGTTTAGGCCATGTCCAAGTCATATCCTGTTTATTGGAATATAGCATCAAATTAATCAGATTTATACACATTCAACCAAATCTTAAAGATTAAGTTACTTGCACAGTTACTCCCAACAACAATGCAATTACATTTAAATAACCATGTAACCAATGAGTAAAGATTTTCCAACCAAGGAAGCACAGCTGATTGCTCTGAGCCGTACAGAAATCCCTCATCCTGACTAAGCATCTGACAGTGGAAGAAACCTCCAGCAGAATCAGAATCAGTACGAGTTGCTGTGACAGAACTCATACGCAGAAATACCCCAGAACCAACCACAGGTCCAGGAACACTTTGTTCGGGAAGGAAAAACTGATTATATAGAGTTGAGGGAATTCAAATCCAAATAGTGGATCCCAAAGAGAAAGTAAATAAAATTATGCAATAAAGTCTTTATTTATTAAATAGTATTTAGATGCACCATCTGTTTGAGTTCTCCAAGAAACTTTATCCCTGATTCTGTCTGATGCAGGTAAGATGATTATAACTCATACCTAGTCTGAAAAACCCCACTTTACACAATCTGAACTTTGTGCCTTTGACAGACCAAGCCATGCTGCGTTCTGGTGTCACTTGACTGGTTGCAGAGGTCTGAGGTTGGGGGAATGAGAGTAGGAGGAAGAATCCCACAGAGCTAACACCTAAATGACTGCACACATAACTGACTGTAAAGCATGTGAGTACATGCAAATTTCCTAAGCTGCTGCACAGAGACTGGCAAAAACAAGAGCTTGTATTTTCTCAAGAAAGTTCATAAACCCTCATGGGAAAAGAAAAACAGGTTAAGTGGACTGTTGAGAAAACAAATAATTATAACACTGAGAGGCGTTAAATGCTGGCATAGTTCCTGTAAAAACTCTCCTGTGTGACTGACAGCTCAGGATCACTTCATGGAAAAAAAAAGGAAAACAGGTTTTTCTTCTTACACCTTACATACCCACACATCACAGCTGCTCTTCTGAACAGATACAATAAGACACACTCCTTTACTACATCCCCTGACACATTTACAAGTATATAATTTATGCTTCATGCTGATTTGATGCTTACCAGTAAAATATACTACAGATATGTAAACTAATACAAGTACATTCAGCAGACATTTTACACTAGAATCATAATACCCAATTTCATCTTAATATTTAACCTCGTTATGGTTTTTAAAAGCTGTTAAGGTTATCAAGTCTGAACTGATGCAAGCTGTTCTATTACATTAGTGCAACTCTGCAAAAGCTCATTTCATACCCAACCTTAAAGGGGTCCTTGTTGTGCTGTTACACAAAGAGTGTGCGTGTGTGCGCGTGTGAGTGTGTGTGTATGTGCACTCTTACCAGGGTTGCACCTTGCTGCAGAGATCTACCAGTGTGTGTTTACAGTGAGTGTTTTTGGTTGCGTGTGAACACCTCAGCATGCAGAGCAACAGTCACTTTGTGCCAAAAATGCAAAGGTGTGTCCCTGAAAAAATAAAACCCTTTTTGTGCCACTTGATGATTTAAGTCTTTATTTTGGGGAAAAAAAACTAAATACTATGAAAAGGAGCAGGAATAGAGCAAGGAAGTAGACACACGAAGAAGACAAAGGCAAAACCGACAAGGATGCTGATGGAAAGCAATGTCGATTAAACACTTAACGTTGGAGGGATGGTGGTGAGACAGAGGTCAGTTTCCCAATAATTGTCATCTTTTCTCCTGCTGGACTCATAAATTTAATGTTGCTGTCACTTCATTAGTCTGCTCCTGCGGACCCCGTCGCACTCTCCGTCCGGCTGCTGGCGGACATCCATCCACACGAGTCTAAGGTTCGATGGCAAGATAGGGAGAGAAGAAAAGAGCCCATTTATTAATAATTGTCTGAATGTGAAAGAACAAATTCAACATTTCGTGAATCCAAGATCAGCTGATCATCATGAGTCGCTGCACCAACATGCAGAAGATTAATTAGCTTTGGATGATCTTTGAAATCTTCAACAAGGGAACATCCCAGCAGGCTAGTAAAGAAGTCATGCTTCTTACTCCTGGATTATTAGATACATCAGTTACAACGCAGCGCCATCAAGTGGTTATGAGCTGAAATGTTTTATAGAGGAGATTCGCTTGTTATCTCTTCGTTTTGAGAAAGTCCTTTTTTTAACCTTTAACACTTAATGAGCTTTTCCAAAAATGTCTCACCCAACTACAACATTTTTGTTCAGATTTTGAACCCAACTATAAAACACCTTTAAAAGAACAATTATATGTAATATATATTATATACACAAAACAATATTGTGAGAAACTACAAGGTAAAAACTGAATGTATGTAATTAAAATGAACAGATCAATAACTATTCCATCAATATTCAAAAGAACTGTGTGTTGCAGCAGAAAATAAGCACATGTGAAGCACATTCAGCTGATGGCAACATGTAAAACAATTTGATTACCAAAAAAACATCTGAAGAAATATGAATAAAACCCAACTGCATTTAGTTTTTATTTAGATGATTTAAAGTGCGTCAATATGCGTTTCCATCACAGCAACACATCCTATTGACAACCCATGACAGTGGTTTGTACAAACTTAAACAGAATTTATTCTTTATATAAAACCAAAGACTTGACAATTTAAAGGAAACCAATATCACTGTAATAAAGGACAGAAACTGCTTCAAACCTTTTCAATAGCAGTTAGTAAACGGCGCAACACTGCCCTCTGCTGTTTAAACGTTTCATGCACGCTGACAAACCTTCAAGTTGCATGGGCCACATTAGAAAAGACTTTTAAGACTTTTACAGTTCCATCATTCATGACTTCTTAAGGAAAATTATTTTTGCAGACTCAACCATGTTAGGCAGGATGGTCAGCCGATTAAAATATGTGATGCAGACGCTTCATAAAATCCGTAATTTTATTTAAAGGACGCTTTATTTCTGAAAAGAGAAAACTGAAGGAGTTACATTCGTATATGAATCCATAACAGTTAAATTTCATGAAAGGTTTATAATGCTTTTTTTTTTTAAATCAACATAAAACTTCAAGTTTAATAATCAATACTGTAAAGAAATTTACATTCAGGGGGAAATACATTCTGTGTGCACATCTTAACTTCACGTTTTTTTTTTAACTATTCAATGCATTTTCTTACCCTGCAGATGGCGCTGTAACATAGAAGGAGATACACTCTCCAGGAGGAGCAAAACAACAGGATACAATACTCACGGGAGCCGTCAGAAATGTCAGGACACTTTGTCACATAAATAGCCTATAATAAATGTTTATCATTTCCTTGAGAATTAAATATCCATCATGTGTTAGAAGTTTTTAAACACATCTGGATTTAAATGGAGCCTCGAGTTAAGCTGTGGCTCTGAGGGGAAATGTTTGCCAGAAAAAGGAGGAATGAACTCAAAGTGGGCCACCTTTGATCTGTCATCTTGGAAAATGCCACAGTAACATAAGATGACTTATGTGGCCTGAAACTGGCTGTTGTCTCACCACTTTCTCAGAACCATTCAGCTTCTCTCTTACTCCTCTCTCTCAGCTCAGCTGATGAGGAAAACTTTATCAAGCTGTCACTTCAACCAAAAGGTCAACTTTGACCAGCTGTGCTCTTCTGGCTCTGGGTTTTGAAAGCTGTGGCTGCAGCGTTTCCCAACCCTGGTCCCCAGAGGCATACTGCTGCCCTGCAAGTTTTAGGTGTTTCCCTTCTTCAGCACACCTGATTTTAATTCATGGCTAATTAACAGGTTTCTACTGAAATGCAATCATGTGAATCAGGTGTGATAAAGAAGAAAGAAAAAAAAACACATCTGGACATGCGGGGCAGAATGCCAACAAGGAAACACTGTCAGATTCATCCTTTGGATCAATCTGGAACCAAAATACAAATGTAATAAAAACAGACCTATCTGCTAAAGGCTGCCACCAAGAGAGTGATCAAAGCAAACAAAAATGGCCAAGCTTATGCAAGCAGAACATCTTGAGTTTTAGAAAGCAAGTGGCCAGATGCTATGGTGACTATGGTTGTCACAGTTCAGACCTGGAGGGCCAGCGTCCTTTCCTGGCTTTTAAACTATAAGATAAGACCATGTATTAAAGGCAGATGGAAATCAAAATAGCTCATTTCATTATGACTGCATATGAAACCATTAACACTGAAATCTTCCAGGAAATCATTTATTTGACTCTATAGTCCAAGCAAATGCACTAATATACAATATTATGTATATCAGACTATTGGAGTGGGTGCCCCAAATGTATGCGCTCATGCTCCTGTGGTGGTCATCGCTCACGGCCACAAAGCCACATATCCAGTTTGTATTTATTTTTATAAAAGCGACAAGAATGAATCTAGTTTGTTGTCATTTTTCAGCAGGAAATGGACTGCTAGAGGTAACAACATTCATATATTTCTGCTGATCATAAAATGTTGCTTTCAAGTCAGAATAATAATAATAACAATAATAATAATAATAATAATTAATAAAAGTTCCTTTTATTATTATTTTTATTTCTGTAAGACAACACGGAACGGAATAGAACTTTCTTTGAGTTGGTAAAATATAATGTGTTTTTCACTATCAAGCCTCTATAAACTTTATATGGGCAGGAACTTGATTTTGGGCAAATGTCATGCCTTTAATAATAAAACCAAAACAAACGGAACCAATTAGTCAGAGGAATAAGCTGAGCTCTCGAAAACAGTGAGTGGGAAAGAGGGAGAGAGAGAGAGAGATGTGTGTGTGTGTGTGTGTGTGCGTGTGTGTGTGTGTGTGGAGGCTGAAAGTTTGTCAGTAGGAACCAGAACCAGGCGCTCAGAGAGGAGTGGATGTATGTGGACGGATGGAGCGACGGGAGGTGTGAGAATAAATGCGCTCTTTCATTTCCAGCAGAGAAACCCGAAAGACAACACATTCATGCGGACTCCGGCCCCGCGGGATTGAACAGCGAGAGTGGATCATGGATAGGAAGTCATCGGGAGAAGCAGACGCGTCGGTTCTGCTCCAAGTTTGAGCTGGAACAGTTTGGTCTTCAAAGACGCGCTGCGGGGTCCGGAGGGATGACGCTCACCGCCGCTGATTGATCGTTGAAGGTGTTGCACATTTGTTAAGGCTCACTGACTCTGAACTTTAGTCGGACGGGACAGGTGCACTCGCTCAATCTTTATTTCTTTCTCTTTTTTTTTTCCTCCAGACTTGAAATATTAACAACTAAGACAAAAACAAAATCGCAAACAAGAATATCTTCATTGTATTTCTATCTTTAACAACCCGATAATTAGTCCGCAAATGAACCTGAGTCGAAATTTGGCGCTAACATGCAGAACTTTGTGAGTGGATTTGACGCATCTCCAGTGGAAAGAGAAAGCTGACTATGTGGTGGATACAGAAGCGCTGCAGCAGCCCGGGGGAGACCGCTTTGTAAACAGAAGAGGAAAAAGAGGAGGAAGAAGTAGAAAAAAGAAAAACCGTACTAAAGGGACTGCTTTCATTCGGGGCTTATAAATGGAGCTGCGCAAATACCTGTTGTGCCTGGAGTTTATTCTCCTTCTGAAAGGTAGGAGTTTCTCTCTGGGGTTTTGTGACATGCACATAATTACGATTTTTATATTTCTAAAGAATTTTCTTGAGGATGACCAAATGATGATTTATTTAAGCTGCCAGTGCCTTTTAGTAAATTAGGGTATCATCATTTCAATATATATTTCAGTAATTTATTCAAAGAAACATGTCACATAGTGATATATTTATTAACCTCCAGGTGGGTAAATTGCAAAATGTAAATGATGAAGGTGTTGACTATTAGAGAATAATATAAATTGAAAGTTGAGTGGAAGGAAAAAGTCGTTTTGAGAATTTTAGGACAGATGTTACGTCTGGACTGGAGTGGGAGTCAGACTCTATAAGCCACCACACATCTTTTGGGGTACAAATTAAATTTCACTCCTGAATCAGAGCTGATGCAAGAAGAGTTTTACTGAGGAGGAAAAGGAGCGTCCATTTGCTCAGTGGTCCAAAACCTCCTCTTTTCAGCTTTAATACATTTGGATCCCATCTGGATGTAAAGGTCACAGGTTCTAGAGGAAGAGAGGAGAGGCACAAAATCAGAGCTGCTGGAAGTCCAGCAGGAAGTCTCCACTCAAGTCCAAAGTCAGATCAGCTTCATAACCTTTAGCTCAGTCTTTCTCAAACTGTGGTTCCCGGACTGGTGGTCCGCGGGGTACTGCATGTAAACGAAAGCTTACTTGCAGTACCCCTATCAGAGGAAGCTCAGCTGCTGGGTGTTGATGTGTCAGACACTCAGTGTCACTCAGTGTCTGACACATCAACACCCAGCAGCAGCTACAGCTAAACTTCCTCTGATCTCTGGTGGATTCCATTAGGAATCTCTATTATTGTCTGCAGTCACAGACAATAAAATGTGGAACCTCATTTGTGACTCTGCTGTGTCTGTGTCAAAAGCCTGAACATGAGCCTCCACTACCACATGAACAAGTCAGAGAAATAACAGTGACTTTCTAAGACACTTTGCTGCTTTTTGAAGAACAGCTACAAATTACTTGAAGGCAACAAAATTCATCATGTTTAACGAAAAATGCAACAATCGTGAATCATTTAAAGAGTTGTTGGTGGCTCTATGATGGCTGAAATGGGTCACCAAATCAATTTATGCTCAGTGCTTCATAACATCTGGAACTGAAGTTCGTAAAGAAAAGATAAGAGGCTGACCGTACTGATGGTCATTAACAGACAACCCGTGCCAATATCAGTGTCACACATGCCTCCCAGAGAGCCTCTGATCTTTCTTTTCTGTGCCAGTGAACCACAAAGCAGACATTCCTCACATGGTTAATCATGGAAGAGAGCAGGCATGTGCAGAAAAACACCTGGACACACTCCATGTGTCCGATAGATCAAACATGCAAGGAAGCGAACGCCAGCCATCAAATTGTTTCTGGTTCAGAGTTTAATCTTTGGGATATAGTTTATTTCGCCCTGCAACTTTGAGATGTGTCCTTGGTCCAACACTGCATCAAATGGCTGAATCACTTCCTCAGGATGCAGTCAGGTTCTCCACAGTCCTGCTAATTACCTGATTATTTGATTCAGGTGTGTTGAAACATCTAAAAGTTGCAGGACACCGGCCCCCGAAGGACTAGATTCGAGACATTATCGCTGCAAGGATTTATGTTTGTCCAAAAATGTTGCAGTTTCATCTCCTCTTACAACTAACGCGGAGAGGCCGCGAGACACGGCCTCTCCGGTCATATCAGCAGCTCCCATCTCTGAGACGTGAAGCCTGAAGTTCCTGTAATGAGGGTCTTGTGGCGTGTTCGTTTTCACCATGAAGCGTGAACGTCAGCCGCCCTCCGCTGCTCGCGATTGCTGCAGCGGGGCAGTCTAGCACACCTCATTGAAGTGATCCTGCTCAGCAGAAAGAACGCGAAGAAAAAGCCCATTGTTGTCTGCCTCGAGAAGTGTGCGATTGTGGTTCTGATAAGTGGTGGGTGAGCTGCTGTATTGCGCCACGCTTCCACGAAGCAGAGTAAGATCAACAGGCTGATTTTTCTTTTGTTTTTGTTAACTTTGCAAAGAGCTAATCCTCTGGATGCGGCAAGTGCTGAGCGTGTTGTGACGTTAACCTGTAAGATTAAAACGTTGGCATTTGCAGGAAGCCGTTGAGTAATTATAGCTGGGTGCTGTGGGCCTGGAAATACCCCCCCAAAAAAGATTGCAGAAAGAATTACATATTTTAAGAAAAACACCAGTAGTCAAATTGAGCTTATCTCATTTAGCCACGTTAGCCGTTTTAATCCAGCATGAACAAGCCAAAGCGTTTTTATCGCTTTGAACATTTGATTCGCCGTCTACAGTAGCTTGTGTAGCTGCAATGATGGAGTTCCTGCCTCTTTATGTCATTCTGGAGCATGTAGGTGACTGAGTATGTGTGTAATGTTAATGGTTTTAGCAGAGCTGCCCCTGATGTGGACAGCAGGACTCCCATGTCTGTTATGCTTTACTGAGATGTCAAACACAGGTGTGTGTGTGTGTGTGTGTGTGTGTGTGTGTGTGTGCGTGTGTGCGTGTGTGTGTGCTTCTCCTGCTATCTGCTTGTTATTTTGCTGACTTTCATTCCCGCTCCCCACTCATCATCCACCCCCGGCTCCCCAGGAGAATGTGACAGAGATGGGAATAAAACACGATCAACATAATGGAGAGAAAATCTGGTGAAGAGAGGTGGAGGACGGGAAAACATAATGAGTCAGGTGAAGAGAGCTGAGACGCTCGCGAAGACACGTCACTGCAGGGTGTTTTCTAAGCTAGGGTTGCAGGATAACTAAGTGGAAAACGGGGATTGGGAGTCTTGTACAGAATTATGCAAATGTTTTAACCAGCTGTGCCTCCTGCAATGAGCCAGGCCAGGTTTCCTTGTAATCCTATGAAGTGTTTTGGTCATTTTGTTCTGCAGGATTTATGAAGGTTTTTCACAGTGCTTGTTGTTGTTTGGACTTTGACTGCTTTTATCTAATTTTGGCCCAGTTCTTGTTCTTGATCATGACGGTATGATTCACAAGGTGGAAAGCAGACACAAGAAAATGTCAAATGTGTGAGACCGACATCACAAGAACAAGTTCTGGTACGGTTGTCCTGATCCGAATATCTCAGCCCACCCAAAGACTTTCACAACGCTGCAACCTCAGTCTTTCCCAGCAGCGACAAATATTTTGTCCCAAGAAGAGTTTGGGAGAAGACTTTGTAAGATGGTTTACGTTCTTTCCCGTCTTATATGAGATAATTTCTTCCTCTGATTAGAGATTTTGTTTATCTGGAGCAGTTTGCTGTGTAGTGAAGCTCGCATTAGCATGTTTATTCTCTGATTTTATGTCACGTGTCGCTAACTGGGTGCATGACATATTTCAGTTACTTGTTAGCAGCCAAAACATCCAAATGTTTTTCATGTCTGAAAAAGTTTGGGAAGCAACATTTGGCATGGTTTAAATGGCATCTTTGTGTCGGTACCGTAGAATAAAGAAGACTGTGGCATTGGGTTCAGTTCGTTCCCGTTCTTTCCAATGACAACTGTTCACATCCAGCAGCAGTAGCACCCAGAGCTGAGTTTGTGGTTCAGGAAATCTGGACTTGGTTTTGGTTGATGTATGTTTGCCACCAGTTGTCATGACAATTAGTGGCCAAAAAGCTGCTGCTGGCATGGTGTCATCCAGTGTAAATGGATGCAGAGAAGAAAGGACAGAGCAAGACAAACGACAGTGCTGCTCTGCGAGAACAAGGGTAGAACGTCACAGGAAGCTTGCATGTCCTTATGCTCCTGTTGTAAAAGTGTGTGGAAAACTGAGAGCAGCTTTTTATAGCTTGTATGGGTGACTGAATGAATCGAAAGGCAAAAGACAAAATCGTCAAAAATGGTTAGTGGAGACCAAATTTAAAACAGCGGTTTGTGCGACGTAATAAAACCCAGAAGTTTTTCACAGCGATGTTGGTGATATGGTTAAGTACAAATGGCGACCGAGCAAATCATTTCAAAGAAGCTTGGATTTTCAGAAAGAACACATGGAAGGAAGGACTTACAGTACATAAGGCATGTGTGAGCAATCAGACAATTCATAAATCTTATCTGATGCCGAATGTCTTCGGCAGTGATGTCTTCAGATCTGCAAAGGGAGCAGAGGAAAGGCTAAATGGGATTCGTCTCTAGTAAGGGAACTGGTCACAGATGCTGCCAAATGTTAAACACACATGTTCAGAAGTGACTTAATGCGACCTTTAGATAGAGAAAACACACTAAGAACATGCTTATGGTTTCACAGTTTGCTGGAGATTGACAGCGGCTCTGCAAGGACATAATACTTTTGGTATCAGTGTGAAAACCAACAGAGCTCCAGGTGTCAGGTGGCGTGTGTGTTAAACAGCCGGCCACAATGCGTTTACAGAAATCTGCAATAATCTGTTGGAGTTAATAACTTAATAGGCAGTAAAGTTGAAGAGGAATGGATAAGTTTTTCCAATTGCATGTTCAGGCTAGAACGATGAAGAGTAGGATACATGTAGTGATATGACCTTGTACAATAAACATAATAGCCTAAAAATATATTATTACCTCATAGAGAAAGTAAAAACAGTGATGGAGTCTCTGGGTATGAAGGCCCATTAATGTGGGGTGATTTTAAAGCGAAGAGCATTTAACTAAATACGTTATAATACTAAATTATTATAACTTTATTAATGAATATTTCAGATTGCTTTTGCTGCAGTAAGAATAATGCAGTTACTTTACCGATTTCATCATCCTATCCTTATTTGTTTTAAATTATTGTTTAGTTATTGAGGTAGTGCTGTGAATCTCATACTGACTCTATCTTAATTTTACATCAGCAGTGCAACAAGAAGACATAAAAAGCAACCCCAGAACAACCAAAAAAACTAACATAAATTAACAAAAATATTCTAAAAAGTTATTAAAAACATAAGTATTTCCAAGAATCTTACCCTAAGCTTAAGCTTACCTGTGCTTTTTTCTTTTTCTGTGATCACATTTTGCACTCAAATTACCCAAAAACTCAAAAGATAAGTCCAAATTACCTTCATTAAAGCAACAAAAGTAAAACCCCCACAGATTTTGTTTTTCTCAAAGTTTAGAGCTGAACAAACAGACAGACTTTGTGACATCTTGAACTGTGTTTTTTTTTTTTTTTTTTTTGTTTAGCTGAACATACATATGTTTCTAGCTATGAGTCCCCTGGTGAGCAAATCTGGACACGAGACAGAGAAGAAAATTTCACGCTCAATGAGGATACCAGAAAGTACATCTGCAAGTACAAAGTAGGTGGAAGAAACTGAATTCTGTGAGAAAAGCAGGAGCAGAGATGGATGAGAAACGCTGAACGTATCCAGTTTCCCCCCACTAAACCAAGAGGAATCCCCCTCTGATTGGCCTGGACGAGGTAAATGTGTGTTTTGGTGGGAAAGTGCAGGCGGACCTGGTGCACAGACACCGCTCCAGTGATCCAGTCATGTTCAAATGACAGGGTGAGACTGAGGAAGCCTCTGCAGATGAACCAGGAGGCTGCAAAATTGCACACAAGGTCAAATGTATTTAGACAGCCTCTTTATTTTCCGACACATTTAATGTCCTACCGCTCAGGGCTACAATTAACGCAGCTTTAACTGGCTAATTGTCGACCGTCAAGACCGGAGGAGAGTTTTATTTTCAGGTTGAGCTAAAGATAATGTTCTACAAAACACTTTAATTTAAGAGAAAATGTGTAGGAAGAAATGCAGCGATGTCCAATGACATGCAAGTAAGATGAGCACGTGTGTTTCCTGGAACAGGATGTTTCAAACACACTCCCTGCACAGCCTCCTTCTAATTATATATGACGCTACTTTTGACTGAAAATGATGTTGTTCATCATGAAACCACATGGAAATGTCTTAATATCTAAATGATTTAGTGATGTTGAGAAAACACAAAGTTAAGCAGGTTGAGCAATGTTAGTGGTTTTACTCAGCTTTGTGTTAAAAATGGCTAAAATATTAATAGGACCGTGCTAAAAATATTCACACCGCTTGAAACCTTCCTTATTTTATCACATTACACATTACTGCCAGAAATATTTGTTGGGGTTTTTGAAGATGTGGGTAGTAACTATTTATGTTGACTCTGATACATTCATTTGAGTAACACTTTGAAGAAAATTTACTTGTTTTGCATTAAGCTATTGAGTAATTATCTTATTTATTGGCATTAATTTCTAAGTGATGCATAATTGTAAAGTGGAAAGAAAATTTCAAATGCTTTTTAAATCTTTTACAAAAGGAAATCTGAAAGGTGCGTTGTACTTTTTTTGCATTCTGAATCCTGTTCTCCTTCCCTTCATCCGCTCATTCTTCTGGAAAACTGTTCAAACCAAGGAGGTTCATTTGCAGAGCAGCTGTGAACATTAACTATGAGATACTTACCACAAACTCTCAGATGGGTTTAGGTCTGTACTTTGACTGGGCCAGTCATTCCTTGGTTGTATTCAGTTGTGATCAGGGTTAGACAGTAGATAGATGGAGCCACATGTAATCATTACTTGATGTATTCAGGTGCAAACTGCAGAAAAACTGGCTGGCTAATATTAGAATGATTGATGATGTTAATCAGTCTGTTATAAATGTCTACAGAGGAATTTCTGCTCACAACTTGAAGTTAGAACCGCTGCTGCGATCATACAGTTGTATTTACTTTAAAAGGTAAATACATAATTGACTAGTAGAAGCACATGGTAGAGTGAGTCATTGGATTTTGAAAAAAAAAAAAAAAGAAAGAATTTCCCAAGTTTTCGGTATCACTCCTTCATTTACTATCCACCTGATTAACTTCTGATCATGTGAAAACCAGGAACTTGTGTAACTTAAATGAGTGCGCTTCGATTTCGTCTCAGCAGCTCGGTGACCTGCCTCCCATCCTGCTGCTTTCTGTCCTCCGTGCGTCTTTCTCCCCTCTCCTACCAACTATGAAGGGCAGGCTTGTGTGTCAAAACAGGGAGCTTACTATGCTTCAAGGTTTTTCTAACCCACACCCTTCCCTGCTTTGCTTCACTCCTCCTCTCTCCTATCCCCCTTTCCTCTGTCACTTTTCATCACAAGATCTCCTTTTCCCTTGATCTTTTCCTTCTTTTCAGAGGAACCACTGTAAAATAATAATAATTAAAAAAAAGAATAACTCCATGCTACACAACATCCCCAACCAGGTTTTGCATATTCTCCACTGATTTCTATGGTTTATTTTAAAGCAAAGTACATGTTGGCAAACACACTCAGGAGTGCGGCGATCCGCAGACCATTATCTTGTCAACGTCTTCTTCTGCATTTGGAAATAGAGAGAAAAGCACATCACTGCATAGATTTATAGAGCATGCAAAGTTAATGCAAAATCTCTACTGAAATGGATGGATGAATGGATGCTGCCTCTTCTCCACCGTGACAGCATTTCACATTTCCTTCTCTTTATTTCTGTAACAACATCTCTGTTGTTTCTTCCAGGGTTGTGTCGGTGTTTCAACATAGACGTGAAACATCCTCGCGTCTTCACCGGCCCGGAGGACGCCCAGTTTGGCTTCTCTGTCCTACAGCATGAAGCAGAAGGAGAGAAATCGTAAGTATCTGCGTTGGCAGAGGTGAATGTGAAGTAAGAACTACTTACATGATGGCGTGATAACATTTGGGTGCCTCTGCCGAAGGATGCTGGTTGGAGCTCCGTGGGATGGGCCGCCCAACAACAGGAAAGGAGACGTCTATAAATGTGTTGTGGGGGAGGAGAAAAACTCAAACTGTAGCAAAGTAAACCTCGGTGAGAGACAAAAAAAAGAGTAAAAGTTGAATGTCAGTACTAAAACTGTATGTCCAGATGTTGAGTAGATGTTTTTATTTGTGTGCTTCAGGTGAAACTGCTCTTCGTAACGTTTCTAAAAACCTGAGGAACTCTCACCTGGGAATGACCCTCACACCGGACTCACCTGACGGATTTTTGGTACGTCTAATTTCTTTTTTAAATTCGTATGCTCATGGAAAACATCAATTAATGACGACACTTCAGATCAAATGAATGGGTTAAAATTAGAGATCCAAAGGCTGAGGTAAATAATATATGAATATATTTATGTGGATAGATGGATTTTCTGACATGATTAGGCATATTCGCTGTATGAAACAGCAGGGTGACACTTTATTTAAAGGGGTGTGCATAAGAGACTGTCATAAACACGACATAGCACATGTCATGAACATGAATGATTCTTCATAAGTGTTTATGACAAAGTGTCTTTTGGTAAATAATGACATTTCAAATGCAAAGGTGCCCTGAAAGTTGCATTAAAAGTTCATTAAAAGTGTCAACTTTGCATTATTCACTAAGTAATGACACATTTAATGCAAAGTACCATTACAGCTGGCGTTGAAATTAAACTAAAATGTCGACTTTGCATTAAAAGTGTCTTTATTTACCGAGTGACACTTCATGACAACAGTCATAAGCATTCATAAAGACTTCTTCATATTCATGACAGGTTATGTCATGTTTATGACACTGTCATGAAAAATCAGTTCTCAATAATTCATTTTGTATTACAGACAATGTGACAATATTAAGTAACGAAAATTGTTGCTGATTTTTCTTATTCTTATTCTTATTATTATTATTATTATTATTATTATTATTATTAGATACCATGTGTGGCAAATCTTGAAATTCGTCCAATTCTTAGTTTGTCTAATTTATTCGATTAATTATTTAAGTTAGACTGGTCTGACTTGAACTACTATGTAGAAATAGTAATTAGACTGGTCACATAACATAGTTTATATAGCAAACCAACACAAAGTAGTGCATAATTTGTTTTTTTGCCTATAGATAGCTCTATAGCTCATCTGACAAAATCAGTCAACATTTTTCCATGATAGATCTGACCTTGCTTTAAAAAAAAATCCCCATTGGAAACAGGTGGCAGCATTATGCTGTGGGGATGGTTTTCTTCAGCACGGAGAGAGAGATGCTGGTCAGAGTTAGGGAGAAGATAGATGGAGCTAAACATGGGAGAGTCCTGGACTGTAAAAGATTTGAGACTTGGCCAAAGGTTCATCTTCCAGCAGGAGAATGATTTTTCCAGAAATTTCAGCAAATCATTGTAAACAATCATGAAACATCAGACTTTTATTTCCAAGTATGTACCACTTTGGTCTGATCTAACACATAAAATCCCAGTAAAATACATCGAAGAAGTGATTTTAATGGCATAAAACGTGGAAAAAGTCCAAGAAAGTATAGTTTAGATAGTAGATAGTTTGAGTTTTAGTTAATAAACACTCAGATTGAAAAGCAGATTATCACCAACTGTTTAGTTTCCATCACATTCACTGATGGTCAGGGTTTATTCTGAAAAACAAGTCTGTCTCTAGTCTGGGCCTGGCTCTGCAGCTCTGATAATAACATTTTATTGTTGCTCTCTTGGCCTAATTTCTCCAGTCAAACACACTTTGCCCTTAACCAGGAGGCATTTGTGTGTGCTTGTGTTTTCTGCCAGGATTCTTGCTCTACTCCGGGCGCGGAGTCGTGTACAGTTCAGAAACGACTGCCAGCTCAGGCAGCTTTAATGCGAGCATATGTTTAACTGTGAGTGTGTGTGAGTGTGTGTATGTGTGTGAGAGAGTTTTTATGTTAACCCCAGTGGTTGGGTCTATAACAGGACTGGAATGCGTCTCCGGCCCTTCTGTAATGACAGACCTACCAAAAGCCATAGCACCTCTTTCACTTCGCTCCATCCTCTCCCTCCGTGGTTTCCTCCCATGATTCTCTCCATCTCATCCCTGCTGCCTGTCTGTGCGCCTGAGGAGAAGCCCATCCTTAATGACAGGGGAAGAAAAACCAGGATGTTTCTCTTTCTCTCGTTCTACCCCCTTTTTATCCCGTTTTCACCCCTCCCTCCTTTTGTCTCTTTGTAGCTGATTTTCCCTTTTAAGTCCTCGTTCTTCCTTCATTCTTTCCTCCAAGTATAAAAACCAACGAAACGGCGTTTGAAGACAGAAATATTTTTATAGGACGCCCCCCGCCCCACATTTAGCACAATCAGTTTTAAATTGCTGTGTTTCTCTTGGTTTCCAGCTCTGTTAAACCGCTCATGACAACAGTGACTGCCAGCATGTCAACAATGGTCTCCCTTCCTCTGTCTCCGCCTCATTTTCTGTCCTCAAAACCACACCATTGTACTTTTTTTCCATGACTTATTCCCCTTTATGGCTTGTTTTCTTTTATTCCTACTGTTTTCTTCTTGGTTATTTTTAAATGTGTGACACAGACCTATTTGTCTGAATTCTTTGAAGGCGACGAAATGACCACATCTTCTTCTGAGCAGAACGCAGATAAAGTTATGAGGTCCAGTGGCTGTGGATTCTCCTCACCAGTGTTACACATGTTGATTCATGTGTTTGTTTACGACCCTGACTGAGTGTGTGCCTCCCTTCGGCAGGCGTGTGCCCCTCTGTGGTCGCAGGAGTGTGGGACATCGATGTTCAGCACCGGCATCTGCGCCTCTGTTGGCGATGACTTGGAACCGAGAGGCACCATCGCTCCAACCGAGCAAAGTAATCACACATTTTGTAGAAACACAGAAACAAAAAGGACTCATGCTTGAGTAGGGTTAGGAGGTTCTTAAGCTTGGTAAATGTAAATGTTTTTTATGTTAGTAAATCTTTTTGACTTCTGTGTTTTTATGAAGGATTCATACTTTTCTAATTTTAAGTTTTGATGTTATGAAAGCTGGTATTCTTATACTTTTGTGTAATATTTTAATCAAACTAATATTTATCTAACACAAAAAACGAATGAACAAAACACTGGAAACAAATCTACCGAACAGAACTATAATAGTAATTTATTATTTTATATTCATCTCTAATCTGCAGTCAGATGCAGCTTCGTTTAGGGAGGTCAGAGATATTTTTGGGTTTTTGTGACACGCTCTCCTTATTTTAAATAATGCTGTTATGCCATATCTTCACACATGATTGGCCACAAGGCTACCATTCAAGAGCCACTGAGAGTGAGAGCTCAGCAGAGATTCTTTGATTCACTAAAAAGAATAATCTCTTAGGGCCGAGGCTTTTGGTTATGACCCATCACTAATATTAAGGCCTAAAATTGTGCCTTGCAATGATATCTTCAACTTTGCAACTTAATCTAATTTCGTCACGTTTCAACAACAAACTTCAACGTATTTTTCTATGATGATATGTGAACAATTGACAGAAAGCAGTAGATAATTTCAAAGTGAAAGAGAAAGCAAATGCAGCCAACAGCTTTCAGGAATAAGAAAGAATAAACTCAGGATTAATAAGACCATTAAGAAGGTGAGATGTGACGCATTTGTTCAGCCAACACCAGGTTTTCTACATTGAGCTCATCAACATTTTCTTTGCTTAGAGTTTTATGGAGAGACTGTAAATAAATTTTATGCATAGTTAAAAAGTCGTAGCGACTCTTGTTGTCCCACGCTTTACGCCTAGTCCTCCCTTAGTCAGGAGGCAGTCGTGATTTCTGCCAGGAAAACACAAGAACACACAAATTTGTAGGTCAACAGCTGCGTGGGACATGGCCACCTCCAGCTGTGATTCACAAATGACCAGAGGGAGCTTAGAGGCAAGTTTATGTTAGGAACGTTTATGAAATAGACTCAAGAAGAGCTTGGCCTGGACAACGATCTAAATTATCTACCACAGAGACAAAAACTCAATAAATCAGAGACATGGGGTGAGGCCAAACCACTAAGAGCCTTAAAAACCAAGCAATAAGATTTAGTTTAAAACCTATTCTAAAACAAATGGGCACCCAGTGGAGGGAGGACAATTTTGCAAAGTGACAGAATACGGGAAAAAGTTCAAAGTGAATCAGCAGACTCTCTTGTGTGGCAGAGTGTCAGACCTTCATGGACATCGTGATTGTTGTGGACGGCTCGAACAGCATCTATCCCTGGTATGAAGTCCAGAACTTCCTCAGCAACATTCTCAGCAAGTTCCACATCAGCTCGGACCAGATGCAGGTACAAACTGCTCTCCGCAACGTTCCAGCAGCAACCGCCTGCAATTATTACGCACACTTGTAATGGAAACTTGTGGGTTTGAGTTTACGTCAAATAACACATCTCATGGACCCCTCTGCTGTTGCCAGGAGAGGGAACATTCTCGTCTCTTGAGTGAAAACATGCACCAAGTGAAATTACGGGCAGGTTTGGCAAATATGACCAGAATGAACTGCTGCAGTAACGTCACAAGACAAGAACCTTGGAGGTTTCTTTAGAAGAACAGGAATCAGAGGGGAGGGTGTGGGGACGTTACTCTGAAACGAATAACAAGAAGAGCAAGAGGGGGCTTGAGTTATGAAAAGGGAGGGTGGAGGGGGGGTATTGGGTAGCAGGCAGCATGAGGTGAAGAGGAAATACCTCTGGTTTTTGAATGAATTCAAAAATTCCCCAAGTGTGCTGTTTGCTTTAAGAACAGGGTTCGTACTTAAAGAGATAGTTCACTCCGGAAAACAAGAGCTTTAGACGATGTTTCGACCAACTGTGTGCAAGCCCAGCTACGGATATGTGGCGTTGCTGAAACACTTGTGTGTTTGCATGTTTTATTCAGGTTGGTATACTGCAGTATGCAGAAGTAGCAGTCCATGAGTGGTCTCTGAAGGACTACCAGACCACACAGGAGGTAGTGGAGGCCGCCAAGAACATCAGCCGACAGGAGGGACGAGAGACACGCACTGCATACGCCATCCAAATGGCCTGGTAGGCTTATTAGTTACTGACCATAGATAATTCTCCTACAACATGGGAAAGATTTGGCAGGAATCTGTCTGCTTGTTTGGATTTTGATGCAACATTCTCTGAGGTTTCTCTATAAAAATAACATGCCATGGAGTTTCTTCTTATAATAATATTTAAGTTGCTAGAACTGTTTGCCTACTCTCTTTGTTCTCCAAGGTGCTATTGATTAGACGATAACCAAACCATGCTGCTTTATGCTGCATCCTGTTAGAATCTGTAAAGTGAATGTATCAGACATAAACATAAAGTGTGACCCTTTATAAGGTCAAATTTGTCTGTCTAGGCTCTAGGGTCAAATTCTGTTGAAATTCAAATAGACACTTTGAATGCTTTTTTTTTTTTAAAGAAAAATATAATATCGTAATAGCAGAAATTTGAGTGTGAGAAAGGAAAACTCAGATTTTTTGATGGGGGTTTTGTATTTAGTTTGACTTGGAGCACAAAAGAAACAAAGTGGAAAAATAACTCTGGGCAAGCAGGCATGACTCAAGGATCCAAATTCACAAATACATTTTATAGAGCTGTTATCAGCCAACATGGCACAGATGTGATGTCGTCTCTAATAAAATGCCAGTCATTTGGTTTCTTACAGAACACGCTAGAAAACATTTACATTAACTCAGAATTGCAATGATGAATTTTACACCAGAAGAGATGTAACTTACTGTAAACCTCCTATAAGGTTTCAAGCCAATCACTTTTACCGTAACAAAGTTGTAAAACATGAGACATGTTATTCAAATCTTCCTTTATTTCTGACCATCTTACTTTATATATCATGAGCTAAATGCAATGCATCCAAGTTAATAGTCCTCAATGCAGCAGTAAATGTAATTAAAGTGAAAATAGGTACATATTTTTGTGGTGATAAAGTATTTTTAACTGGAAATAGATTTATTTGGCATTTTTATGTTTTTAAAGAGAAAAAATTAAGAGCTCACTGCACTGAACCCCATTGAAATCCTTGTGATTATTCCACCAAATATTGATCTCTGAACTCTTCCTGAGTTAAAACTTTAGTACTGTTGTTCCTAAATGAACATGAACTTGTTTTCTTGAAAATATTTGAGGTCTGAAAGCGTTGCATCTTTTTCGTTACTTTGGCCATTTCTCATTTTCTGCAAATAAAAACAAAATGTTTGCTTGTAATTTCAGAGACATGTTTGTTGTCAGTAGTTCATAGAATAAAAAAACAATGTTCATTTTACTCAAACATATAAGCATAAAAAGTAAAATCAAAGAAACTAACGTGGTCTCTTCATTTTTGCCAGAGTTGTAATTAAACATGATTCCAAATTTAAACATAATCCAGTCTACAGAGGGCAGATTGGATTACAGAAAATATCCAATGAGGACAAAAAGGTGTTGTTGATGTCAAAGGTCAGAGGAGAATGAATGGAATGACTCAATATGACAGAAAGGAAAAGGCGGCTCAAATAACCTCTCACTATGTCCAAGGTCTGCATAATGCCATCTCCTAATGCACAACAGATAACCACAAAAAGTGCCTCAATTATAAGAAAAAGATAAAAGAAAGAAGAACAGGACCAAGAAGGAAAATGACAGATTGAAAAAATATTGATGAGTCTTGATGTCGGTTGTGATATTCAGACGATAGGACCAGAATTTGATGTAAACAGTTTATAAGCATTGGTCTGTCTTCCTTGACTGGTTGTTGTGATAGTCATAGCACACTGATTGTACAAACTAACCATTATTTAAAGACAACAGCCCTCCTGAGTATTGTTGCTGACCATATCAATCCTTCATGACCACAGCGAACCCATCTTCCAGCTGGATAATGCACCATGTCTCCAAGTTCAAATAATCTCAAGCAGGTTTTCTGAATCAGACAATGAGTTCACTGTATTGCAGTTGCCTCCACAGTCACCAGACTGTTTCTTTACGCGTTAGAAGTTCAGAGGCTGGTGAATAGCCTTAAAGTATCTAATTCCTTTCAAAAATAAAATTCCTGCTTCTTTCAACTAGCTTAACCCACATGGTGCACCACACCCAGACGTGATCTGTGGCCATAGCTACCATTTTGGGATGTGAGTCTTGGAGCGACGTTCACTTTCCACACACACACACACACACATGTTTGTGTTGCTATCTTTGTGGGGACTTTCCATTGACTTCCATTCATTTCTACAGCCTAAACCTTACCTTTACCCTTTTCCTAACCCTAACCATCACATACCTAACCCTATCCCTAACCAAACCTTAGCCCTAACTCTGACCCCTGACCCAAAAACAGGGTTTCCCCTTGTGGGGACCAGGCTCCGGTCCCCACAAAGAGCAATTGGTCCCCACAACGTAGTATATGTCAGGAAAATCGTCCCCACAAGGTATTACAAACAAACGCACACACACACACACACACACGCACACGCGCGCACACACACACACACACGCACACACACACACAGCCTCCAAATACGCATCCACACAACCACTCAGGTAATTGGAGGCTTCCTGTTTTCTGCTACATTTAAAGGGGGAAAACGTTTTGGAAAAGCAGTGAGACTAAACCATTAAAACAATGAACAGTAAAAAGGTAATATATGAGTTTAAATAGGTAAGAGAACTCACACTTTGGTTGGGTTTACATTAAAACCTCCTCACCTGATCACGCATACTTTCTCACAGATGGACAGATAGCATAGTTGGCACAGAGGAGAAGCATGACGGGGTCGAAAAGCAGCTGGGCTGGGCGAACCGACCGGCAGCTGGGTCAGCACCACCAAGGGCGTGGCGCGGCCTGGTCAGCCAAGTAGCGCTCCTGCAGCTGCGAAAATACACTCAGGAACATTTACAGACACACAGTCACATTCTCACTTTGGGGGTTTCAAAACTAATTTAATCAAATTTAGAGTGTCACCAATTAAACCTTCTCTTAACGGGAAGCATTCATAGGATTCATACACTGACCTCCTAACCTCAGCTTTAACCTCTTAAGCTGCATGCTTGGCTTTTAACCTTTTTCCTCTGACTTTGTGCTTGTTGTGACCTTAACCATTAGCCCAAACAACAAAAATAGATTCTGACAGGCAGGAAAAGTGTTTGGCTTTTGTTAATCAGATTCTTGTTAGACTTACAGAAATGAGTTGTTACAAGGGGAAAGCATATAAAGAAAGTCAATATTTCTATAAAATTGCTGCATCCTAATAAGCAGTGAAAGTTGATCAGCAATTAAAATGCATAATTCTGCATCAAAATACATAAAAAAACATTTAAGACACTTATCTGGATGTTAGACTATGTAGTGTTGGGGGATATCACATAATGATAATAATAAAAAATTTACTATTTAATGTATCATTTCAGACTTTTGTTGAATGTTGAAGTTAAAGTTGTGTCAAAGGGCCACAACTCATTTGAACAGATACAGACTCAGAGATGTTTTGTCATAATGCTCAGTGAAACCAAGCACAGTATAGCAGCATCCGTTACCAGCAAGAGAGCACAGTGTTGGAAGGGTGATGATCTGGGCTTGTTTTGCATCTACACAGGATATTATGGCAAGGAAGCCAAACACAGCCTTGTCTGAACTCTAAAGTATTGCACCGTCGAATCAAATCTGAAGTCAAATTGTGCTGTGCTGCATCAAAAACAAAAATGTCAGTATTTCAGTCAAAGTCCAGATTTCTTTTGAACTTGAATATTCTGGTGGAACATTAAAAGAACTGTTCAGAGGAGAATGCACACAGACAACAATGAACTGAAGGGACACTGCAAAAAGGAGTGGGCCAAAACTCCCCCAGAATGATGTGAGAGAGAGATAAGTTTATACAGAGGACAACCAAACATAACAAACACTATTAACATAAAGCCCTGGAACAAAAGTGTGTGTGTGTGTGTGTGTGTGTGTGTGCGTGTGCGTGCGTGCGTGGGGGTGTGTGCGTGCGTGCGTGCGTGCGTGCGTGCGTGCGTGCGTGCGTGCGTGCGTGCGTGCGTGTGTCCGGAGGGAATGTTACTTCAGACAAATGCAGCATGAAATCAAAGTAAATTATTGAACTTTAACCTTATTTTGACCACCATTATTACTAGTGGTAGAAAACTTTAACAGAGCCGACATTTTGTCTTCTGACAGACTTTTAGAGAGGCAACACTATACACTGTCAAACATGTAATTTTTAATTTGATCGTCTGCCGTATTTCCTGTCAGAATTTAACCTGCATGGTTGGCTGAAAAGAAGCCAAGAAAGATTTAAAAAATTAAAGCAAATAAATGCTTTAATTGCTTTCTTGTCCGTTGTCTCTTCTGAAAGCTCCTGATTATGATTAATAGCTCTATATGGGAGATTTTATGGAAGTAATAATTTCTTTGTTCTTAAATTTGTTAGTTTACATGTGCCGCTTCCAAATGAAGCTGTTGTGTGTAACACCAACATCCCTTCATTTCTGGGTTGCTATAAATGTCGTTTCTTTAAATCCCAACACTGAAATATAAAAAAAAAATAAATAACAGAGCAAAGTACGTGTTGATAACAGCAAAAAATATTTCCAAATCTCTAATAGCTGCATCCAGATTCTGCTTCACTCATTGCTGAGCTTGTTTTTTTCTCTTTTACATGTTTATTACGCATATTCTGTATAGTGCAGAGCATAAAATAAATGCTGATTGCTTCATGAAGAAGAAATAACATCTTACAAGTGGATAAACCGCTTGACGTCTCTGTTGCTCCACCCGTCTCTCAGTCACCCACAAACAAAAGCCTGCCGCTCTGCTGTGTCATTACCACTCTGCTGAGACTCAATAAACTGACTTGTAAATGCAGCCAGGGCTCCCAATTAGCTCTACTTACTTTCTCCACTCTTTCATCTGCTTTTTTTTATTCCTTTCTTTTATTTCCACTCACATTAAGTTACGTCTTTATACTCTGACTTATTTGCTTAGTAAGCATGTTTAATATGTGATTTTTTATTTATTTTTTGTACTCTTAGAGTTTTTCTTCTCATAAATCAGGTTGCTTTCCGGTCACTTTGTGCACCTTTTACGTAGGTATTTGCTTCTCTTCTCTTTTCTGTTTTTCCTCTCTTTCTTTTCATCCTCTGTTATTTTCAGGCTGCTGAGGGGAAATGGTTGTTTTTTAACTCCAAGTTTCTTGTGGCTGACCACAATGTTATATTTAGGCGAGGGCCACAGTCAGACTTGGAAATGACGGAGATCACCAGGGGTGACTAGGCACTGTGTGTGCATATGTTTGTGTGTGCTGGTCTGAGGCTTACCAACCCTATTGAACCATTGAACCGGGTCCCAGAGAGAACAGGTTTCCTGCAGACAAACAGGGTGCGGCATGAGACCATCGGTGCATTTGTCATTTGGGTTTCTCCTTCTGGCTTACGGCTAAGCTACAAGGGAATTCACAAACGCGGTCGCTGTGTGTAGTGACACATGCGAGCTGCACGCAGTGATCGACGTGTGTTAACTGGCAGCTGGGGTATGTGTGTCAAGTGTTGTTAATAAACAATAAAAGGCTCCAGATGAATCCTGTGCCGTTTAATTCAGGGAGGGAACTCAGACCCAGAGTTTCAGTGTTTTATTAGCTGGATATTCTCCTCAGAGAAACGCTTGATACTGTATATTATCACACAGAGGAAGTTTATTTTGACGTTGCAAGAACCCAAGTGACTGGATACCTTTTGGGTTTCCTCCCTTTCGCACGTTTCACAGCCGCATTTTTTTCCTCTCTCCCTCCTTGAGTCTGTTTCAAATTCAGCTCAGTTTGGCATGATCAGCAGCTTTACCAGCGCTGTTTTCTAACTTTTTTTTAATTTTTTTTATTTTTAGCACAGAGGCATTCAGCGCTGAGCGCGGAGCCAGGGAGGGCGCCACCAAGGTGATGATTGTGGTCACAGACGGGGAGTCGCACGACGGGGACGAGCTGCCAGACGCTCTGGAGGAATGCGAAAGCAGAAACATCACCAGATACGCCATCGCTGTGAGTGCCATCTGGCGCTCAGTGGTGCAGTGCATTAATTATTACACTGGTTTCAGATATCTTTTTTTTTTTTTTTTTTTTTTTACCTTTTATAGCACTGTAATTGTGAAAAGCACAGCAAACAACTAGTCTCCTTCGGAGGGTGCAGAGCTACTCTGACATTCCTCCCATATTGTGCAAATGCGGCACAGCCTCTGTAAACACCCAGAAGCAACCGCACAACATCACCACAACTCTCCCAAAATAACTGCCTAATTGCCAAATGAACCCTTTGGGCCCACTGAAATATCCAGCTGGGAACAAAAACACTCTTCCTTGTCTGGCTCCACCCGACCCCTCCATTCTACACACAAAGGTCCGACGAAAGTGTCCGCAGGTCGGGCAGGGACCAGTGGCTGAACCCGTCCTCATCAAGCACAAGAACAAATGAGCTCGCATGTCAAGGAAAAGCAAATTAAACAAATAATTTTGGGTGAAAGAGCTTATTTATAGCACAGCCAGTTCAATGTTTTGCCATTTCCACAGATTTTTTCCCCAAAATCCCGGAAAGAATCTGGATCATCATAAAGAGTCGAGTAGGGATTTGAGTCGGTACCGTTTCGTGTTCATCAGTCTGCCAGACCGACATGTGTACTGGCTGGAAGACAAAGAAGAAAACTGAGTCAACCAGGAGAGAATTAGGCCTGATTCACGGCTGATGAGGATCCGGTACACCTGGTACCCTCCCAGACGTCCAGGAGCTGCTCAGCAGGCGATGGGGAGCAGAGGACATTAAAACAAAAGTAAACACTGCATTCAAAATGCAACAATGAGAATAGAAGTACATTTTTTTTAGTAAATTGTCCAATTTACTGCAAAAGGGTGTTTGACCTCAAACAGGTAACCTGCGCAGTGTGTTGGGTGACCTCATCTCTTCTGTTGAGCACTTGAAAAAGTTGCTCAGACATGCATGACATGAGTGTGTGTGAAATCTGCTTCACGTGGCTTTACGAAGGGCATCGTCTGCAACTGGATCACAAAACAAGGAGCAGTTTCTGTAGAACCTGAAGTTTCATTATTTGACTGAAGGAAAAAGCTCAACAGTCTTGCTACATTCAAAGACAGTAAGACTGTTGTCATCAAGGCTGAATGGAAAGCTAACAGAAAATCACATGAAAGCCAGTTAAGGGTAATAGTTTATTGATACTTTTGATCAGTTATTAAAAGGTTTGTTTGTATTTGACTATAGGCTTAATAATTTGCCTAATTCATTTTCTGTCTCTTGCCTCAGTTTTTTTTTTCTTTTTGCAGGAAAGGTTCCAACAAAATATGCTTACCATCAAAAGCACAAAATGAAAATTCTTCCACAGGCTTAAGATTTTATTTAAGATTTTACCACATTATTCAGAGTTTGGGCATACCTCCAAACTCTGAATAGGCTGTTTGACGAAAGTTTTTAATTTTTCAGGTTTCAGTTAAGGGGAGAAATGTAACTGCTTCACAGTCTACTCCCCACTGGATCTGCCAAGTCTACTTGGTCCTTTTCAAAATGGATTTCTGTTTAACTCTTATGGAGTAATTTCATCAAGAGTTTGAGTAGCTATAACTATTTCAAATGTTAAAATGACTCAATCTCATGTTGAAATAACTCTGAAAGAGTCAAATTCTGATAAGGACCAAAAGCATTCAGCACAGTGTTGATTTAACTCTGTAGTATCTGGTGGCAATGAGGTCAAGGAGGAAATTGAGCAAGTAGTTTTTAGAATAAACTATTGCAATCACTACAAAACATTTGATACAACTTCAGGATTTAGAGTCTTGCTGTTGTTTTTCTCACGGTCATCAATAATAAAATAGATTTGTATTTTGTGTGACTGATTCCCTCTTCATGTATTTGCACAGAGTATAGCTTAGTAATGAGGAATGCTCTGTCTGGAGCGTTAGCTGCTTCGTAATAAGAAAACCCTTCACTTTTGTCCTGACTAAAATACTACTGGTGCTTGCCTCTCCACAGCAAGGTCAAAACTGGTGTTGGACATGCAGAAACTTTCTGTATGTAGTGAAATTCCACAAAATATAATTAAGTATCTTAGCCCATATGGTTCGGTGCTGGAAAACCAATGAAAAGTTGGGGAGCAGGACCAGGCTGCAGGATCAGGCTTGCCTCTATGTAGAGTTTCATTTTCCACATTTGTTGCTCCTTAACCACATTCAGATGGTCAGGGAGGTCGTGCAGATTGGTGGTCTCGATGCTAAAGCATCAAAAAATAAACACCAAGCATAGTGTGTCCATCTTATGCAGATGTAAAAGGGGGCTTTGGACTCAGATGGTAAAATGTCAAGCGATGACAGTTAACTGTTTCCTATAACAGCAGGTATGTTATGATTTAGTATTTTCTGCACTGCATGCACATTTTGACAGCGCACAGGAAAGTGTCTCGTGGTAGAGGTCAGACCTCTTCAAAGTACAACGCAGGAGCAGCAGATTGTTTTCTACATCAGTGTCATGCAGATATTACAAAGACATCTGTTGCTTGAGCAGTTTATGGAGCGCATTGCATGGATGCTTTTCTATTTTAATACTTGCCAAATGATACATATTTGGGAAATACTGCTCCCTCTTTTCTATTTTTCTCTTTAATATCACTTATAAACTTTCAAAATCCACCCTGACATGAAAGCTTGAGGATATTTTCTTTCTTTCTTCTATAGGATCTTAATGTACATATTTATTAGTATTATATGACACAGTATACTCTACTATGGCCTCCTCCTACCCTTTAAAAACAGAGGATTTCCTTTGCTTGGCAGCCAGGTTCCAGGCAAATATTCATGAATTGGTTTCTGTTATGGATTTTTTTATATGTTTTTGAAATGGATTTTATTTTCAGTTTCCTCCAGCTTTGAGTTTGACAGCTAATGTGTTTCCATGAGACAAAACTTGAGGATTGATGAAACTCCTAATTACATCCACAAATTGTGTTTTTTTGTTTTACTTCAACATGGAGAATCGTTGAAATGCAAGGAACGATTTGCCTTGAGACGTCAGTTTCATCTGTTTTTTAAGATCCCGTTGTTGGTTTTGTGTTATTTACCATTTTGTTTGTCATAGATTCTCATCTTTATGTCTCTTCTTTACTGCCATTCAGGTTCTGGGGTACTACATCCGCAAACAGCAGGATCCAGAGACCTTCATTAATGAGATCAAATACATCGCCAGCGACCCGGACGACAAGTACTTTTTCAACGTGACCGATGAAGCTGCACTGAATGACATTGTGGACGCTCTCGGAGATCGGATTTTCACTCTTGAAGGTGAGGGCATTACCAATCAAGAGTTAGTGTAGTTCATATGATCCCTTGGGTGAGATGCAGGAAATTATCTGATATGTAGCCCAGTCTTCTTATTCTACGAGCACAACTGACAAAACTGAGAGATAAGTAAAAAATAAAATAAAATATGCATCCTGTGCTTGTGCCCCGCCTTTCTAATACCACCCTGGGCAACTGCCTGTCACCTGTATCACCGGAGACACGCTGGATAGAAGGGGCCGTGACAGGATTTTGTAATGATTAAGTCAGGAAATAACGCTAAGCAATTTGTTTTACGCTCATCATCAGCAAATAAACATGGCTTTAATTTCCATACTCCAGCACATTGTAACACTAGCAACACCTCCTTAATTGCCAGAGGGATTTTTTTATCCTGGTTGACAGCAGATGTCCAAAGCCAGTTTTCATGGGCCAGTTTCCTGCATGTTTCCCTGAATCATATTTATTGAATTCAATTCAGGTGAGTTACTCATTAGTTGGCTCCTCCAGAACTGGACTTAATTGTTTCAGTCATGCTCTGCTGGAGAAGGGAAACATCTAAAACATGGAGGACAATGGCCTCTGGACACTCCTGGTTAATTGAAAGCAACGTCAAACTGATTATAAAGTAGTGCTTAAAATCTCAACACAGTAATTGTCCAGTAACAGTTATTGTGTTATTGGACACAATGAAATGGTAATATTGTTTTGTTGTAACCTTTGAAAATACAACTTTTCTAACTCCCTGCAGCTAGCTGCTATGTAGAGAGAAACAGTGGCTCTAAAAAAAAAAAAAGACAAAAATAACTCCAGATTCAGCTTCAGCTGTCTTAGTTTTATTTTATAGATAACAACATATGACAAGTTTTTACCATGGGAATTTATCCACTGGTTTATATGTATAAGTCATAATATTTGCCAAGTGACTGAGAAATAAAAAAACTAGAAACAGAAAAAGATACAGCTGGTGCCAGATATCACAGTAGTTGCAGAAACGTGATAGGAAAGCTTTTGAAACTGATGCCACCTTTAAATGTTCAGGAAAATCAAAGAGGAAGGGACAGGAGGAAAGGAAATGTCTGTCACCGTCGACGTTTGCGGGCGTTAAAGATCAGATCCTATGAGACATAACGAGGAAAGGGAAGGGAGGAGAATACGAACAAAGAAAGGAGAGAAACAAGAGATGCTGACATGCTGTCCTCCTTTAGGTGCCCTGGGCTACAACCAAAGCACGTTCCACATGGAGATGTCTCAGATCGGTTTCTCAACGCACACACTGGATGTGAGTCCTACTTGTTTTTTCACTTCTAACCATGTGGTAAATACGAGCTGACTTGTCCGTTATTTAATCCAAACTACTTTCTCCAGGATGGCATTCTGTTTGGGATTGTGGGCGCCTACGACTGGGACGGAGGGGTGCTGAAGGAAGGGACCAATGGAGTAATTATCCCCCCCAGAGAAGCCTTCGAAAGTGAATTTCCATTGGAGCTCAAAAATCACGCTGCTTATTTAGGTACAAAGATTTCACAAGAAGGAATTGTTTAACCTTTTTGGGTTTATTAGCTTCCATATGAAAGGCGATTAAAATGTTTTGGAGTGTAGCATTGCTCTTCATCGTGTGAAAAAAATCTCAATTTTTTTTTAAATAATCAGATCTTTGCTTTTGGGTCTTCTCTCTCTGTATAAATGGATCTGATCCTGCTGAACGCTTTAAATGCCCTGTGATTGTTGCGCAATCTGAGATAGCAGTTCTTTCCTCCATAACAAAAATGATAAAGCAATCACAGCCCCATGACTGTCACCTGGACAACAAAGAAGCAAACATTCCTGGTTGTGGTGTACCTCAGGATTTCATTTAAGGCCCCATCGTTTTCATTTTCTTCTCTTCCGCTTGAATCACTGTTCAGAAAATACAGCATCTCCTTCCTCTGCTTTGCTAATGAAATACACATTTTCTGGATTTAAGCCGATAATTCGACTTCACTTCACTACAGAAATGTTTTAAAAATTAACAATCTTGAATGGAAGTAATTCTTTTTTTTCAGGTTAAACAAAAATATATAAAAAAGAAGTTGTTGCAATCTCAGCCCCACTCTGGGATGACTTTGACAGTATAGTTAGTTCTAAATTTTTTTGTTCTTTTTTTGCCAGAAACTTGAGTTTTATTTTTAATAATCACTTTAAAATTCAGATTTGCTGCTGTTTGGACTGGTTTATTTCGGCAAGGGTCGTTAAAAGAGTCCGAAAGTATTTCACTACTTTATAAATGGCATGCTCGGGTTATTGTACGTTTTTGTACAGTAATCTTCTTTGCATGCAGATCTCCTTATTGGAGTGAAATTGTATGACCAGGTTTAGCTTCCTACTACTAATTTCCATTTTTTATAAAAATTACTTTTATAATTCTGTATTGATTTTTGGGCTACAATAGTTTCCTCTATCTCTCAGAGATATTTTGAGCATTTGTACATTTTCCCAGAGTTTTAAGATAGTCACAACCAAATCCTTCAGTGAGATCAAATGCAGGGAGTCAGACTCTTTTCAGTCACAACCACAGCACTCTGGAGCCGTCTCTTATTTCAAGTTTGATCTTTCCAGGGCTATTAACGCTTCTCAAACATTTGTCTTTTGACAAACTTTATTCTCTGGTTTATTAGAGATACTGGGTTGTTTTAGCTCTGGTTTATAAATTAATCACTTTTTTTTTATATAAAAGGTCCTTCGTTCTAGACAGGAAACTTAGCTGAAAGCAGTGACATTAAGTGAAATGATGAAAGAGAACTTGACAACGAGATGCAGTGAGAATGAAAAGCATTTAATCCACCACTAACTTTTTATGAATCAGCAGCTGGTGTTTATATTAGGCTCTAAATTTGGCTCCTCGTAAACACAAAAATATCCCAACACTTCTAAGTGAATTATCTCATTTTTGCTCCTGTTTTAGAACTTGTTGGAGTATCGCCAATGCTGTCTTCACCCTGCCTTTAAATATCTGTGGTTGTGTCAACTTTGTTTATTTAGACAGCTATGTTTCACAAAAATCAGAATAAAGATGTCTGAGGTTTACTAAGAGGGGGGAAGGTGAAGCTGAACATTTACTGAAAGCTTTTATCACACTTAAAGTGGCTAAAACCCTCCATACAAATGGTAGTAACATGTACACTGGTTAAAGGTCAGTTCTAAGTACAGACGCAGAAGCACTTCACTTTACACTTACAGGATTTGTGTGTGTGTGTGTGTGGGGGGGTGTGTGTGTGTGTGTGGGTGTGTGTGTGTGTGTGTGTGTGTGTGTGTGTGTGTAAAACCTCATTTTTTTATTGCATCAAAACAAAGCAAAACTGAACCGGAGCACAAAATTAGCACACAATTGGTTTAAATCAACACTTTTGTTGGTGTTAAGTCAAAAACATTCAGTTTTATTTGCCCGCTGAAGGTCATTTGTAGGCAGCCGCTGCCCTGTCTGATTTGTATTTGTGTGTGTTTGCAGGATACACCGTGTCATCTGTGGTCATTGGCGACTGGAGGAGGCTGTACGTGGCTGGGGCTCCTCGATTTAAACACAAAGGCAAAGTCGTTTTGTTTGAACTCCATGAAAACGGCTACGTTGACATCGTGCAGGCTTTGAACGGAGAACAGGTGAACTTCTGCTGCCCAACGTTCCTCCGACATCAACAATTTACTGCAAACGACATGGCAAGGGCTCCACCTACTGGGATTAAGATGAATTTCTTCTGTGTGTTCAGATTGGATCTTACTACGGCAGCGAACTGTGCGGGCTGGATATCGACAAAGACGGCATCACTGACGTCCTTTTGGTCGCCGCTCCCATGTATCTCGGCTCAGGAAACAAGGAAGCCGGAAAAGTCTACATCTACACTCTCAACGGGGTAACAAAGCAGTGGCATCTTAAACATGCAATAACAGCTATTTTTTAACAACTTGGTGATCTCTTTGTTTTTACAGGAGGGAAAATTTATATCTAATGGGACTCTGAAATCAGACAACAAGTCTCAGGATGCCAGGTTTGGCTATTCACTGGCGGCTGCTCCAGATCTGAACCATGACGGCTTCACTGACGTGGTGGTTGGAGCTCCGCTGGAGGATGAGCACAGAGGGGCCATCTATGTCTACCACGGATACGATATTTACATCATTCACGACTGCAAACAGGTAGTTATGTTAGGCACACTGCAAAAGTAAACCACTTTTTAAAAATGCCGAATCGGATCAGCGGTTTCCCAGGATTTATAAAAGTCTTTAGCTGTAATTTCACTTCATGTTCAGTGCTTGCAGCTGGAAATATTGTATGAGTGGATGACTGAGGAAGAAATGTGTACATCTGCAGCTCGTATAAGCTGAATTGAGTTAATAGCTCTTTGGTAATTAACTTGCAGATACTAAGAAACTATTTTATGTGCTAAACCGTGTTATCGTTGGTATTTTTCATAGATTCCACCACAGATACAGGAACAAATAATATCCTTTTGATTACCTGCTAGTAATAAAATAAAACAGGATCTTTCCTTAGTTTTTGTGGCATTTCTAGACACAAAAATCACCTGAAATAAATCATGTTTTCTCATGCCTGAGTAACAGTACAGATTTAAGTTGCTGAACAACCATTAAAAAATATCTGTATAAAAAAATGGTCTGATTTTCAGTTTTATGAAAACATGCTTCTTTTTTTTTTTACAACTTTGCCAGTGGGTCTCAGAATTAAGTCACTAATATCTGCTTCTTTCCTCCTCCCAGCACATACTAGGGTCGTCCCTCTCCCCGTCTCTGCAGTATTTTGGCCGCAGTGTCAGTGCACGGTTGGACTTGGACGGTGATGAGCTGATAGATTTGGCAGTGGGAGCTCAGGGCAGAGCCGTGCTGCTCAGGTAAGCAGGCGTAATCACAGCCACAGCAGATTTTATTGCATAGTGTGCCTGTAACGTGACACAGAAAGACACTTTACAAGCAGCTGGGGCCTTTTTATAAGATAATCGTTTCTCATTCCTGCTCTTATAGCTCCAGAAGCATCGTCCAGATCAATGTGAGTTTGTCCTTCCAGCCGCACTCCATTAACGTCATTCAGAAGACGTGTCAGAGGGGCGGCAGAGAGTCGGCGTGCCTCAACGCCACAGCCTGCTTCACGGCCGTTTCACGCTCACCTGGACCACACAGCAATGCTTTTGGTATTTTTTTTTTATTCATTAATTTATTTGTTTATTTTACTTAGAGACCTTAAAAAATATGTTGAACAAATCTGTTTTTTTAGTCAGATGAATGAACATGAAATGATGATAGAATAGTTAATTTGCTCACATGTATGGAGAAAATGAGATTGTAGTGAAAAGGGCTAAAGAACCAGTTCCTGAAAGTGAAATCGCTCTGTTAGGGAAAATGTGACTCATGTGAAAAAGGTTTTTAAAAAGTAATTAAAGTTTGAATATAATATCAATCATTTCAAAGCTGAACATTTTTCTGCTGTCGGCATGCTTTCTGGGAATAATTTTGTCCATAAACAAACCAAATGTGTTCAAACCAGATTAATAAAAAAAAAGAAGTTTATTTTCCAGCTCACATCTTTTTGATTCATGCTTCTTCCTTAGATCTTTGGGTGTCAGCCATGTTGGATGACAGGAAGTTTTCAGCGCGAGCTCTGTTCGATGACAGCTCCCACAGGCAGATGCAGCTTCCAGTGCGAGCGCAAACAAGAAAAACTCTCTGCTACAAGCTGCCTTTCCATGTATATGTGAGTATCTGTGCAACCACGTAGTCCACACCAGTGATGGAAAAAAATCTAGCCTGGACCACAAAGTGGTCTCCGACGTTTTGCGTTCTTCCCAATGTTTTCTTTCTGCTTAGGGCCAAATTGAATTTTTTATCGATGAAATAGTGTTCTTAAAACTGATGTGTCTGGTTTGAGGTCTGAATATTACAGGATTTGTGGTGTTGGGGTTCAGCATTGTCCTGGCTACACATTCATGGGATCATGCAATCCTTGTTCTCTCAGATTCAACAGCTCTCTTAAGCACGGTTGATCATAAATTTTCATCTGCAGCATCGTGGAGACATGTGTGGCACAGATAAGCCACGGCTGGTCGAAGTTTGCACTGGTCTAAATAATTCCTGGTTTTTAATGTACTTCATTTATAAATGGCGTCCCACAGGGTGTGATGCTTCAGTTTCTGGTATTTTCTGTTCCTCAGCTTTCTTCTTAGATACCAGACAATTGCCTTTCTCTCAAACAGAAAGCCGACAGTCAAACTTTTTTCTTTTTAAGATGAGCTTGTTAGACAAATTTCTCACTACACCACTTAGAAACAGAAATTCATTCCTTCATTACAACTGGTATCTTGGTTGGATGTTGGTGTTGACCAGCTGTGGTTTTCAGCTTGTGCAAAATGCTGCATATGACTCTCTTTTTATCCTCACTGCACTTAATTTTAGACATATTCCTTTGTATATTCGTGTTAATTGGCTAATTGGCTGTTTTTAAAGTACTTGGTAAACAAATGTGGCTGAAGCCTCTCTATCTGCTACACAGGATACAGCAGATTATATTCGCCCCATCAGCTTCTCACTGCGGTTTAAGATCAACGACACGGAGACAGGTCCCGTGTTGGATGAAGGCTGGCCAACAAGCGTCAAGAAATCTGTAAGCAGCACAAAGCTAACTCCGCTCCATTTTTATTTTCACAAATAACCTTTCTCGCCCTTCTGTCCAGATACCATTTTTCAAAGACTGCGGCGAAGACGACGTTTGCACAACAGATCTGGTCTTGCAGGCACACCTGGACATCTCTGGCACAAGGTACAGATCTGCTCTAGCTTCCTCTCCTGAAGCCAGTCAAAGAAAAACCGTCTTCTGGCTGCTAGATCTGAGTGAGTCATGTTTTCTCACGCAGGCAGAAACCTTATGTGATTCGCAGCCCTCGTAGGCGTCTGGCGGTGGAGGTGCAGCTCGAGAACAGGCTGGAAAATGCCTACAACACTAGCCTGAAGCTGCACTACTCGCGCAACCTCCACTTCTCCAGCATCAGCATCAAAGTAAACTCTGCCTCAATGCTCCTACACATGCAGCGTGGTCTGAGTGCGATATTTAATTGCTGTTGTTTTCCCTTTAATTTTGACAAAGGAGAATGCCAACTTCAAGATCGAGTGTACCGCTCTTGGCTCAAACAGCCACTCGTGTAACGTCAGCTACCCAGTGTTTCGCTCTCATTCGAAGGTAACCTCCTGCTGAGGAAGCTGATCCCTTCACGCCTCTCTGCCCTTCGAGTGGGATGCGTCACTCCAGCAGTCTCTGTTTGCTCTTTGTTTCCAGGTGAATTTTATGTTGGAGTTTGAATTCAGCTGCACCTCTTTGCACAATCGGGTACAAATGAAGCTCAGTGCTACCAGGTAAGCTTGTGCAAACGTTTCAAATCCCAAAGAACAAACGGAAAAGGACGACATTTTTTGTGTGACCCCCATCTTTTTCTGTCTTGCAGTGACAGCAGTGAGAGAGAGGAAACTCTGGGGGACAACAGCGTTCAGCTGCAGACTTTCGTACAATATGAGCCAGATCTGTTTGTTAGCAGGTTTGAGCATAGAATGAACTGAATTTCCAAGCTTTATTTACTTTTTTTTGTCGTCATTATTGATGTGGAGCTCTTTTGTTTGGCTGTTTTTTGTTTAGTGAGTCTAACCTGAACCGCTACGAGGTCCATCCCACACGGACAGCATCAGAAGCCATGGGTCCAGAGTTCTACACGTACATCAGGGTAAGTTTCTCCTTTTTATTTTCTCCTTCAACCATCTGTCTGAAAGGTTAATAAAGAAACTGTCACGTTCAGCAGAGGAACTGAAAGTGACAAAGCTTCAGTGTTAAAGCCAGCTGTAGCAATATTTATAACCTCATTTAATAATAGGAAGCTTGAGCTGAGAACATTGCTTTCACCTGCAGAGGTGAAAAGCACACTTTTTTTTATTTTTATTTTTTTAGATTTCTGCAAAAGGATTTTTGAAAACCAAGTATAATTCTTCTTCCATTTTGTAATTATCCACAGTTTTGTGTTGGTCTGTCACATAAATCCTGATAACATACATCAAATGTTTTGGCTGTAAGGTGACAAAAAGTGGAAAACACTGGGGGCTTGAATACTTTTCCAAGAGCGACACAGACCAATCCTTTCGAACAACACCACCGAAAACTAAACAATTCTGAACCTTTGTGACTTCAGTGCTCAGATTATCAGATTTGACTAATTAAAGAGACATTTCTTTCAAAATGATCAGGTACTGAAATGGAAATGAACTAAAATTCACCCTTAGAAAGACTGGAAACCCATTGATCTTAACTACAGGCATTTAGGGTGAATTTGCACCGTGCTGTTAGTTGAAGTTAAATGTGTGTCTTTCTTTTTTGCCTGTTTTTGTAGCTGCTGAACGTCGGCTGTTACTCTGTGAGTAACCTGGAGCTGCGTGTGCTTTTGCCCTCCGTGGCAGCAGAAGACGCGGCCTTCATGACTGTGACGGATGTCTTCACGTACAACGTGAGCGGGCCTTCGCGGTTTGTTGTTACATGCGTTAATTTGAACGACGTGACAATTTTTAAGCTTCCCCTCAGGCCACAGGAATAAAGTGCGGAGTGCTGAGTGACGTAACCCAGTTGAAGCCCAGACAGAAAGACGTTCGTCCCCTTCATCCCGAGAACATGATGCATGATGAAATACTGGTGAGGCTTTTTGATTCGGGAATAAACACCAGGAAGTCATTTCACAGGCTGTAACGTGGCATCTTTTTATGTCCAGAACTGCAGCCGGTCGTGGTGCACGGAGGTCGTCTGTGAGGTGCAGCAGCTCGGTCAGCAGGCGGTGATACGAATCAGCCGCAGAGTTCATGACGACTTTTTCAGAAAAGTGAGTTAACAGAGCGTCACGTGGATGGCTGGAGTCTGTCCAAATGATGTAAAGATTGCTCATCCTTTGCGTGCGTCTTTGTAGGTCAAATATAAGTCAGTGAGGATAATTAGCGCCTACAGTCTCTCGGCTCAGGAGACTAACCTCATCACTCTGGGAGCAGGAACA